>NC_048598.1:39199385-39543407 GCF_003668045.3 Cricetulus griseus
GAAACTGGAGTTACAGCATTAGGAATCAAACCTAGGTCGTCTGCAAAAGCAACAAGTACTATTAACTGCTTTGACATCCCCCTGACTCCCAAAGTGACTATTTTACACAAAAATATGTAAGGTATTTATTTCAACTAGAAAAATAAATCTATCATATCTTTAAAAGTCAAGAAATGCCACAAAAGTCCAAGACACAAAGTATTTTGCAAACCAGCTACCTGCTGTGAATCCACTTTTCTTATGTTTTGTTCACGTAGTCTCGACTTTTCCACAACTATTAACAAGATCTTTTTGGAGCATGGGAATAGAAATATCATAATTTAGTCTTTCTTTTATTATGGTTGGTTGAAGTTTGCATCTCATTAGCAATGTGAAAACTATTGAATCAATTGACCATGTTGGTGACACTTCTGTGAGCTGAACTGTCAAGTCAAGGTGCCTTTCATCCACCCTGAGAAGCTAAAACATAGCTGACATTCTCTTGTGTGCTGCTACAGACCTCTTGTCTCCAAATACTTCAATTCTGCTCTAGCTCATGCAATGTCCTGGTTGTAGGACAGCTTCCTCCATATTGAAAGTCTCCCCGGGAGGGAGAAGAGCTCATCAGAGGCAGAGGTAAACAGAAGGCCATCAGAAGTCTGGGGCAGTGGAAACTTGCAAGATTCTTGAAAGCTCTTCCCACTTTCTAGAAGCAGGAAATAGCCCCTGGGGTTGGGGGAGAACTGACTGAGCCACACAGGCTCAAACTATGCAGGGAGCTCTTGGAATACAACTTCTGTGAGTTGGGAGATGCTTTCCCATGCTGCAGCTGCTTTGGGGTTATCCCTGCTCCTGTAAGTAACCCCTCACCTCACCCATACTCCTGCTAGTAACCTCCATAAAAACTCATTACTTCACCAAGTTAAACTTTGGAGCTGTCATTACTTTGGTCGGCCATGGGTTCCCTTTTCTGGGGTGAGTAGAGTGTGTGTTCTGTTTCCCAGGGAAAATCTCTCACACATTACTCCTACAGGAAAAAGGATGCATGCCTAATCTGCTTATAATATTCAGTTATCTAGTATTTTCTTGTAGAGACTTTGTTTTAAGCAGGCACTAATGAAAACTGGGCCATTCACTTAAATGACTTGTGTCTGATGGAAGTGTCTTCCAGACACAAGGTTCAACTGCCTTTTCTTGTCTCCTGACTCACTGATGGTACCAGCCACATCTACGAAGCTTGGGTCCTTCATCCGTGTTCCAGACGGATCAAGAATAATAAAGTGAGTCTGGAGGAACTGTGAACCACGTTATCCCACCAACCTCATATTACATCACAGATGTGTCCTTGTCTCTCCAATGTTACACCCCCCCCCCCGCAAAATGTGACATGATTCAGGGAATACTGGCTAAGTTGTCTTGGCCAACTGCTGATAAAACATTTCTGCCTTCAGATTTTGCCAACACAAAACTGAAGTCACTGTGATGTGTGCCCAGCAGAAAGACTGAAGCATGAGCTTCGTTAGCTTCAGAGTCAATCAGCCTCTGGCCCCATGTCAGGTCTGTGCCGTGCCCTAAGTATGTAGCTCTGGAAAAATCTTAATTTATGGACCTTCAGTTTCTGTGTCATGGGAGGCCACTATGTTTCATGGGTTGTTGTACATGAATTCTGAGGGTGTTCATTCATGGAAAATGTTATTGGAATTAGTGCACAGTAAGTGCTCATTAAATATTATTCCTCATTAAGCAAAATGTTTTATAAAACATCCGGTACCACAGAACAGTTTAGAAAATAGTTTTTTAAAGAATAAAAGTCACTGGGGCCTAGAGAAATGGCTCAGCAGTTAACTAAGACAATAATTAGACAGAACTATCAAGCATAAATTGAAACTGATTCCCTAAGAACATCACTGCCATGAATTACTGCATATGTTGAAAATAATAAGTCACTTTTTAAAAAGTTATATTTGAGAGAATTGGCCTCTCTTAGTATCTCGTCACATCTCAATTGGGAGGTGGGTGACTTATGTCACTACAGAGTCATAAGAGGGAGAAGGGGGATACTTTTTATATTGATTATTCTGACTGGAGGCTGGGGGCTGCAGCTCAGCTGGCAGAGAGTGTCATGTGAGGAAAGACCCCATGCTCTATCCCAGTACTGCATGGACTTGGCATGGCAGCACACACCTTTAATCCCAGCACTAAGGAGGTGGAAGAAGGATGGTCAGAAGTTCAAGGTCTTCCTCAGCTACCTAGTGAGTTTGAGTCTAGCCCAATCCACTTAAGAGTCTTTTTTTTTTTTAAAGTCACTCTAAACACTATGTTATGTTTCCTTTTCTAGGAAGCCTGTAAAGAATTCCACTCACAGAAACCAAAGTTTCAAAATATCTTCAGCAGCAAAAGAAAACAAGACAGAGGACAAGCCCTGACAATGACGGCATTCACAGGAAAATGGTTTCATTGCTAATAGTCAGGAATATTACAAACCTTTGCATGTCATACACAGCCTTCAGTTTACCTTGAAAATCTAAATATTTAATAAAATATCAACAGTAACACTAAATAAAATACCAAACTGAAAAGGTGTGATATTTTAGAGCCAAATTGAACACAGAGACCCCTACAGAAATAAATATGCAATCTCTGAAAGTCATATATTAAAAGGCTGAAAGAGTCTCCAGATATCAGGGATCAGAATAAATGGAGAAGGGAGAGAGAGTTTTCTGCCAGTAGCAAGCAGAAAGAATGCCAAATGAAGAGGAGGCCTTTAAACAAGCAAACAGCTCACTGTGGACCCAGTCTCTGCTAAGAGCCAATCAAGTCATCATTTGGATTTTATTAGAGATTAGACCCTGCCACGTCTTGAACATGAACATTCCATCTGAGCAGCTGAGATCCTTCACACAGTCACTGTCACCATAGGTCTCCCTTTCAAAAGAAAGGAATCATGGCTCTCTGCTCTGGCTTATGGCTTGTTGCATCAGCTTAATTCTTGGTAGTGCTGTAGAGGAGGCAGAAGAAATGGATTCCTTTGACCTGAAGAATCTGGTTGTCATGGGGTCTAAAGTAGCATTGCGAGGGATTGGGCAGAAACATAGATAGAAACATCCTGGCACTTATTTTTCATTAAGAAAGTAGTACCAGGCTTTGCCAAGCAGACAGCTATGAGCTCACTGGTCTGAAATAATTACTCATTGAGACTTTCTCCCAGGACAAGACTAACGTGTTTTGCAGAGTATTTTTTTTAAGTAGGAATTGGTTCCCTCGACCTACACTTGGGAATAACAAAGTTTCTTGTTACACTAACTGATAAATTAGGAAATAGAAATTGATAAATCAGGAAACACAAAATAAATGTTCAACCCAAAGAAGTTCTTTTAAACAATTATTCTCCATGTTTTCTGATTCCCTAATTTTAGCTGTGAAATCAAAGCCTCAAAAATTGGAACTAATAGAGTTTTTTACAGTTCTTGACCAAGAGAAGCAAAGGCAGGTCAAGACAGGCACCTGGAGGTAGGAACTGAAGCAGAGACCATCAAGTATGCAGTCTTATTTCACATGTATTGCTCAGCTTTCTCTCTTTTTTTAAAAGATTTTATTTATTTATTATGTATACAACATTCTGCTTCCATGAATATCTGCACACCAGAAGAGGGCACCAGATCTCATAATGGATGGCTGTGAGCAACCATGTGGTTACTGGGAATTGAACTCAGGACCTCTGGGAGAACAGCCAGTGCTCTTAACCTCTGAGCCATCTCTCCAGCCCTCAGCTTGCTTTCTTAAACAAATCAGGACCACCTGCTCATGAGTAGCATGACCTGAAGAATCTGGTTGTCCACCCACAATGGGGCTGGACCCTCCTTTATCAATCATTAATTAAGAAAGTGACTCCCAGACATGCCCACAGGCCAATCTGATGGAGGCAGTTCTTCAGTTGGGGTTCCCTCTTCCTATAGTGATCTTTATTTTTAAGAGTCCAATACTCTGTAGTTGAGGTCCAAAATGTAAGTACAAATGGAAGCAAATCTCAAAGAAATTGCTGTAGGTAGCTCAGAAACAGTCTGAAAGATCTTTTTAATCATAGGAGATATGATTTCACCTGAAGGAACAGGGACACTAAAAGAGGACTGTGTTCACATGATGTCTCTGTGAATATGAAAAGCAGGATCTAAAACACCACTGCCTATTTTTATAGATTTTGCTACATGGCCAAAGAAAACAAATGAAAGAGCAGGCATTCATCCGCTTAAAACTCAGCTGCCACCTGCTGGATGGTTGACAAGTCCAGCCAACACTCTTAGACTGTGCTTTAGGAGAGGACATAGGTACAGATCTGTGTGCAGTCCAAGCTCTGACAACAGTAAAGGAGGAGGGTCACAGGGGGATGCCAGGGATGGAAGGCTGGGAAGGATGTTAGAGCCCCAGGCAGATAAGACAAACTTTACTCACTGGTACCCAGCCAGTAGGCAGGCAGCTGCCAGTAGACACCCATGTGCATGCCAGCACACCACAGGCCTACAGACAGATATACACAGGCAGGCTGGCAAAGGCGAAGGCCTTGACCCCAAGGCTTTATTTATGCCAATCATATCCAAAAGGGGCATTCTGGTCAGAGCAGTTAGATAACAGATGACAGCACTGTTTGCTTTTGTACTCCATCTGCTGTCTGCCATTTTTGCTAACTCAGATGACTCATAATGCATTGGATGCCCAGTGTTAAGCCATCAAGGACCATCTTGGATATTTGAATCAGTGATGTATTATCTAAACAGAAACTGGACCTTATGGCCTTCTGTTCCCTATAATCTGATGATGTACAGCCTGCACATTATTTTTAGGCCCATTGCATGATTTCATAAAATGCTTCAATCATTTTGGAAGTAGTATATTTACTAAATTTTATTTCATGTTTTGAAATAAAGTACTCTGAGTTCTCATGAGTTCTGACACCTCCCCCCCTGCCCCCATGCCCTGGATTCTGCCAGTGACACCAGAGCCACAGAAAACCCTCTGAGGATATTCCACCGTGAAGTCAGGGTGCTGAGGATGTTACAGAAGGAAATGATGGATTCTGCAAACTCCAGCAACATGAACAGTGTCGTTTCCTCCACTGACAGATGGTAAACTGTACTGTCAGTGGAATAGCTGCTGTGGGAAATGGCTGAGTTTTGGTGAATAAATTATTGCACTTCCCTTTGTTTTCCTTTGTCCTGTAGCAAGAATCCATATGAAAATAAGCAGCAGATTATAAAGAATTGACATCAAGATATCTTATTGTGCTGTTGACAGTAAAAATTGATGATTCCTTTGTTAATAAGTTCAACAAACAGAAAGAAGAAAAATGTGCCCCGAGTCCACACTGTTCTTAGGTGAACAGCACTTGAATGTTTGCTCTCAGGCAACCCTCTCCGTGACTTCCTTCTACCATCTAGATAAGGCAGCTGCTCCTTCTCGTCACTCGGGTTCTTTCCAAAAATCCCTTCAGCCGGAGCTACAAAGACCTGAAATCTTCATGGGGATGGAAGACCTCATCCTAGGGGCTCATTCACAAGCTGCAAGCTGATGGTGGCTGTTGGCTGCCGGCCTTGATTTTCTCCATGATGGCCTCCTTTGGGAACAACTTGAATGTCCTCATAACATGGAAAATCTTATTTCTCATGGAGCAAGCAACCATGAGATCATTTCTATGACTTTTAGTCATCTGGTGCCAGTAGTCTCACACCGTCACTTCCAATTCCTCTGTGAAGTCACACCATTCAGCAAGGTGGAGATTTCAGAAGTGAACTCCAGGACAGAAGATCATGGTGACCCACATTGCAGACTAGTATTTTCAGAAAGCAGACCTTGGAGGTATAGCAAGGAATATTCATGCAACAAACATTCTTACATTTACTATTTAAAGGACTTTAGTAAAATCATCAGTGCTTTCTACCTTCTCAGGAACTGAAAGAAATCCAAATTGCAGGGCCAGAGAGATGACTGAGTCGATAAAGTACATTGCACAAAAGGCTGACAACTAGAGTTCCATGTAAATGCAAGGTAAATGGGTATGGTGGCCTGCTTATAAATGCCAATCATCTCCAGGGCAGAGATGAAGAATTCCCAGTGAGAACTAGCTAACTATGCTGGTGAAATCAGGAAGCTCTGGGTTCAGTGAGAGACCCTGCCTCAAAAGAAACCATGTGGAGAAAAGATAGCAGACAGGAAACATTAACAACGAACTTCCATGTGCACACCACACACACACACACACACACACACACACACACACACACACACACACACACTACATGTAAACTTGATACACACATGCATGAGAACTACTTACACACACAAAGAAACATGAATGTCTTAGTGACAGTATAAGTGAAAAGAATTATTAAAATGACTACTGATGTTCCTTCTTTTTTACTTAGTATGTTGCTGTTTTTTTTTCTTACTGTCTACTTAGTTGGAGACCTGAAACACTCAAGTTTTTTGAAACGTCAAGTGGGATTAATGCCAGGTTTAGACTAAGCTTCCAGGAGTTTAAACAGTGTTTGGAAATGTGTCTTCAGACAAAATCTGTAACCCATCTCTCTTTTGAGACAATGACATATGCAGTTCTTCTACCAAAAATGACCTCATTTGTTAACAGTTGATTATTCAGGGGTCTGGAAATGATAGTGTGTGATTTTACCACCAAATGTGAAATTAACTACAGACCACAGTCAGTAACCTTTGCCTTCACCTTCCTGGGGATCAAAGAGCAATGAAGGCAAACATTTTTTTTTTTTTTGAAGTTGCTGAAAACAAGAATTACCTGTCTGGATTTTTAAATGTCAGAATCATTTTTCACAAAATGAATGGAGCACACAGCTTTTCAAATAAGCTTTCCCCCCAACATTTGAAATAAGACAGAGAAGGGTCTATGATCATCACCACTACCCAAACCAACCATACAGGTCAAATAAATCAACAAAGGCCAACTTGGGGAAACGACTCTTGGGAAACAAAAGGAAAGAGAAAGGAAATTGAGCTAACTTTAGAGGTGAGTGAATTGAGGAATGGGGTTAATTAATAAGAAAAGCCTGAAGATTCAAAAGGGGAAATGGCTTCAGGAAGTTAAATGCAGCCATGTGTCGGCTGCCATCAGGGCCACCAAGTGTCCCTTTCAGGGAA
The DNA here is from genome assembly GCF_003668045.3 of Cricetulus griseus. Taxonomy (NCBI): domain Eukaryota; kingdom Metazoa; phylum Chordata; class Mammalia; order Rodentia; family Cricetidae; genus Cricetulus; species Cricetulus griseus. The sequence goes on from NC_048598.1 coordinate 39,206,526, forward strand.
AGCATTTGTTCTCGAGCTTCAAAGCTACAGAATGCCAGGGCTGTTCATTGTCTGAAACCTGACAGGTGGCATACCAGGAAAACAACATCGACTCTCAAGCACTCTGTTACATGGAAGAGAGACACAGCTTCAAAAATCCACAGTACTTCAGAGCCAAAAAGGTTCTGTCCCTAGCCTGTTAATCCCTGCTTGCTGTGAGATCAGAATAATAATAATAAAAAAGAAAATCACCAGAGCATTGTCTGCTTAGCACGCCCAGGCCTCAGCATTAGCTACCAAGGTCTTCTCCAAACATCTTCCTTTCAAGGCTCAAACATCTGGCACTGACGTTAAGGACTGCAGGCAGACAGTTTACAGCTGGGGAGTGTCAGCTAAGCAGCCAAGAGCAGAGGGTTGAGGGAGGCAGCCAAGGATCAGGGCTTTCTCAGGGTGCTTCTGACTAGCAGGGGGATCTTTCTTTTGATTTATTGGTGGCTGCTTGGAAAGGGAAGAGTTTGATTTTGGAGACTGAACCCCAGGTAAGTAAGTTGGGGTCACCAGTGAGAACACCCTGAAAACGAATATTCTTTGCCTTTGTGATTTGACTTTCTTCTAGGAGCTTTGTGTTACAATGACCCTTCATGGTGTTTAAATTTTGGTCTCAGAAGACATCAGATGCAGGCCAGGTTTTAGCATCTCTGATACAGCTCAGTGAAGTAAAATTTTTCCATTGCTCATTAGCTTACTGAGACTGGATTTCCAACTGCCAGGTTTGTCTAACCCAGTGGGTCTCAACCTTCCTAATGCTGCGACCCTTTAATACAGTTCCTCATATCATGGTGGTCCCTAATCATAAAGTTATTTTCATTACTATTTCATAACCATACTTTTGCTATTGTGATGAATTGTAATGTAAATATCTGTTTTCTGATGGTTTTAGGTAACCCCCGTGAAAGGACTGTTAGACCCCCACCAAGGGGTCCCAACCCAGAGGTTGAGAACCATTTTTCTAACCCCTACAATGCATAGTAAGCTACTTCCTCTCATAGTAGACTGAGCAAAGTGCACTGGGCTGCACGGCTAATTAGCAGCCTTTGCAAAGAACAAACACATAAACTGTTTCCCATCACAGCCACACATGTCAAACTCCCATTTATGTCTTTTCCACAGTAAAAGAGGAAACATTCTAGAGAACAGTTGTCTTCACTTATTTTTTAAGCAATGAAAACAGTCAAGTGTAACAGAACACCTGCATTGTGTCCACTCACGGAGCGAGTGTTTTAACCCTAGTGCTGACAGTGATGGCTTCCTCAGTTGGCAGCAGGCTCCTCTCCTAATAGTCTCTGCACACTGTTTCTTCTCTTCAGAGCCCTGATGTTTGCAGCCAGTGTTGACAATAGCTGCATTTTCACTTGTGTTAAAGGGCTAAATGCCCCCTTTCCAACACAAGTATGAATGATCAGTTGTGGCATTGAGGATTAGAGATATGGACAGCTCAAAACCATGGCAGAATGCAAATGAAAGTGAAAATAAAAGAAGCCTGGTAGTGTGTACCTTTAATTCCAGGGCTTGGGAGATACAGGCAGTTTAAGGCCAGCCTGGTCTATATAGCAAGTTCCAAAGTCAGCCAAAGGCTACATAAGAAGACACTGTCTTAACAAAACAATAAACAAATACAACAAAAAGGCAGGTAGAGTTCAATATGTCATCTCAAGTAGCAAGACAAGGGGGTGAGGTGTAGGGTCTAGGAAGTGCAGACACACAGGTGCTTGTAGCCTGCCAAGGCAAGGCAAAGCATCTGGGAAATTTTCAGAGCACAGGACACAAGGCAGTGATGGACATAAAAGAGCAAGCACTCAAGAACTCTAATGTGACTGGTGCTGAGACACTTCAGATAGAATGTTGCAGAATACCTCTCACTTCCTGTCAGAGACTAAATAAAGATTAGGCCTCACTTGTAAGAGCCAGAGGATAGAGAGAGGGGCTGTGGAATGCCATCTTCTAAGCAGGGCATGGACATGACAACCATGAACCCAGCGTAGCCATGCATACTGGTACTGGGACCACAGAAGTGGGCCTCTCCTAATGGTCAGCTATGTTGGGGGAAGGGACTCATTGGGCCCTACCACATACTGCTGATCTGTAGACAACAGATTCTGGGAGAAGGGGAAGCTGAACATCTACTGGTGAGACCAGAGATGCTCTGACAGTTCCAAACTCACTGCTGAGACCAGAGATGCTCTGACAGTTCCAAACTCAGGACCACAGATGGCCCTGATTAAACTCTGGACACTAAACAACATATAAACTAGTCACTGGGGAGAAAGATTTCCAAGGAGGAGGGGGTTCTGGGAGGGGCAGGAGAGCAATGGGAGAGAGTGGAGGAAGAGGAAGCAAAATACATAGTGTACACATAAAAAAAAGTGTGAATGAACAAAGTTGACTACTCCTACTAATAAAATAAAATACGAGTCCCTATTGTTTATTGCACAGCTACTGGGAAGCAGAGGCAGAGACTCAGGTGAAGGTGCATCACGTGACTGCTCTCAAGGATCTACTGAGAGGCAGGCCTCAGTACATCCAAAGTAAAGACACCTGCGCACCATGGAGGAGTCAAGGGCTTCTTTCACTTTGATGAAGCACATGGCAAATGAGGTTTGAGTCCTCACAAAGTGCGTTCCAGTGGCAAGTGAGGGGACTGAGACTTCCATGCTTCCCACAGGGACCCTAAGTCATCTGCCTCTCACAGGGCTTGGGAAGCACAGTGTGCCTGAGTGAGCGACGCTCCTGCTCTCCTCAGATAACACATTAGCAGTCCCTTTTCCATTCAGCTGTATTTGCGCTGACCTCATGCAAAATCTGTTGTGATGCAGAACTACAATCAAGAGAACTTAGCAGAACCTAATGTAGTCTTCGATGGGCAGAACACCCGGCCAGAAGTAGAGCTGTAACCTTAGTCACCTGCTGGCAAGGCTGCAATCTGATGCCTGAATAAAATGAGGCTCCTGTGTGGCTTTGATGCCTGCTCCAGGCTTTGAAGCTGTGTCAAGACCACAGGACAAAGGAAGCACTGTTTATGCAAATCCAGAAAGCCCAAAGCCATTAAAAGTAACATCAGCAGCAATTCAATACCCAGAGATGACCAGAGGTCCTGTATCATTATGAAACAGAAAACCCCAAAGCAGAGCTGGGCGATGTACCAAATCCCACAGTGGGAAGGGACCCTGGGCTGGCCAGAGCCTGGCTGGGTGTGCTTAGAAGCCTTACTGCACACAGTTTCCCTAGCCAAGGGGCAGCCATCTGTGCCAAGTCCTGGGCTAAAGCTGCTTCTACACCTGGTGCACAGAACTCTTCATAAGAAATTGCCAGATATGCCTCTGCGAGGCTGGTTGTCATGTTGCCAAATTCCTCCACAGGTCAGTCATCTCCAGCACATTCCATCCAAACAACAGCTGTTAGGGAAGAGTCTCTGTAGCAGTAGGCAGAGGGATGGAAGACCATGTGCTCCTAACAAAATTCAACATTTTAAAGCCACTCTCAAAAGATTTAAAGTTTGACTAAGGGTCCCTGAAGAATTAATTCTGCATTTATGATTTGTGAAAGCTCTTGGGTATGGTCATTCTCATCAAGGGGGAATAATATCAGATTTTAAGAACATCTGGCCCAGAGGTTTTCAATCTTAGCTGCCCATTGAGATCTCCTGGGAGGTTTACAAAATGTGTCAGCTGTCCCTGGCTCTATCCCATCAGCCCTGGCCTGGGTCTTTCCTTAAGACTCCATCCAACTATTCTGATAATTAGCCCCATTTGAGAACCACAATTCCAGGACATCTCTCTTATTCTACTGGACAGGAAACTGAGACCCATGGAGAACAAATTGATTATGCTAAGTGTTACACACAGTGATACATCTCACTCCTTTCACAGGACAGCACCATTAACAAACTGAATGCCCACTGCAGGGGAAGTGGGAAGTGGATGAAGCTGCTTTTGGAGGCAGGGACCTGATGGGGAATGTCCTGTATATGTTTGTCTTATTGATTGATAAATAAAGTACTGTTGGCCAATAGGAAAGCAAGACAGGTGGGACTAGGAGTTGAGGAGGATTCTGGGAAATGTAGTAAAGAAGTCTAGTGATCCAGGCAGGAAGTGACATAGCAGGCAGACTCAGAATATAAGCAGGGACAAAGAGGAAGTCGCTCTCATGCTCTTCCTCCTCCTCTCTGAGGAGCCGCCATGTGATCCCTGGAAGAGGACACTGGCAGAAGGCGTCCTCGATAAGATAAGTCTTATAAAATATATAGAATTATGATAATTAAGACTGAGCTAGCATATAGAAATCATAGTCAATTGTACAGGAACATTGTAAATGAATATAAATCTCTCTGTGTTATTTGGGGCCCTAAAGCAGTGGGCAGAACTTGGGCAGCTGGTGGAAAAACTTACTGTTACAGGGACCCATGCACCTAGCTTCGCTTCATCCCTCAATGGTTACTGTTTTCTCAGTGGCACATATTCAGTTATAGAATGCAGCTCACATTCTTAAAAAAGAAAGGAAAAGATTAAAAATACAAATAAATGCGGACACTTAGTAATCTTTACTATTTTTTGAAAGAATACAAGAAAATTGGGCGTGAAATAGTATAAGATTAGCAGCCAAGTCATTATTGCCCCCCACAGGAGGCTATGTGCTTGCAACTATAATAATGTCACTGTATTAACTCCTTACATTATGTATCTGTAACAAACCCAGAGCAATCTTTTGTATAGAAAGAAGAACAATAAGATTTTCCAAGAAGTATATGTTAAGTTCCTTATGAGTGATGAGGACCCAGGCTTGGGAACTTTGCAATATCATATAATTACAGCTGAACTGCCAGCTATTAAAAACAGTCCAATTTTATTAGTCACAGATAAGAGGAGGAGTTTTCAATGGCATGAAAAAAATCAATATATAAATATTAGGCTGGGCATAATGGCTTATGTCAGTAATCCTGGCACTGGCACCATGGAAGCTGAGGTAGGAAGACTGCCACAAGTTCAAGGCCAGTGTGTACCTACACAGTTACAGAATGGCATAGGCTAGCTATGGTGTGTGGCTTTATCTTTCAAAAAGGTGTGTTTTCACAGAGGGAAGGAGTAGGAGAGAGTACAGTGGGTAAGAGAGTTTTTTTGCAAAGCATGAGGACTTGAGTTCTGATCCCCAGCACCCACATAAAATTCCAGTGTAGCATTGTATCTCTAGTGCTAAGAGATGGAGACAGGCAGATCCCTGGGACTAACTGGCTTCAGTCTAAGTTCCACAGACAGAGACCCTGTCTCAAAGGAGTAAGGAAGAGAAAAAAAATGTAGCAGGAACCAAACACTAGACACCTCCTCTGTCCTTTACACTACATGTACTAGAACACACACACACACACACACACACACACACACACACACACACACACACACACACTACTAGAGAGAGAAATAGAGAAAGAGGGAGAGACAGAGAGGGAGGGAGAGATGGGGAGATGGAGGAGGAGGAAGAGAAGAAGAAGTAGTTTAATACAAGCAACAGGGAACCAAGATCAATGAAGATGGGAACGGATATGGCTCAGGTGAATACTTTTTAGCTGGAGGCAATCACGAGTTTCATCTCGCTCCATTCTAAAGAAGTTCATCAATAAATATCTTTCTTCTATAAAACTAAATGCTTAATGAATTTATTATGTAGAGTAAGCTGAAAAGGGGGGTTTGAGGGAGTGCCTTTTTATACTGAGCCCCAGTGCAAGGAACTACAAGCAGAGGGTCAACCATTTGTAGCTCTGATTTTAAACCATACATATTTGAAAAAACAAAGCAGCCACTGTTAGGGAAAGAATGCATGTTTATTGTCATATTCTTGTCCACAATAGTCTCCTATGGTCTTTGTATTTGTATAGTGCCCTTGAAATACCTTCCTTTCATTCATCTCTGATTTTATTTACTAGAATCTATAGAATGTATAGACTATATATTACTCTAGCTAAGGATTTGTCAGTTGCATTTCAAGAATAGCTCTTTTCATTATCTTTTGGGGTTTTTTTAACCTTCTGTTTATTCCTGCTCTGGTTTTCATTTCCTTTCCTTATATGAACCTGAAGGTAGGTTTGCTTTTGTCTCCCTAGTTCCTTGATATTTATCATTGTTAACCCATTGGTTTAGATATCCATAGATGATCTTTCTAAAGTGGAAATAGAACAATGGAAATTAGTGTGTTTAGTAAAGTTTGAAATCTAGGAAGACTGAGAAAGGCCAGAGAGGAGAGTGATAATTTTCTAAAAATATTTGCAATGCTAGCTATTTCAAGCCTTCATGTTAGCTCCACAAAATCTACCCCAAACAAGACACAGTCTGGCTGCCTGGGTGCTCTTCACTCAACCTGCATTTGCACAGGGAGAGCAGTCATGCCAGAGCTGCATACAAGCTGGCTGTTCAGTGGTGCAGTGATGACATGAAAAATCCTGATCCCACTTGGCATCAATTTCCCACTGTCTTGGCTGGTCTACACCATAATCACTGTGGTGTGTGCCACTTGGCCAAGATTATGAGGCTGGCTGGCCACCAAGAAACTAAAAAGCCTTCTATTAGCTCAGCAAGGCACTCTGTGTTGGGAATGCCAGGGCCCCAAATGTCTACAAACACATTTTTTCACAGATATCTCAGGAATTTCATTTTCACTGTTAAGTATCTACAAACTTCTTTATTTCTCAAGACCTTAAAAAGGAGCAGTTTCTCACTGTAATTTTCAATCACATCTGTTACCTATGAGAGCAAGAAGCTTGCAATTGCCCTCTACCATCCCTCTCCAAAACATGGATAGTCACTCTCAAAAGAGAGACTGGAAAGAGCCTTATACTATCATAAGAATCTTATTGTCAGCGGGGTAGTAGAGGTGTATGCCTTTAATCCCCAGCACTCAGGAGACAGAGGCAGGTTGATCTCTGTGAGTCTTGTCTACGGGGTGAGTTCTAGAACAGCTAGAGCTGTACAGAGACACCCTGCCTTGAAACACAAAACCAAACCCAAACAAGAAAACCAACCAACCAGACAACAAAAATCCTATTAACTAAAACGCAGGCACTGTAGTTTAATTTATTATTATTATTATTATTATTATCATTATTATTATTACTATTACTATTATTATTATTAGTAGTAGTAGTAGTAGTAGCAGCTAGTAGCCAAATTGGGGAGCTCACAATTTAAGAAGCCTTTCTCCAGCCTGGTATACACCTCTCAGCTGACTTTAAAGTAACTGAACCTGGAAGGAAATGAACTATTCTAACACAACCAACATGCCATGAACCCAGATACTCATAAAAATCCTTTAGCAGAAGCCTTCCTGCAGGCTTGGCTTTCTGCTTCATTTGGGGAGCTGAGAGTCTAGGGTCATTCCTTATGACTTTCATGCTTCTGGTGCATGTTTTCTAAGGTACTCCCAAACAGGAATCCGAGAACACTGGAGGGAGAGAGTTATTCTTGTATTATGTTTATAGAATGACAAAATCTCAATGAGGCAAGAGATAGCCACCAGCTTGCTGAATTTGCCAAACAGCTAAAATAATAATAACAATTACAGAGTCAACGAAATGAAATTGTTACAAAACCCTGAGTTTAGCCTTAGCAGACCCTCAGGACATTGTTATTCAAAGTTCAAGTCTGAAAAAAACATCTTGGCACATGTGGTGTCCCTGAAGAAGAAGAGAAGTACTTTATGGCCAGATCTAAAGTTTAATTCATGTGAGAGACTTAGTTAATGCCACCAACAACAAATGCAATTTTTACAGCGAAGCACATTCCACTAAATTAACTATAGCCATTCTGTGTAAATTCTGCCTGGGTTTTCAATTACTACCTATAACAAGATTTTTTAAAAAGCCATTATGAATACTAACACAGCTTTCCTACTAGAAGAATGGAGAGCAGAAGGAAAAGTAATATGATCCTGATTTATTTACCACTAGGTCATCCAGTGGCCACTCGCCAAGCCTTCCAGTTCTCAATAGTTACTACTTGGGTACTAGCCTCAGGAGGGAGGACCCAAATACCAACATAGGCCAGGTACAGCCAAAGACACAGCAGTGCCTTATTGCAAACTCATACAACGTGGGACTAATGGGGACTTGGCTGCTTGGAGAAAGGTCATGGAAAAGAGTCTAGTCAGCCCCAGTAACTGTTGTTGTGGAGAAACACAGACCTGGCAAGGTCAAGTATTCATTACACAGGCACATGCCCTTATGAAACATTGTAAACTCAGACATTTATGATATATAGAATTTGGAAATGCATTTTCAATTTATGTACCATTATAAAAATTACAAAAGTGTTTTTTAAAGATTAAGAGGGCTGAAGCGATGGCTCAGTGGTTAAGAGCACTTGTTGCTCTTACAGCGGGCGTAGGCTTGAGACCCAGCACCCACATGGCAACTCACAACCATCTCTGACTCCAGTTCCAGGGGGACCCGATGCCCTCTTCTCCCTCAGAGGACACCAGGCACACATATGGTACACAGACATACATGCAGGCAAAATGCTCACACATATAAAATAATAAAAATTTTAAATATTTAAAAATGGTGACTGGGGCAGGTCTCCTGGAGCACAAAGAGTCTGATGAGCATGTAGGGGATGAGGGAACTCCATAGAGTAACTCCATGAAACACTGGTTATGAAACGGATTTGATTATGGACACTGGAAAGTAATGTGTGCCTTGTCAGTGTTTAGAGACCCTGATATAGAAAAATGCCTTCAAAAGCATCATCCTTATGCAGGATAGAGGTAGCATATATATTTGGGCCAAAATACACACATATATTGACATTTTCTAGGCAACTCTGCAAAACATTGTCATTGCTCTCCTCTGACAGGTGGTGTAAAGTAGCAGAGAGATTTATGTTTCAACACATTCCTATACACATTGATTGTTTTAGTATGGGAGTCTTGCATTGTAACTTATAAAAGGAAAACGTCTTAGAGAAAAGTTTGTATTACATTATTATTAAGTAAATATATGGGTTCTAAGGAATTCAACCTTTCAAGATATTTTTATTTTAAATTATGTGTATATGTGTGTGTGGGGGGTAGGGTGGGGAGTACAAACCATGAGTACAAACCCTCTCAGAGACCAGAGAGGGTTACAGATCCCCTGGAGGTGGAGAAGTACAGGTGGTTCTGAGCCTCCTAAATTGAGAGCTGGGGGACCCGAACTTGGATCCTCTGCAAGAGTAGTACTTGCTCTTAAGCAATGAACCATCACTCCAGCCCCAGATATAATTTTTGATGGTTAATTTTTAGATATGTTAACATAAACGCAATTAAATTAACAAGTCACTCTTTTGAGAGCAAAAATTGTCAAAGCCATACTCTTTATAGCTCTTGATGAATTATAGCTATGGTGAAAATCTCTTCATAAGGTGGTAACTGGAGAACAGTCTACAAATACATTATAGGTTAACGGCTTTCTAAGCTTTACTGTATAATGTTACATATTGTGAGGAAATGTGTAGAAACAACCCTTACAATCGCTTACTATCATCCCCATGAAAGTTCCATAATGGTCCTACTATACTACTCCGTGGAGTGGGGACAGTGCCACACAGTGAAACATCACATGTGCCCATTTAAGTGTTGGGAAAGGGACCACAGCACAGCCGACAGCATTCCTGGTTACAGAGCTCCCATTGTTCATGTCTACAGCCACAGGAGTCAGCCAAGCAGGAGAACTGCAAGAAGCACAGGCCTCCCACCCAAGAGTGGCAAGGAAAGGCAGAGGCAGAATCACTTGAGTAAAGACCTGAAGACATATTTGTAAAACCAATCTCTTCTTGGGATAACTGGTGCGATTCACAAACCAGGAGAGGCATGCTCTAACATAAACAACATCGAAACAGGCACTCGGGATTTAAAAGTTGAAATCAATTATCTGGTCACATTATTCACTATATAACTTATTGGGAGAAATTCCTTACCTGCTCTGTGCTTTGGAGTCCAATGCATGCAACTCAATAAGATAGGATGGGAACAATTTAAGGACCCTATCTATCTATTGCTGCAGACAGTTTGTCATCATTGGAGCAATGGTATTGGTGACATGCATTTGCTACTCTGTACGTATTCAAAGGAGTGCAGAGTTCAGAAACCAATCACATTTTAAAATTGGAGCTTGACAAGTTTCTCCAAACATTGCAAAGAAATTTGAGTTTATGGGACAAACAAGTCTAAGACCACCCACTGAAGAAGCTGAAAATGGACTGTTTTAGCAATAGGGACCCAAATGTAGCCAACAGATGTGTACAAAGTTCTGTTTTAATTATTGCTGATAGTCATACTTGGGAGATTTCTTTTGGTTGCAGGCAGTGACTTGCATACATATGCACAACATGCCTTTTAGTATTATTTTGTTCCTGTGGAATATTCTAAAATAGAGCTGAGCTCAGTAACCAGTGAGTGCCAGAGCTCAGTGACAAAATGATCAGGACAGCGGAAGAGAACCACGGAGCCCCTGGTGCCATTCAAGCAGAAGAGACAATTCTCATTTGAAGAAAACACTGGTGCACTTATCTTCCCAAGCTGGGTCAACTGACAGAAGCAAAAAGGAGCACTGACTGGCCCTTTATTGCTCTTAAGCAGACCGTGTGCACTTTGTGAGGCCATCAGTCACCTGGCTCATATTCTGACCATGTGCTAGCCAGCCTTGTGACCTTAAGGAAGGCATTATCATTCTCTGTGCCTGTTTCCTCCTATATGAAGTGAGATAGTGAAATATGCCCAAGATGACACAGAAAACTTAAGGTTCAGTCTAATTCTAATTTATAAAATCCCTAACCCCATTCCAAATTACAATGTTGGAAAAATAAGAAAAAAAAAAGAAAAGCTGGGTGGAGAAAATAAAATACTATCAGGAAAGAGAGTTAAAGAATCATCTATTTTCAATGTAAGCTAAAACTTGTCTTTGAAGGGATAACCAGTGCATGCCAAGCTCCTGGGAAACTATGACATCATCTCTACCCCAGGTGCTAAAAACTGTCACTGATAGCAGTTTGGGATGTTTTACAAACACATTAGTGAATCTATTTGACTGTGTCTGCCAAAATGCTCTTGCTTGGCCATGAAAATGTGGATGTAAATTCCACATAATCCCCAAACAATGCAGAGATAAAGTGGAGGGCAAAATATCAGCACTAGTTCCTCAGAGCAAGCAGAAGCCCATCACTGCATATTTATGTCAACAGAATGTCATCACTCTACTTAAAACCATAAAATGGTTCTCAGTTTAGTGCAATACTCTGCACCACTCCACCAGATGAAATGCCTAAATTGTTCCACAATCACACAGCAGTTATTGCCTTGTGACTGTCTCCCCACAAGCGTCATAGACACTCCAAATGATAAACTTAAGATCTTTTTTTAGATCAAGTATTTCTTCTTTTGGGTCAAATGTGCTCTTTTATATTTTTGCTACTGGTACATAGACCTTACCCAAATCACAGCTCTGGAAAGTGGGAGGACATCAGTTTTGCCCTCTATTGCTATGGCCACTTGTTCATGGCACCACTGAATTAAAGAGAAGGCATCGAAGCACACTGCCTCATGTCAGAGTTTCACAGTTTCTGTATCTCAGCACAGTACTGCACATTTTAGTTCATACAAAATTCCTGCCTTGATTCTTATCCCAGGTTGTGATAATTAAAGACAAATAGTTTGTGGAATTTTGATGTCACACAAGAAAATGAAAAAAAAATTCCCTTTCACTGCTGTGAAGTATCTCTGAAATAATGTTCAATCAGTCCTCCCAACCTCCAAATTTTGATGCTCATCAAAATAAATGCATTTTCCAAAAGCATGAGTTCTTATACCAGTTTGTTGGTACCCATCTCACCTGTGTGTGCAGTATAGATCAAGTCTAGAAAGTTGTGCAAGGTAATTACATGGCAAGGAAGTCTACATGTGGTCCATGGGCCAGACTCTCAATGACACTATGAGGTATCTTAACCTTCAGTGATCTAGAAACTAATCTTATCCCATGTTCTTCCAGCCCTCGGTAGAGAATGAAGGAGAAGAGTGAGTCTGCTCAGAGTGAGATACTGAAATGAGTTTCAGTGAAAGCTAGCACCCCACAAGCTTCTCAGTGATGCTTGCTAAATATTCTCAGTAGCTCATGGCCTAGCCTTGCAGAGTAGACATCCTGTTTGGTATCTCAGATGCTGAGTAGGTCTTAGGTTTTCGAGTCAATCACGAAGGAAGCAACTGGTAGGAGATCCTTGTGGCTACAACATCTCACTGAAACATAGTCTAGGTTATAAGCTAGAACCTTCCTGGGAAAGTACCCTTCTAATGCTGACCCAAAAGCTGGCATTTCTAGAGAGATGCTGTAGAAGAATACTTATCTGGAGGCCAACAGTTGTTACATTGGTTACCTGCCATTTGTCTGAATGGAAGCTCTGGGCAATGCTCCTAGCTTCTGGAAGCTCCTCCTTCTGGAAGACTTCCTTTCCAGAATTCCTTTTGGAATTCCTTTTTTATCCTTCAAAACTCAGTTCAAGCTCACTATCAACTTCTCTAAAAGCCTTCAAGGCCACACATGCACTCCAGTATGACTTAGAAATCCTTTCTCCCCCTCACAATATCTAAACATCATTCCAATCATGTTACTGTCCTATGAAAAACATTTGTGTTTGAGGAGGCACAGAATGCAGCCACACTTTGTTCAATTTTATTTCAGATCTAATTGATTGAAAGTACTTGAGAATTAGAGAATACTTTAAAATTGACTTTTTAAACAGATTTATTTTTCGTTCATTTGTCCATGACTCTGTGTATATATGCCGGCACACATGTGGGTGTCTGCAGATGCCAGGAGTTTCTTGTAGTTGCCAGTGGTCTGACATGGTACTGGGAACTGCACTCCAGTGTCGTCCTTTGCAAGAGCAGCAGGTGCTCTTAATCACTGAGCCATATCTCTGGTCCCCTAAGAACCAGCCTTTCCATTGTTATTTAAGGCATTACACAGGGCTCCTAAGATAAAGCCAAGCTTCTTAAGACAAGAGTCTCCAGAGACTAATGCAAAGGTTGCCCATATCCTCACCCAAGTCTTGTACATCTTCCTCAGTCTTCTCATGCTGGCTGGGGTGGTTTGAAAGAAAACGGCTCCCAAAGGGAGGGGCACTGTTAGGAGGTGTGGCCTTGTTGAAGTAGATGTGGTCTTGCTGGAGGAAGTGTGTCACTGTGGTCTCATATATGCTCAAGATATACCCAGTGTCTCAGCCCACTTCCTGCTGCCTGCAAGAAGTAGGACTCTCAAATACTTCTCGAGTATCATGTCTGCCTACATGCTGCCATGTCCCAACGTGATGATAATGGACTGTAGTTGAGCCACCCCAATTAAATATTTTTCTTTATAAGAGTTGCCATGGTTATGGTATCTCTTAACAGCAATAGAAACCCTAATCAAGACAATGGCCAAAAAGCATGATTACAGTGACTTGGACCATAAGTGAAGATAATGGAAAAGAGGCCACGAAGGTCTATGCAGGATCAAAACACCGCTTATCTAAGAAGAACATCAGTGTTCATGTAATCTGGAACACTCATGGAAGTTAGGATAGACATCAGGTTTCTTGTTGATTCCAGTTATGTCATAAAATCTATGGAATTCAAAAGAGCTAAGACGAATTTTTTTCAGTCATTTAGTCCAACTCCTGCATACTTAATGAAATCAGCATCTATGGATTCTATTGCATGAGGTCCAAATTACATATCAAGCTATTGATAAACAACTCGGATATCCTAATTTGTAATTTATAGGTGGCTGTAAATCTTGCTTACCTCACATTCCTAATCTTCCTACCCTTTAAAAAGCTGTAGAGTCTGTAGACAAACTCATGGGTTGCATTTGTGCTTTTCCTTTTGTGGTGGCTGTTGTTCATTACCAGCTAGATTAGATTTGGATCTACAATCACCATGGGAAGACACTTCTGGGTGTGTCTATGAAAGAAGTGTGAAGACCTACCCCGACTAAAGGTGGTACCATTGGGATCCCTGAACAGAGTAAAAAGGAGACAACAACATCTATCTCTCTGTGTTCTGACTGGGGATACAATAGGACCTTACCCTCAGGCAACCAAGACTTCCTCCTGGCACTAAACGGCACCCTTGAACTGTGAGCTCTTCTTTCCTTACATTGCTTTTGTCAACACACCGTTTGTTAATTCTGTGGCTTTAAGTGAGTCTCAGTACTTGCTTCTCCACTTCCTAACTTCTTCTGGTAAATACGGTAAGGTTTTAAAAAAAATTAAATAGCACATAAAAAACCAAAACCATATGTAGAAGATTTCTTTTGGGAACCAAGCAGGAGAAGACTTGAGATTTGAAAAATTCTTCTGGTATGGAAGTGGTTAACACACACACACACACACACACACACACACACACACACACACACACACACACCGGGTGCAAACCTGGCTCACCAATGTTCCCACACAACATGCTCTTCTTCGTGGAAGCAGTCACGTATGGCAGGCAGGGTGTATAGAGAAGCAATGTGCCCACAGTGCGGTACTGTGCCACTTGTTTGTTTTCGCACCTCAGTACCCCTCCTACCAGGTACTGTTAGCCTGCCAATTCCTCCCTCCTCTCCCTGCCCATCTCTGCTTTAAGATCTGTCTTGTCTGGGGACAGTTCCCTTCGAAACCATTCCAGGATGACCTGAGCTGTTATTCTCAGGGACGAGAGATTAGTCTGCCAATCTGATGGCTAGTCTTCCCTGGCAAGTTTTTACTTCTGCAGACCATCGAGAGCTCGCTCTTCTGGCCAACTCTACCACTTGGATTTAAAGGTGTGGAACTGGGACTGAGGTCTAGAAGGGGAAGGGGACAGACTGCCATTGATTCAGGGTCCTAATCCACAACAAACACAAAGGGACCAAGCTAACAAAGCCCAGCTGTTCATCCTTCCCAAAGAGGCTCCATCACACCCCAGAAGAAACCCCAGAGTACCTAACAGCAGTTTGCATCTGTAGCAGGAATGTGTCCTAGGAGGCTGAACAGGCAGGAACCTTCTGGAGCTCCCAAGGAAGACCAGCCCACAGTGTGGTATGATTGGAAAGACTCCAAACAAAGCAACATACTCTCCATCCCTGGGTTCAGATACCCCAGGGAAAAACCAGGAACCAAGTTAAGCAGGGAGCAGGAGCTTAGCACCTGCAAGTCAGGGAGCCTCAGTCTCCACCTCTCCAGTCTCTGCGGACAGCTTTGCTAGCCTCAGTTAAGTTCTGTGTATTCATCTGGAGGCGACAGACACTCTCTCCCTTCCCTTCCTGGCTTGGGGGTACAGAACAAACCTCACGAACTGAAAGGGAAGGTTTGAAAGTCTTCCTAAGGTGGTCTCAAGTCCCTTATCACCGGTGAGGCAGAAGAGGGGGGATGAGAAAAGTCAAGGCCACGGGATTCTCACCCATATCTCGCCCTCATCTCACTCCGGGTCCCACCACCCGCCCGGTCCGGGACCCACGAGGGCAGCAACGGCGTGTGCATGCCAGGCTGCCCTCATCCTCCGTGGTGGCCCGGGACCCCTACCCGCTCACCAGATGGCCATCCTGCTCTTGGGATAGTCCAGCCGCTCCAGGCAGCCGAGGAAGTGAGGCAGCGTGTGCGCGGCGTTGCGGGCAAGGATAGCCACGAGCACCGTGGGGCTCTGTAGGGGCGACTCGGGGAACGCCGCCGTTTCCTCTCCGTCCTCATCCGAATCGGGCTCGGCAGTGAAGCGCGCCCGGCAGCCGCGGCGGAGCAGGGCGGAGGACAGCAGCAGCAGCGCGCAGGCGACGGTGGCACGGGGTGCAGCCATGTTCCGCAGCTGGCTGGAGGCGGCGATGCTGCCGGTGGCGCCGGGGATGCGGCTGTCCCCGGGAGGGCGGGAGCGCGCACGGGCACCGACTTCTGCAGCTCGCGGGACCCGCGGTCGCCCGGTCCTGGCTCGAGTCCCCCGGCACACCGACTCCCCGCCGCTCGCGCTCGCCCCGCGCTCTGCCCCGCCGACCGACAGGTCGCCGCTGTGAGAATGTTCGTGCACGGAAAGTTACCCTAGTCCAGAGCTACGCTTGTACAGCTGAGGTCTGCGGCTTCCTCCGGAGCTGTGAGGTGTGGCCCTGACTGCCAATGGGCGTGTGTGAGTGTGTGTGTGTGTGTGTGTGTGTGTGTGTGTGTGTGTGTGTGTGTGTGTGTGTGTGTGTGCATAACGGTACAACCCCAAGAAAATTTATTCTGCTTTTGCAAACCACAGTCTGAAGTCCTTCACAGTGACGCGATGGATCCAGGATTTCATAAAGCACCTATTGACAGATTAGAGTTTTGAAATGGGACGTCTCCCCCAACCACCCAGGACTGTGAGAAACTTCCACAGAGGCAAAAATACTTGTGTTTCAGACACACTTCTCCTGAAATTCATTCTTGACGGAATAAACACCTCAAATCAGAACCCTGAAACAAAAGGTCCTAATGGAACACTATTCCGGGGCCCTTTTCTAAGTCTTCTTTTCAAATAAGAGCTCTTAACAGCTGGGCTATCTCTCCAGCCCTGGGAGTCCCTTCCTAAGTGAGGAGGTGTGGAAGAAAAGATTCACGTGTCCCCTCCCAGATAATGACCCAAACTGACAAGAGTAGGAAGATCCACACCTCAAAGGGAAGAGAGAATGAAGCACAGAAGAAAGGGTGAAGGTAGAACACGATCAGCAGGCAGAATGAAACCGCTCCTATTCTCAGAGATTATTTACTCTTGAAGATAACATGGGACCAGAGGAACTGTGGCATGAAAAACACAGCCTTTGATCTGTGTGCAGGCTGAACTGCTGACCCTGGAAGTTCACGACCATCACGCTAGGCCAAAAAACCCTCAGCTCCAACCTGAGGCATCTTTTTACTGGTTGTGTTGTTCTTTCTCCACAACTCTCAGAAGGCCTCTGTTTGCTCTGCTCTGCGCTCTGAACTTTCAACTGGTCCATTTGTAGCAGCTCCCTTCCCTCACACTAAAACTTAGCCCCTTCTCACATCCTTAAAAATATCTTATTACAGCCAGGCTATAGTAGCGCACACCTTTAAATCCCAGCACTTGGGAAGCAGAGGTAGGCAGATCTCCTTGAGATCCAGGCTAGCCTGGTCTACAAAGTGATTTCCAGGACAGCCAAGACCATCCCACAGAGAAACCCTGTCTCGAAAAACAAACCAACCAATCAACCATCCATCCAAACAAAAGAACAAACAAAAAAACCCAAAACAAAAAACCAAAAAAAAAGAAAGAAAAAGAAAAAAAAAGAAACGCAAACAACAACAACAACAACAAAAACCTTTTTATAAACATAGGTAGACACAGTGGCCATGCTTTTCATTCCAACACTAAGGAGGTGGAAGTCATCTTAGCAGGGTTATGTAAGACCCTAATTGTGAAACAACCATAGCTCTGAGAAAGAGGAATCAACACTGTCTTCCTCTGCTTCTTCATCTCCCTTTCTCCTGCCACAGCCAAGTGTGACTTTGGCCAGCCCTCCCCACTGAGACTAGTCTGGTACTTACAAATGCAGTGAACTCTTTTTGGTTCTCAGCTTTCCAGACCTGTGGTGCTATGCAAGCTCCACTCTTTCTGATTCTACTCATTTGCAAGTTCCTTTCTATCTTAGTCACTGTTCCATTGCTGTGAAGAGACACTGTGACCAAGGCAACACTTACAAAAGAAAGCATTTAACCTGGAACTTGTTTCCCGTTCCAGAGGTTTAATCATTCTCATCATGGTGGGAGCATGGTAGCAGGTGGATGTGGTGCTGGAGAAGTAGCTGAGAGCTACACCCTGATCCACAGAGAGAAAACCTAGGCCTGGCTGGGTGTTTGAAATCTCAAAGCTCATCCCCAGGGAAACACTCCCTCCAAGGCCATGACTACTCCAACAAGGCCTCCAGATCCTTCTAATCTATTCAGTTCCATTCCCTGGTGACTAAGCATTTAAGAATATGGATGAGCCTATGGAAGCCATTCTTGTTCAAGCCACTACATTCTACTCCTGCCCCCCATAGGCTTAGAGTCATATCGTAATGCAAAATGCCATTTAGTCCAATTTCAGAAGCCCCCATAGTCTTTCACAAATTCAACACAGTTTAAAAGTCTGGAGTTCAAAGTCTCTTTTGAGACTCAATACAATCTCTTAACTGTAACACCCTGTAAAAATCAAAATAAAAAAGCAAATCACAGATGTCCAACATACAATGACACAGAATATATGTCACCATTCCAAAGGGGAGGAAATGGAGCATAATAAGGAAATACCAGAGCAAGACCTAACCAGCAGGGCAAACTCCAAATTCTGCATCTCCAAGCCTGATGTCAAAGTGCTTTTTAGATCTCCAAGTCCTTCTAGTTCTGTTGAGAGTGTAACACACTCCTCTCTCTTGGGCTGGTTCCACATCCAGTCAGCAGCTCTCCTTGGCAGGTATCCCATGATCTCCAATATCTTGGGGTCTCAAATCAGTTTCACACAATGGTCTCTCTGAGTCTACATGTAGTGGCATCCCTGACACCCTGGTGGCCTTGAAAGCTTTCCTTAGCCATGGAGGAAGAGTCCACATCCCCTTTCATGTATTCTTGACTCTAAAGCCAGAGCCAAGTGGCTAAAGCTGCCAAATCCTGCTGCTTCATGGGATGGAACTTGTCTCCTTGTAAAATTGCATTGCATCATCTTTCTGTTGTTGATGGTTTCCTTTACTGCTTAAGCTTTTCTTTAATACCTTTTCACAGGTTGAAAGCTTAGCTAGGCAGGGTTTTGTCTTTGGGTCCCTACTCCCTTTATTCCACTCAGCATCAGGCTTTTCTTTAAATTTATTTTCTTGAGCACTGGATCTTCTGTCTTCTATATCACATCTCCTGGTGCTCCTTTCCTCCTCAATCTGTATATTTCATGTTTTCCTTGCTCTGCTTGCTCCTTTTCATTATAGATTTGCACCAGAGTGACTACTAATAACCACAGGGCGTGGTCAATACCAGACTGTCTTGAAATCTCTGCCAATGCCATTAATCCAAAACTCTTCAATTTAGCTTCAGGAATATTTTTAGGATAAGGGCAAAAAGCAGCCATATTCTTTGGCAAAATATCATTAAGAGTGGTCTCTAGGCTACTTACTAATATTTTTCCCCTTTGAAACTCCTTGACCCAGGTCATCATAATTTATATTGCTCTTAGCATCTTCCACACTCCTACTAGAATAGTCCAGTAATCCCTGATTAAAATGTTCAACCATTTCTAGTCCAAAGTCTCTAAGTCTTCCTCCAACAAATAGGCCTATCAGAGCAATACCCACTCCTGGTACCAATTTTTGTCTCAGTCACTTCCATATGTTCTCCCCTTTACCTGGTCACTGTAGTCTGCAGACAGTTTCAGAATCTGTCTCCTGCCCTAACCCCTTTCTGTGGCGTTTATACTTAACTAATGGGTTAAAACCCTGTCTCCTGCAGTAACCATTTTCTATGGTGTTTATACTTAAATAACAGTGGGTTAAAATCTGAAGGTACCAGCTCCCCATTTTGGCAGCCATAACAGCCGAACACGTGCTTGCCTGACCTTGTCTTAGTCACTAGGAAGTCAGATGCCTGCCTCGTGGCAAGGAACCAATCAGAAGTTAGCTGGTGGTGCTATGCTTTACGGCTCTGGGTGTGCTTTATGGACAAGTGCACAGCAATGCTGTGCAAAGCATAGCAACTACCCTGGGAGGGCCTATGGGCCATAACAACCAGTTGACCAATCAACACAGGGCAAACTCTCCAAGCCTGTGCGTACTGCTAGACACTCCCCTTACACTGCCCTATAAGATCTCTATGCAGACACTTTGAGCGTCTTTTCTAGCCATCTGCCATGGCGGGTGGATGAAAGACTGGAGCTAACATGGGGTTAGCTCGTTAAACAACTATAATAAAGCCTCATGCTGTTGCATCAAGCTTTCGAATCTGCCTGGTGATTGGGGTGACCGCGGTCCTGGGCTGAGATCCTGGAGGCCTGAGTTTCCCAGGGTCTTACAATTCCACTCCACACCTCCCCCAATAGGAAATACTCTCACTCTCAGATACTTACCAGCTTGCAGAAGACACTAAGTGAAACATCTACTAGAAGCGCCACGGCTTCTAGTGTTCCCGCTACAGCAGAGGAAGTGTGTTCCCACTACAGCAAAGGAAGGTGAGGTCATGTCTACATGGGTGGTAGTTGAAGGGACAAGCTCCCCATTTCGGCAGCCATGGCAGTCTAACATGTGCTTGCCTGACCTTGCCTTGGTCACTAGGAGGTCCTGCCCATTCCGGCAGCCATGACAGTCTAACATGTGTTTGCCTGACCTTGCCTTGGACACTAGGAGATCAGATACCTGCCTTGTGGCAAGGAACCAATCAGAAGTTAGTTGGCAGTGCTATGCTTTATGGCTCTGGGTATGCTTTACGGACAAGTGCACAGCAATGACACGCAGAGCATAGCAATTGCCCTGGGAGGGCCTATGGGCCATAACAACCAGTTGACCAATCAACACAGGGCAAACCCTTCAAGCCTGGAGGCACAACAATCCTGAGCCTGTGTGTACCCTTAGACACTCACCTTATGCTGCCCTATAAGATCTCTATGCTGTGGCTTCACAGTGTCTTTCCTAGCCATCTGCCATGGTGGATGGATGAAAGGCCCGAGCTAGGCCCGAGCTAACATGAGGTTAGCTCGTTAAACAACTGCAATAAAGCCTCTTGTTGTTTGCATCAAGTTTTCGACTCCGCCTGGTGATTAGGGTCACTGCGGTCCTAGGCAGAGATCCTGGGGGCCTGAGCCTCCGGGGGTCTTTCAGTAGTGATAGGAACCTTTCAGAAGGGTTTCACAGAGATGGTTTCTCTTCCTTTCTTTTCTTTCTTGGTCAGTGTCCACTCAACTTTCAAAACTAAAAGCCCCTTACTTTAAGGAATACTTGCCGTTTGTTCATTTGCTCATCTTACTACAAACTAAATGAGCTAAAACCAAGACACCACATTACCTTCTTATTTCCTTCTATTACTTAAGAGCTTGTCTTAGGTCTTTTTTTCCCCAATGAATGTGGAGGCCAGAGATTGACAACAGCTGTCTGTTTCAGTTTCAGTTGCTGAATACTGAATACAGAATTTACTCCTTCTGCTAGTATTTCTGTCCAGGAGCCCTTCAGTCCCTCATCACTGGCATTACAGATACATCTCACTCTGCCAGCTTTTGCATAGGTACTAAGGACCCAGACTCAGGTCCTCATGCTTAGACAGCAAGCATTTTAAATACAAAGTTATCTCCAAAGTCCTGAAATAATTTTAATATCATGTTTTCAATTTGTATGTATTTAGTGTGGGTTTATAGTCAGCTCTCTTTAGAGAGGTTGAAAACTCACTTTGGAAGCAGATGTTGATTAAGTAGCTAGAGATAAGATGTGTTGAGAACTAAGATTTGATTTTGATGCTTTTTCAAAGCCAGCTATTATTTAAGCATGCAAATCTATATCTCTTTATTTACAAAAATACCAAACTATTTTGTGCACTATAAAGTATTTATTAAGCACAAGCTGTATTATAAACCAATATAATCTACAAACAATGTGTTAATTTCAACATTACTAATTAATGGAGTGCCCAGCACCTGCCTTGAGAAACATAATGGCCACCAACATGAAGCCCATTGTGTCTCTTCTTGTCACATGTGTTCTCCTCAGGCATGAGCAGGCTGAGCTTCAGGTTACTCAGTGTCTTTATTTTGTTTAGAGTTCTTTTTCCTGTGATTAATTTTTATGTGTCAGCCCAGCTAGGCAGGGGTGCTCTGTTATTTAGTACAAACAGCATAGAGACTGCCATGAAGCAATTTTTCTTTTAGGTATAATTAACAATCAATTCAGTAAAATTTAAGCTAAGCACATTTCTCTTTGTATTGTGGCTGAGCCTCATTCAATCTGCTAAGGTCCAGGGGAAAGGATGGTATTCTAAAATGAGGAAGAAGCTATGCTCCCAGACTGCTTTTGGATTCAAGGCTGTAACATCACCTCTTTCCTGGGGTCCCTCCCAGCTGGCCCAAACCTTCCCTGCAGATTTAATGCAGATTTGAGACCTTTTAGTCCCTCTGATCAAGACACCCCACCCCATATTTTGTAAGTAAGAGCAGACATGGGATGATTGGAGGGCTGTAAATTGATTTTGATAGTTTTTTATATTTGCAAAGCCAGTTGTTGATGGAGGATGTCCTTCTGTATGCTGTAAATATATGTTTCTCTCATTGGTTGATGAATAAAACTGTTTGGCCAATGGACAGGCAAGATTTAGCCAGGTGAGAAATCCAAACAGGGATAGAGAAAGGTGATAGGTGGAGTCAGGAAGACATGTAGCTGCCTAGGAAGCAAGAGACCTGGGCATCACTGGAGATAACCAGATTAATAGAAATGGGTTAACAATTGAGAGAGAGTTGGCCAATAAGAAGCCTGAGTCATCAGACAAACAGTTTATAATTAATGTTAGCCTTTGTGTGTTTATTTGGGACAAAATGGTTGCAGGACGAGGCAGGACAGAAACTTCCATCCACGAATTATTATTTAAGCATTAAATGCATCTCTTTATCTATGGAAGTACCCATTTATCATCCATTTGTGCTGTTTCTCCATCTGGCTTTAAACTCAGATTCTTCCTGTTTGGCTTCCCAAGCACTGGTAGTACACACACATACTGTGCCCATCCATCATATTTTGTTCATTGCAGACTTTCTCAAGAAGTTTACTCCATGTTTTAGAGTAAGAAAATTCTTAAATACTAAATCAGAACAGGCTCATTAACTATTAGGAAACAACACTTTGCACCACAATTTAGCAATGGCTTTTTCTCTTAAGACTACATATCCGTGGATAGATATTGCTGACTTTTTTGTAGGAATAAAATGATCTGGCTCAAATATCAACCTGGGAAATCAGCTCTGCAAGTGCCAGATTACTCAGAACGCAATATTCAGGAGGGAATCAAATTCACTGCTACTTCTTACCTTGAATTTTTCTTCTGAGCCCTTCAGTACTCTAATCTAATGAATTGTTGAGGCATTTACAAATGGAAAATTCCTGCAGACTATCAGAGCTGAAACTCTACCCTGCTTTCTGGTAGATTTCACTCTAAGCTTGCCACAGGAGTCCTTCTGACCCTGTGCTTCAAACGCTAGGTTCTCTGGGAATCCTGAATTCTTCCTGTTCATTCTTAGCCATTCCTAACCAGCAAGAACTACTTTAAAGTCTTCATTTCTTAATCTAGCAACAAAAACTCCATTTTTATTCAACTCTTAAATAGTGAAATTAAAAGTCAGAAGCACTCCCTATGTAAGTGTGCCTATATCACTATTTTTCTAGACAATAGAATTTAATCTACTTGAATAAAGTTTCTAGTGCCTTATTTACCCTTTCAGGTTTCTCTATCCCCTCCACTACTCTACTTACCCTTTAACCTTTAAATGTAAGGTAGAAAAATCTTTCATTGAAGGCATTTGGAAGTCTTGTTCACTTAGGGTCTAATCTCTTTAGATCTCCTTCCTGAATTACAGGATCCCCTTTCTCAGATTAGCACTCACATGTTACAACTCTTTGACTAATTTAAGTCTTTAGGAGCCAGAGAGAAGGGTTTATTCATTTCTAATCATTTGAACTAGTTCCAATGTTTGGTGGTCCAGGGAGCCTCCTAATTTTAATTCTATTTGCTTTGGGGGTGCTTAATAGCTGTTTTGTGGAGGCAAAGATAATGATTTCATCTAGCTATAACATATTCGAGGGCAATTTATGAATCTTTGTAGGTGGAGTTTCCTTGTACTTAGTTTTCTGATACATTCGAAGCTTTCTTTCTCTTTTTCTTTCGTGTTCAACAGTTTGGAACAGTGCAAACTCATGCCTCTTTTAATTGATTTTTGTTGATCATTTTGTACCGCTAAATGTGTTTCATTAAAATTGTGAAAATTTTGGCCATCATTTATTTCTTCAACGTTTTCTTTATTTATTATTTATACAGTGTTCTGCCTGCAGGCCAGAAGAGGGCAGCTTATCTCATTACAGATGGTCTGTGAGCCACCATGTGGTTGCTGGGAATTGAACTCAGGACCTCTGGAAGAGCAGCAAGTGTTCTAAACCGCTGATCCATCTCTCCAGCTCCTTCTTTAACGTTTTCTGCCCTCTTCTCTGTGTTAGTCCATTATTATGTAGCACAACTTTAAGACTTTGCTCATTCTCTGTGTGTTTGTTTATTGTGTCAAGGTTTTGTTATATAGCCCAGGTTGAACTAGAACTCACTCTGTAGACTGGCGTGGCCTCAAATTCACAGCTCTCCCATTTCAGCCTTCTTAATACTGAGATTACAAGCATTCACCACCGTACCTGGCACTTTTATGCCTCCCACCCCTTATAAAAGTAAAATTTTGCTCTGGTGTTCACGTCTCCTGATTTCTATGGCACTGTCTTCACCTACCTCTTCCTCCATAATTCCATTTTGGCTGTCAAAAATCACCCACTGAAAATCTTTATTTCTGAAATTGTAATGTTCAGTTATAGAATGCCCGTTGGATTTTTAATTTTCTTCTTTGCTGAAATTTGGCTCTTGATATTTCCATCCATTGAAAATGTCTTGTTGTACTTCATTGCTGACACATGTAATGGTCACATTGAAATCTTGATTGTCTCAACACAAGATTCCTTTTCTTTGTTTTTGGTCTTTTTAAAGCAGGGTTTCTTGTGTAGCTCTGCTTATACTGGAACTTGCTCTGTGGAGCAGGCTGGCCTTTAACTCAGAGATCGACCTGTCTCTGCCTCGGAAAGTCCTCGGAAAGTCGTGCGCCACCACAACACAAGATTCTTAATCCATTGTGTTTTGAAGTACTGAAGTACTCTGCCTGTTACTTTTAATTTTGGAAGCCTTTTTGGTCTGCTTAATATAGTGGCTTTGTAACCATTCCTTGCTTCTACCCGTTTTCTCTGCAGTCTGTCCTCATAGTTCAGAGTGATGCTGTTAATGTGTACCAGAAACCTCCACTGATTCCCTTTTTTACTCGGGGTCAATCCAAACCCACTTGCCATGTCCTACTCATCCGTGGGAAGGTACTCATCTTTGGCTTTTAAGTTACATGTTTATGCTAGTTCTCAATAGTCGATCCACACCTCATGTTTCTACTAATCTTGAAAGGCGAGCTCGCCCCAAAACTACGTTTTTATTTTAAACTTCGACGGTAGGGAACTGAAAGGGGCCTTTTCCTGTTCTCAGGAATTTAAGACCAGGACGAAAGACTCTGATGACACCCTGTGGAAGGCCTCACCATCCAGGGGGAGCAGAAAAGATATGTGACAGATAAGGTTTTAGTTGTGGGGGGCGGGTTGGGGAGGACAGGTGGGAGAAGGGAACTGGGATTGTCATGTAAAACAATCCTGTTTCTAATTCAAATAAAAAAAGTTGGAAAAAAAATCCTTCATTTCTCAACGAGAATACGGATTTAACAACGGAGTTGGCTGAAGGACTCCGAAGTTAGCGAACTCCACCACCTGCCCAGATTGGGGTGAAAATAAATAAATAAATAAAGGACGAGGGGGCGGGGGCCTACCGGGTGGGAGTGGCAGGGGGCGGCGGGGACCCGAGCGCCTGCGCGCAGGTGCGAGCGCCCCCGGGCAGGGGGCGTGGCCCGCACTCTCCGCCCCGTGTGCGCGGCGGGAAGCGGAACTGCGGCGCGTTGGGTTCGGCTTCTGGCCGGGCGGGCTTCGCGGGACACCACGGCTCTCTGCGCGGGCGGCATGGAGGAGCACGGCGAATCCGAGCCAACCCCGGGATGTAGCGGCCTTGGCCCGGGTCCCGTTCGCGCTGGCGGCGCCACCCCCCACACGTGGGCTCCCGAGGACGCCTGGATGGGCACACACCCTAAGGTCAGGAGGCGCGAGGCGAATCGGGCTCGGACCCGGCCCTCCTCACAGCGACTCCTCTGGGCCGTGTCCGGCGGAGGACGCATGCCTGCCTCCCGGCGGGGGCGACCCCTGTGCACGGCCGCAGATCTCCCGCAGTATCATTTTTGTTTGTTTATATGACTAATACCATGCCTCTCAGTCTGCCAAAGCCGCTCTTACCCAGAGGCCTCTGATAAGCATTCCACTAATACCTGTTTTCCTATCTAGTCCTTTCTCGGATGAACTGATTGAGTCCACGGTTAGCCGGTCTGTGGGCTATGACTGAGATCCAGGGCTCCACAGATCATAGGCTTGGTTAGGCACAGTCACACTACTCGTAGTCTTAGGCCCAAAGTGTTGTGCATCTTCATTCTGTATGGAAACAGAATCCCAGTTTTTCGGATTTCTTGGAAACTCCTGAGTAAGTCCTTTCACAGGGCAGAGCTATTCACGTTGTCAGTTTTTCTGTGTTGGCTCCAAGGAAAATAAGGATAGCCTTTTGCCAGCCCTACTTGGGAAATTGGTGGTTTGTATCCGAAAAACCAAAAGCAGTTTGCTGATAATGAATGCAGGTTGTATAAGGATCTTGAGGACTGGATTGGTACGTTAATAAAATGGCAACTTTTCCTTTTGCGTTATGAACTCAGATAAGCATCTAAAATAATTAAGGAAAGGAGATATTTGAAAGTACAAATCTGAAAAAATGAGCCTTTACCCTACTTCTTGAAGCTTGATGTTTTCTTGCTCTCTTCCATCCATCTTCCCCATGGCCAACAGCATGGGAATGTTATAAATTTAACAGATTATAGTAATAGGGGACACAGGAAGAGAGGCAGAGACAGTGACTAGGAACATGGATTCCAGTTCAGACTTCTCCATTTTGAATCTTATTTCTCTTACCAACTTTGACTTGTTGTGATTTGGCTGATCTCATTGTGTCTTGTGCTTCAGTTTTTTTGCCTTGTCTCAGTATATCACAGTCGCTTCATTTAAACTGGGATAATATTAGTACTTTGCCTCATAGGGACATTCTTGTAAGATATTTGACATGTGAAAAATGCTATATAAGTATTTATTAGTAACCTTTTAAAACCTTTTAAAAGGTCTGATGTTGCCTTTAGACAATTTCCTTTCTTGCGGGGTCTTTTTTCTTGCACGTTAATAACTGTATAGACCTACTATCAAGTTTTCCTGTTGATTTTTCTTCCAGGATCAACAAATTGATACAAAGGAGAAAAGAAATAATGTGTGTTTTCCAGTTATACCCTTTAGTTACTTAATTTGAAGACCACTTAGTAAGATGTTACTGGATTTCTCATTTACAAACTTATTATTTTATTCTTTGAATCAGAAATCCATAGTCCTCCACATGGATAAAATTTATGATTAGCTTTGTCACATAGACCTTGTAGCCTGACCCAAATTATATCTCGGTAGCATTGTCAAGCACTTTTTGAGATGTGGGACACACAAAGCCCTCGTATGCAACCTGTATGTTTACCATGCAGCTGGTAGGAGAAGGTGACAGCAGGTCTGCTCCCCCCTCCCCTCGAGGTTCTGCAGCTATCTCATCTATGCATCAGCTCCGTTTATATACATGCTCACTGACATGGTTGGATGCCCAAGGCTTTCTCTGCAGGAGTAGGTTTCTGAGTTTTTCCTATAACAAGCAGCAAATCTGAAAGAAGTTGTTCGCTTCTTAAACCTCAAATAACTCCCATTTGAGTGGGAGTGCTGAGGAAGTTAGCAGAAGTTTTTCTGTATGCAAACTAAAGACCAGAGAAAGAGGCTTCTCATAGTAAAACCCAGTGAAAATCGTATTTAAGTTTTCTCTGATCCTGGTGAATATGTGTCTTTGTAGACTCTTGAATATATGTAGCTTATTCTCACTTTCCATAATTACACCATTACTCTTCTTCTCCAAACAGTCAAGTCCCACAAGAGTTACTTTGTATCTAAATGTCATGAAACATTTGCCAGTCCATCCCCTGAAAATACTTCCTCTGATCTATTCTATCATTGTTTTATAGCTCATACAGCTTTATAACTGTCATTTGTCTAACAATCTGAAGTATAGCTAGTTTTCCATATGTGGAGAATTTGCTATTAATTTTGAGTTGCAAATATTTGAAAAAATTCCTTTATACTATATACATACGAACTTTTATTATCATTATTCCTAAACAGTATGTAGCACTTGAATTGTATTCTGTATTGTAACTAATCTATAGATGATTTAAAAGAGTATGGTAGGATTGCACAGATTATATGCAAATATTCTTGCATTTTATGTAAGGGACTTGAACATTCTTAGATTTCTGTGATTGATTAGGGTGATGTCTTGGATACAGCAAGGGAGGCTGTATACATGCATTTAACAATTGTAGATTTTTTTTTAGAGGTAAAGATAAGACCTTACATTTCTTTTAACTTCCATTAAGTCTGGAAAATAGCTTATATACATATATTTATATTATATGTATGCATTTAGTAAATACTTGTTAAATGAAAGAAAACAGTGAGCTATTTCTTTATTTAACAATTGTGTTTTGATTTTCAGTACTTAGAAATGATGGAATTAGATATAGGAGATGCCACCCAAGTTTACATAGCATTCTTGGTGTACTTGGATCTCATGGAGAGTAAGTTGTTTGTTTATATTGCTTTGTGATTGGCATGTGGGAGGTTGGGAAATTCGATTGTCATTTAGCATTGTTCATAATAATATAATATAATTATATTATATTATATATAATAATATATAGTATATATATAATATAATAAACAAACATTTTTCATTTACTAGTAATTTTCCAGTTAATTTTATATTTCTTTGTTCATTTACATTGGGAATTATAAGGTTATAGAAAAGACCAGAAAAACAAAGAGAGGAGATTATATCGTGAGTGATTTGCTCTACTGAGTATTAGAAATTTAGAATGCTTATCTTTTGTTTTCAATGAATGCATTCTTGATGCTTTTTTAGGTAAAAGTTGGCATGAAGTAAACTGTGTAGGAATACCAGAACTACAGCTTATCTGCCTCCTTGGCACTGAGATAGAAGGGGAGGGGCTACAGACTGTGGTGCCTACACCCATTTCTGCTTCCCTCAGCCATAGCAGGTGAGTGAGTACTTTTAGTCTTAGTTTAACAGATCCATTGCTTGTTAGATGGTTTGTGCTTATATGTTTTTTCCCATAATCTTTTATTGGCCCTATTTTCAGTTTTTAAACCCACTCCTTACTGTTTTTAAGGTATGTTTTAAGTGAGTAACATCTTAATTTGAATATGATCATGTGTGTCTGTTCTTTCTTTCATAATCATCATTTTTGTGTCTAGCTTAAGGTATATTTCCTGCTTGGAATTCTAAGTATAGGTCTGTTTTTAACTTTTAAAAGGGTACTAAGAATTTCAATGTTTTTTAAAAAAAGTGATACAACAGGAAAAGTTCTCCCATTTTCCTATGAATAACTACCGTGTCCTTCATTTACAGCAGTTAATTCTCCATCATGTTCTCATTTATCACCTCTTATAATCAAAAATTCCACACATGCAGTGAAACCATGTTGTAGCATTTGTTGTATTTGTTTTATTTTAGTTAGGAGAATACAGATTCAATCTCATTACTCTTTATAGATCAGTTTAAGTTGTTTATATCCATTAGGTTAAGTTTGGTAGACAGTATTTCTATCAATTTCTTGTAGATTTTTCAATTTATTAGAGTCTAGATTTTCAAACAGTTCCTTTGTGAGCCTCTGAATTTCATTAGTATGGTCATAATGTCACCCTTTTATCTCCAGAATGATTAGTTCTTTGGTTAATTTGATTGTTTTATGTTTTTAAAGAATGAGCTCATAGTGTCATTGATTCTTGTATAGTCTGTTTTTTATTTCCATTTCATTGATTTCTGCTCCATCATTATTGTTTTTCCATCTATTAATTTTGAGTTTGGCTTTTCTTATGTTTCTCAAACTTTAAGGTACATATTAAGTTTCATTTGAGACCTTCTCACTTTTTAATTTAGGCATTTACAGCATTGAGCTTTCTTCTTACCAACTGCTATATCCCGCAGTTCTTTTAAGTTGTGTTTTCATAACCATGACCAAGAACTTTTCAAGCCTCCTCAGACCCCTTCCCAGTGTGTGGACTAGCTTCCTCCTTCTCCCAGAAGTAACCACCATGCTTACTTTTATAGTAATTGACCTACCAGTGCTGCTTTCCCCTTTGACTGCCACTCAAGAAGTTATTTGGGGACATGAGCGATTGAGATTAACATATTATCAAGGATACTAATTTTATTGTAAGACTATCCTGCCAGACCCCTATTGTTAGAAACATGTCACACATCACAGAGCGAGTGGAGGCACTGTCAGAAGCTATGCTGGTTAGCTTCTTGATACTGTTGTTCTTAATATTCATATTCCTGACAAAACTAAATAACGTTTTTATTAATCGGAAATGGGGAACATACTAAATCACAGAACCAAAGGAATAAGCAGTCTGTTGGCATGCAGTTTCATATGTATTTACAATGATGACTCCTGTATATGGTCCGAGTTTTTAAATTTGTAAAACTTGGCCGCTGTCTCTTACTAACTGTAGTTATATTAACTACAGTATGGTTACAGAACACTCCCTCAGTGCAGACAAACAACAATCTACTGTAGCAGGTAAAATAATTTCAGTAGCTGTCTTGCTATTTGAGTGTTGAGTGGCAAACTGACAGATGTACTTACATGGCTCATTCTTTACTTTATGCTGTAGAGTGCATACTTGCTGCTTCCTTAAAAGGTAATAGTTCTGAGTAGTTCTTAATATCAGTTCTTAATGTCACTATATATCTGGCTACATTTTTCAGAATTTCTAGACTGTTTTGCATCCATTTCCTACTTATTTTCCCAGGCTTTGGACCTGGTGGCATTACTGGTATATGAGTATTTGAGTGGCTGAGGGTCTATTTGAGTATAAGTAAATAGTTTGTCATGTTTTTGGACACACAAATAAGCATGGTGTGTCCATATGCATGGCACCTCAGCTTGTTTTCTGTTCAAATGAAGCTCAGGATAAATGCTTATGGGGGCAAGTACTTTTCCCCAGACACAGCAGAGCTATGAGGTAATGGTCATAGATTTCACAGAAGTCACAAAACTGATGGATTTAAAGATGAAGACTGGGGATGTAGCTCAGTGGGTAAGAATTCTTTCTGTGCAAGACTAAGGTTCTGAGTTCAAACCCTAGCACCTATGTAAAGAGCCAGATATGTGCCTGTAACTCCCATGTTGAGGGGCAGAGACGGGTGGATCTTGAGAGCTTCCTGGCCAGCCAGCCTAGCTAAAACAGTGATGTTCTGTGAGGGACTTGATTTTAAAGGACTACGTAATAAAGAACAATTGAAGAAGACATTGAGCATCCTCTTCTGGCTCCTTCATGTGTAAGTCTATGCAGTGTGGCACATATATGCGTACACCACACACACACACACACACAGACACACACACACGATAACACAACAAGGGATTCCTGCATAAGTTAGAGGCCTGCCCTATCTTTTTCAATGCTGATGTTGAACATGAAGTTAAATTTATGTTTATGTAGCTTAGCTTCTCTTTGGGTGAAAAGTAAAACTAAGCATTTTACCATGACCATATGTACTCAAAGATGTTAGAATACACATTCCTCCAAAGAAAAGCTATTCTGCCATTGGTTTTTATTTAGGTAGCTTAGCTTCTCTTTGGGTGAAAAGTAAAACTAAGCATTTTACCATGATCATATGTACTCACAGATGTTAGAATACACATTCCTCCAAAGAAAAGCTATTCTGCCATTGGTTTTTATTGAGAATCATGAGCAGACGAGGTTTGTCACACTGAAGTTAAGATCATAATGTTTCAGGCTATAATCCCTATCCCATAATGTTTGGGATAGGGTTGAATACAGGTGGTTGTAAAGGGGAAACATTTTAAGTAACTTACTGCAAGGCTTGGGAAGAAAGAAGAAAAAAGGTTTTTAAAAACTTTTTGACTAGTGGTGGTTTGTGTCTTCCTGATAGACCTAATTTTTTTTTCTCAATTTTAATGTCAGTTTAGTACCTTCAGTAAGATAACCAGAGGGGCTGAAACTGGAACCATAGCTGGCCTATCTAAGCCTTTCTATAGTTATATATGCCTAAAATGATCTGAGAAAAATTAATTTCTTATATGATCATAAAATCCAGAGTTATGTGGTGCTGTTTTTCACGTGATGTTAAATCTCTTTGGTTTAAAGACGGTAGTTACTTGTCCTTAACAGTAGCTGTACATTTTTGCTTTTCCCAACCTGGATAAGCTATAAAACTTTCTCAGTGTTAGAGGACAGTGCAAGTGAGGATGGAGCCTCCCATTTTCACAAATAGTGGCATTCTTCTAGGTGAGAGAAAATCATTTCAGATGTCCTTTTTTGGCATGACTTCCAGTTCCAGTGTCACTCTGCAAGTTAGAAAACACCATCAACACTCCAGCTGCCTGCCAGTTCACCGCTAGGAAGCCAAAAGCCTAAGACCTGCCATCCAAGGGCAGTGAGACTCCTTTGGCAAGATTCTTGTACAGTGAAGACTATTGGAGCCCAAATTAGGGTTCCTTTCCTAATCCACCTGGCTTATTTAGGCGAACCGTATCCCGTTTGCCACAATGCTCTCAGAACAGTGCACTCCTCTCTCCCGACATTAAATCACATGAATTGCAGTTCTTCTTCTTTGTTACAGTTCTTTTCTCTACATAGCCTTTGATGACTGTCAATAGTAATTTTTCTTTGGGAAACATGATTACTTACACAAGTGCTTCATCAGCTATTAGTATTGTCCCAGCGAGATATCACAGCAGTCTCCCACAAAATATAAGTGGATAAATTATTTATTCACATGCCAGATGCATTAATGGATTTGCAGTGAGAAGAGCTGATATTTTAAAACACTGAGCTGTATAGGGAAAATTAAAAATTTATTTACTGTTCTGACACTAAAGTGTTAAGAATATAAAAATGTGTATAATTATACTTTTCTTTAACCATTAAATAAAGTGAATTTAAATGAGTATGAATATAATTATAGGCTATTGAAAGGCAAAATAGAAAGATCTTTTGGGGAGAGGATGAGGTTGATTTCAGATTGCTCATGATTTTTATCCTTTATATTGGATGCCTGGGATCAAAGCTACACAATATCACAGACCTTTCCTCTAAGATGTTCTGAGTACAGGGATGAGAGGGACAGATTATACCCAGGGTGATTATACCCAGGTGAGAGATGTGTCTGTAAGGAATCAGTATGGGCTCAGGACCCCCAAGACCAAGTTCTCAGCACAAAGGAAATTTATATGTCCCAGAGGGACAGAGGGCAGGGAATAAGAGACAGACAGGAGATAGAAGATGAGAAGGGAAAGGGAACAAGGAAGAGGGGACAGGGATTTTTGTCCTGAAGGGACAAAGGACTGCCTCTAGATAGAGAGGAGACAGGTGTGGCCCATAGGAAATTGGTGGTTTATACAGGGAAAAGGGAAAAGCTCATGTTAGGATGAGGTGTCTAATTTTAATTGGGCTTTTGATTGCTGGAATTCAATACTTCTAATAACTGGACCCTGGTAGTCAGCCTCAGAAGGAGGAAGTGGTCAAATAAGGGAACAGACCTTGGTGACAAGCTGAAGGAATGTAATCTGATGGTTTTTTATCAAGGTCCAGGGAATGGGGGAGAAGGGCAAGGCCTGTCAGAGCCATGTTCACCCTGCTTGGACTGGTAGAGTCCCTGCAGTGCCTAGGACACTGAGGTAGACTGCAGAGGATGAGACCTAATCTCTATAGATGGTGTAGGAGGGGATAGGGAGACTGGGGACACTCCCTGGAAGACAAGTCATTTGAAAGAAGCACAGACACTGAAGTGGAGAAGGAGGCTTCTAGCAGAAGTCATCATGTAAGCAAATTATTGAGCCTAAGAAAGCCTGGAAATGATGACAGTGTTGTTGTGACTGGGTATTAGCAATGGCAGAGGCAAAGCTGCCTACAGCTAGCAAGAGTGCTCTGTATTTTGTGTTGGAGTTCATATGTGTGTGTGGGCAGAGCGAGGGAGAGATGTGCAGTGGAGAGGAAAAGGAGTAGGGAGAAGAGAGGCAGTGAGAGCCTTCCCAGGAGGCAGTACTCCAGGGGAAGGGTGAGAGTCAGGGAGAGATGTGCAGGGGGACAGAAGAGAGGCAGTGAGAGCCTTCTCGGGAGGCAGTACTCCAGGGGAAGGGTTAGACTCAGGGCTTCAGAGTAAAAGAAAGTTTGAGCAGGAGTTGGCCACCCAGGGGTCTTTAGGGAACAGCAGCAGGTCCTAAAGCAGACAACAGTGAGAGCACCAGGAATGGTGGTGTTCATTTCCATTTCCATAACCAGTTCATTGGATACACCTTGAGGGTGTAAGAGGCTGTTAGTGCAAGAGCGTCCTTGGAGCTTGGGAAGTGTGGAACTCCTTCACGTTCTCCTCTTTACTGCTACAGAACCTTTGCAAGTTTCTGGCCTCTCAGTGTTGAAATGCTCTGGGGCTCAGAGCTTTTCACGCTCACTCCCTAGTAACTTCCTCTGGTCCATGGTTTTATGTGTTGTCAATATGCTGATGTCTCCCAATTTATACTTTCATATTTCCACTTCAAATCATATGTGTAACTCTTTACTTGACATGTCTACTGTGATCTAAAAGTTGTCTCTAATTAGCATGTTGAAACAGAACTTCAGGTTTGCCCTACATTTGCTCCTTCTGTGATATCTTCTGGTTAGTACATAATTGCTCTGTTCATTCTGAAGCACACACACACACACACACACACACACACACACACACACACACACACACACACACACACGCACGCACACGTTCTTCTGGTTAGTAATAATTACTCTGTTCATTCTGAAACACACACACACACACACACACACACACACACACACACACACACACACACACACACACACACACGCACCACCCACAGTGGAGGTGTGGAGAGCGAATATATATATGTATGTATGTATATATAGGAGGAGAGAGAGAGAAATGTAAATACTTCTCCCTATTCCTCATATTTGACAAATGATCGCTAGTACTTTCCTCCCTAAAATGCATCTGTTAGTGTCTTACCATCTCTACCACAGCTTCCTTTACTGTGGTCTGAGCTATCATTTCTCCTGGACTTACTGAGGTGTTACATTACAACACTTGGCATATTAACTGATACTGTGTGTTTGATATTATTTGATTACTTACTGTCTGTGTTTCTCCACAAGAAAGTAAGTTCCATGGAAGCAGAGACGTCACTTTGTTCATTGCTTTATCCCTAGTTCCTAGCCTGGTGCCTGGTACACAGAAGCCAGTGTTTATTTGCTGAGTGACTAGGTTCCCAAGGCAGACTTGATAGATAATACACTAAAGAATTCAAGAGTTTATGGGGGGTTGGGGGGGAAGTCATTTGCAGAGCCTCGCCATTTCCCATCTTTCCACTGTAACTGCGGTGTAGGCAATCCACCAGTGCCTTGCTCTCCTTACTTTCCATTGTAGCCTTTTTCACCCGTATGCATCTTGCCCTTTCACCCCGTGTCCTCTTGTGTTGTCTCATGAAGTTAAAGGTTAGAAGAACCAAGTTTCTTTATATCATTTCTAATTATTGTTAGTTATTTGACTTAATTATTTTTCTCAAGACAGGTCTTGCTTTGTATCCTGGCTACCTTGATATTCACTTTGTAGCCCAGGCTGGCCACACACACACACAATGGTCCTCTTGCCTTAGTCTCCTGAGTACTGGGGTTATAGACATGCACCACCTCATCTGGCTGAGATTTAATACTTAAATGCTACATTGTTTTCTTGAATGATGACTTTGTTCTTTAAAAACACTCCTTTTTGAAAGCATGGCATTTTTATAAGTTTATTTAGTGGCCACTCTTATTTGAGACCTGAAGTCTAATAGCTGATAAAATGACTTGTACTGTTTGGCTTCCTTGGTAATCAGACACATGTCCTGAAGCCACCTCTGTTGGGACCCACTACTTGCTGCTGAAACCCCAACCCTGATCCCCACCCCCTCTGCTTCTTCTTTTTTTTCCAAAATGACATCTTCCCAGTGAGGTGAATAGCCACACAGGCACTTGATTCTTCAGCAAATCTGCTGAGAGTTCAGCTGCCTTGCTTTTTTGTTTTTGTAAACTGGGAAGTTGTGGCCTGATTTCCAAAGCTGTGGCCTGCTCTCCCTGGAACTTTTCTTAAGGACTGAGTCCATGGAAGAACACAGCTTTCTTGGTGCTTCTGGTTCGGTTCCGAGTGAAGTTTGAGCTGCTCCAGAGCCTCATTATTGGATAATATTCTGTTATAGCAAAAAGAAACTAGTGCCTTGCTTAGCCACACTGAGGAGAGCAGAAGGAGACACTTCTGTGGATAGAAATTAATACGAGTTTTAGGTCATGGTGCATTTTATTTCAACATTTTTAGTTAAGAGTAATATTTTCTTCAGCTTCTTGTCCTCACTGCAAATCTCTAAAGATCCCAGTCTCTGTTTTAGGATCATTAGAGAAAAATCAAATTTGATATTTATGGAAAAGGCATAAATAACTTGGTCTAGGGACATTAGCCAGATAGTGTTGACTTTGTCTTGATTTAGGCTGGTTGCCAAATTGGTTATATCAATTTATTAAAAATCAGCCTCCTTGAATCTGCCTAAGACCAAATTAGACTCCCATAATATAGGTGACAATGGTGTGACTGGGACAATATATGAGTCCACTGGCAGTGAGTCCAAGATCTAACACTAATGCACAAACTGACTTAGTGGAGCCCATTCTATATGGAGCGATACCTTGCCCAGCCTAGACACGGGTGTGGGGGTGGAGAGGTGCCTTGGCCCTGCCTCAACTAGATGATGGGACAGACTTAGTAGACTTCCCAGGGGAGGCCTTACCCTCTCCGTGGAGCAGATGGGAGGAGGGGGGGTGGAGGGTTTGGGAGGAAAGGAGGGAGGGGGAACTGGGATTGGAATGTAAAAAATTAATTAAAAAAATGAACAACAACAAAAAAATCAGCCCCTTTTTTCATCATGTAGAGGTCATCTGTGAAGAATTATGAAAAGGGAAAGTCTGCCATCCAGCATCAAATGTTGTTTGCTGATAATCAACAGCTATGGTTATTATTGACAAACCCTTTTCTTTAGTTGAGAATTTCTCCCTGAGATTTCATTGAGTGGAAAAAATGAAACCCTTGTTAGTGTAGAGGGCATGCTCACATGTAGAGTTCTCTGGTTTCAAAATAATAGTTCATATTATTGAAAATTAAGTTACAGTTTAGTGCATCTTAACAGTCATGTGTAATTTTAAAGTAGAACTTCAGAATCTCCATTGTTATCTATAGTTTAATTTTAATTTTATTTTATTTACGAGACTAAGAAAGTTTAGAGTAGACTAGACAAGACTTTGAACAAGGAACTTTGTAAGCTTGCCCATATGTGGTCAGGTAACAGCTAGGTTCCATTTTATCCTTCCACTGTGAGGATGCTCTGGTAGTTTTCCTACACACCCCACCGAGAGGGATAAGCAAGAGCTCAGAAATAGGAACTTTGATTTAATTTGGGCAGTAAGTTCCCTCAGCTCTGAAAACAAAACCTCCTTTACAACTCTGAGTTAATTCTCTAACCTCAGGTGTTTTGGGTAAGCCTAAAAATATTTTGCTGTTTAGGATTCTGAAAACAAATATGAATTGAGAATCAAAGCACAACAGTGACTGAAGTGGAAATTTCTATCCTCATTTGTAGTGTGAAATATAAAATCCCCATACTGTTCACTACTTTACCTTAGGAAAAACACACAGCCACCCACAACACGTACATACTCACATGAATGCATGCCCGCGTGCGCTCACACACACACACACACACACACACACACGCACACGCACACGCACGCACACACACACACACACACACACACACACACGCACACACACACACACACACACACACACACGCACACACACACACACACACACACACACACACACACACACACACACACACACACACACGCACACACACACACACACACGCACACACACACACACACACACACACACACACGCACACACACACACACACGCACACACACACACACACACACACACACACACACACACACACACACACACACGCACACACACACACACACACACACACACACACACACACACACACACGCACACACACACACACACACACCACACACACGCACACACACACACACACACACACACGCACACACACACACACGCACACACACACACACTACCTCAATTTAAACAGTAGATCATATCTTAAAGACATTGTATAAAGTTGTCTTAAGGTCTTTTTGCCAGTGTCCTATCCTCCTCACGGGCTGCAGTTAGGGACGCTAAGAGAAATTTACTTTCAGTTTGCCCATTGCAGGCATGTTTATGGGCAAGTACTAGGCTTTATGTTGCATATTGGGAAATAAGTGTGTCCCAGTTTTTTTAAACCGATAGGAGAAGATTTAGATAAACATGCTGGGATTCTGTAGTGAGCATGTTAACCCTAAGGGTCCATTTAAGAAGTATTGTCATCTTACCATAGAAAGCATTGCTGTTCCACTTCTGTTGGCCTTAGTTTTCCTCAGCAAAAGCTGAAATCTTAGCATTGTTCTATATTAAAGGAAAAGCTATCTTTTTAACTACATTAGCTAAACAGTTTTGATACATGGCATTTATAATAATGAGGACATTTCCCTTTATTTCTAGTTTCTGTTGAATTTTTTATTCATTTATTTGTTTATTTATTGGTTAAGGCAAAGTCTCACTATGTAGCCCTGGCTGTCTTGGAACTCACTCTGTAGACCAGGTTGGCCTTGAACTCACAGAGATCCACCTGCCTTTGCCTCCTGAGTGCTGGGATTATAGGTTTGCACCACCACCTATTCTCCTGGCTAAAATTTTATATGTTATTATTAAAAATTTTTAAATGTCGGTGGTAGTGGTGGCTGAGTTCCAGGAAAGCCAGAACTGTTACATAGAGAAACCCTGTCTCAAACAACAAAACAAAACAAAACAAAAAAAACCTCCAAAAAAGAAAGAAAATGTTTTTGACTAAAAAAATTAGTTATTAGTCTATTTTATTTTTTTCTCATCTTGGTAGAAAATACTGACTCAAAGCAGGGCTTATAAATGTTATCTTTAACTACTAATTTAGATATGGGTTTATCACCCTTTCCGTCGAGCAAAATAATAAAGTCCCTCACCAAGGCTTCTTCTGAATCTCTCTGGACCAAACAGCCTATCAGCAGGCCTGTAGTTCACAGCCATGCAATTCAACAGCAGTAGAATCCCTTTAAGAGCTAAGTCAAGTCCCTGGATTCAGGCTACTTCAAAAAGTGAATATTTCCTATGTTCCTACTAATAGTCACCATGCCTTTGTAGTTTAGATTAATGTTAATATTTACTTTAGTAGTAACTTTGGAGGCAAGATACCAAATATTTTCCAAAGGTAAGGAAAGCTGGCATAATTACTGTTAACAATACTTGTGCTCTGTGACTACATGACCCTTAGCAAAGCCTTTTGACAGTGTTTGGGGATGTTACATTTTTACCCAGTTTTTGACCATAGCCCTTCTTGAGTAGGTAATAAAGATTTTTAGCTTGCAGTTAACAAAAACTGGTAGTACTTAGAAGACCTAGAATCAGATTTGGTGGATTATTTTCCAGGACAAGCAAACTGAAATGCTACCATTATCAACTTTTAAATGTGTTTTTTCTATTTTTATTTTAGATTTTTATTGTCAAACTATGTAATGAAAATCATAGTACTATCTCTACTTAGGTCTAATAGTTCTGATATGTAGAATGACTAACCAGAAATATTTGAAGAGAAATGTCCACATACCGAAAACTGCCCCCCTGTGGCCCATCTTTATCAATGTTGTGTCCCTCTTGCCTGCCCCAAGTTAACAAAACCTGGAAGAACCTCACAGCAGTAGGAGAACAGTTGGGCCAATGCGTGACCAATGGGAAGTGACATATCAAAGGTAGTGGTTGTAAGCCATATGTGAAAACAAGGGGACATGTTTATCACAGTCTAGTCATTGCTTTTCAGATATTTTGAGAAGCCCCAGGCTTAAAACTGGCCTAAAACTCTATGTAAATCAGGTTTATTTCTAATTTTCTGTGCCCCTCCTCCCTCTGCCTCCCCGGCTATAAGTACAGGTGTGTTCTATCATACCAGCCCTACAAGCTATTTAAAGTAATAGACCCGAGTGTCACTTTGTTCCACTAAGTTTCCAAGTTGGGAAACTGAAAAATGAACATCTGTAGTCCTTAGCCATTATGCACAAACCATTCTTAGTGTTGTATTTTGTAGGTTCCAAATACAATTAATCTGAGTAGGTAGGTCTTTGTTAGGCATTCTATGTGAGAAGACAGCTTTTGATGTTTATGTTCAAGCCTCAGACATTGCCTTAGCAATATTTTACTTTTCCCTCAAGAATTTATACTGCTTAATCTTAATTGTTAACTGGGTGACTGTGAATCTCAAACATACTTTGTCTTCATTTTCAGGATAAGGGAAATCTTGAAGGCATCTAGAAAATTGCAAGGTGACCCAGAACTGCCGATGTCTTTTACTTTGGCCATAGTGGAGTCGGATTCCACAATAGTCTATTATAAACTTACAGATGGATTTATGCTGCCAGACCCGCAGGTCAGTTTTGAAGTAACTGACAGGAAACAGTGATGGAAGAGAAAAGGCATGGCATGGATCAGGCCACTTGGCTTCCACTCCTCAGAAAACTGTCTCTGTCTTATGTAATGCAGCGTGTTCCTAGCTTTTTTTTTTGAAGAAATAATTTGATTCTCCTATTCTCTGGAGAAATTCTTATTTTTCCAGAGCATTTTGTGACATCATCATGCATCTAAGTGAGTAACTGTGGTGAAATGCAAAGGCCAGTAATAGTTTTCATCAAAACACTTATTTACCAAATGCTGGTACCTGACATTATAATATGCTTTCTCTACATTTGTCAGCCTAATTGGGATAGTTACAGGAAATACCTTTCTAATTTTACTCTTACATATGTTCTCTACTAGGTGCATTCTGATCTTCTTCCTTTGTGTTACAGAATATTTCTCTTAGAAGATGACATCTGTCCTGATGCTGATTTCATTCGTGAAAGATTGGATTTGAGGGCCATCAGTCTGCTTCATCTTTTGTCTCAGAGGTAGTCAGGCTTGACTTAGCTAGTCCCAACCCATAAGCTTTCTTTCAGCATAAAACCTTCTCAAGTGGAAGAATCTATATTGCTTGCAAATATAGGGTAGTTAGCCTAGAACTTTCTTATCAGAGACACTACAGTTATATGCAGGTTTATACCAAGGATATGTTCAGAGTGGGGGGACCTGTATATGCCTATGCCATCCCACACCTGGAGTCAATGGACAGGTACCCACAAAATGGTACCTAAGAAAATGCTAAAATGAAAAACGACACAAGAGCATTAGAAAGATCATGGTCATGTAAGCAAATGACACACCAGGCTGTAAAAGTAGACAATCAAATTACCAACTGTGGTTATAGTAGGATGGCAGGGCAGTGAATGGGTAACTTTGTCATCTCTCTCGACATTTCATTTGTTACTTGTATTACCTTTATAATAAAATGTTTTAAAATAAAAAACCTATAGTAACCATCCATCATCACATGTTAAAATTAGCATCTTGTAACAGCACATTTATTTCATTTTATTTTTTGGTTTTTTGAGACAGGGTTCTGTGTGTATTCCTAGCTGTCCTGGAACTCACTCTGTAGACCAAACTGGCCTTGAACTCACAGAGATCCACCTGTCTCTGCCTTCTGAGTGCTGGAATTAAAGGTGTTCGACACCACCTCCTGGCTTAACTTTTTTGTGGGTCCGTGAAGTGGGCATGGGCTTGTTGGCTGCAGTCCCAGATGAGATACCACCAAACATGCTTCCTACCTCAGTGCTTGTCTGCAGCTTCCCATGCCTGTGCTACTCTCGGCCTCTAAAGGTATGGTAGAGGCTGTGTTCTGTTCCTTGTCACATGGCTTTCCCAGCACAGCCAACAAGAGATGCAGCAGGATGGACTTGCTGTCTCGTGTATCGTAAGCCTTGTTTCTCAGTTAAAAGTGAGTCACAGGTCCAGTCCCACCTACCTCAGATCTCATGGCTGATTAGGAAGCAACAGTGACAGGAGTAGGAAAAAAATGACAAAAGCCAGAAGTATGACAGAGTGTAACAGGTTTTTCTTGGTCTGTAGTTATCTGTGCTCTCTTGACCATTCAAAAGATGTTCACAGTGTCAGATTCCCTTTACTGCACCCGGAGGCTTGAGGAAGGTGCTTCTGTGACTCCCCTGTGGCAGTTCCAGATTCAAGTCTTCAGGTATGAATTCTCACCTTAGTTCCCCCGGGATGCATGTAAAGAATTCTTTCATCACAGTGCTAGAGAAGGCAGTCTACATTTTCAGAAGGAAACGTGAAGCTGAAGTGATTAGTGAGTCAGGTCTAGGTAACAAGACCAGCATGGCTTTTCAAATCCAAGGCCAGTCCTCAGTCACTGTATCGCTTGGGGTGTTGACTTCGTTTCAGAGTGGCCCCTGTGACTTAAAGCTGTTCCACCAAAGCCAGCCAGATACCTGCTCACTCACGCACCCAGTGATCCAACACAGCTCGGAGAGAGCAACCCAGCTGAGTCTCAGTGGAAAAAAAACTAGGTGAAGTGGTCTGTTGGGTTAAGTAACTTTGTAATTGAGTTTACATTAGATTCTCCACTTAGACCAAGAATCCTTAAGAACAGCAGGAAACCATGGCTTTTAAAAACACACATCGGTTCCAGGTCCCACAGTAACTGGCACTTTGTGGACTCAGTGACTGTTTGGCAAACCAAGCATGCTGTAGACTTGGTTTGCTTTTGGCCTGGAGGCGAATTTAAACGATCCTCATGGTCACAAGAGGGCGCTGTAGGCTAAGTGCATCTTTAGACTGCAGGCTCGAAATAGCTTGAGGTTTTTCTTGAGAACTGCTCCTGAA
Organism: Cricetulus griseus; assembly: GCF_003668045.3. Classification (NCBI taxonomy): domain Eukaryota; kingdom Metazoa; phylum Chordata; class Mammalia; order Rodentia; family Cricetidae; genus Cricetulus; species Cricetulus griseus. The sequence continues at coordinate 39,249,569 of NC_048598.1, forward strand.
TTTTTATTTCAATCTGTGGGAAGTATTATAAATAAAAATACAAATAAGTCTTATGTACCCACACCCACTCTTTCTGACAGGCCTCTAAAATTACACCCTACCCCGTGTTAAATATGTGACTTGAGTCAGGCTTGCTCAAACTGTATATCCCTATTTTAAAGCAAACAGCATTTTGGGGAAGGGGTGAGTGGGGGAGATATTTTTTCCCTAGACTTTTGTTTCTCAGATCCATATGCAGTTATGTATTTCATTTTTGCTTGCAAAAACTTGATTTATTCAGTGAGTTTCAGGATCAGTTAGTAATTGAGGCAATGATTAATAGCTGAGGCAAGAGACCTCTGGTCTCAAGCATATTCTGGGTTGATACAGGTATACACATTCCTACAGTAAAAGACATGGATTGCTGCTATAATCCATTTAAGCTTCTTTCCTCTCTTTCCAGCTGGAAGGAGAGGAGAAGGCTTTGTGGGATTTCTCTCTGGCTGCTCTCTCCTGAGTCCTTGGTTGGTGTACCCTCTGCTGGGAAGGGCCAGGGCAGCATGAAATCACCCAGGTCCAGTGGCTCTTGACTAATTTCTTTTGTTCTCCTGCCTGGACCTCTTTAGAAGACCCTCCCTATGCCATAGGTCTGCGGGCTCTAGAGTGGATAGTCAGGACATTTGAGAATTCACAGGTTTCAGTAGATGAGCAAACATAAAGTTCCTGTGATCTCTTATTCGTTTATTGATTCATTGATTGATTGATTGATTGATTGGCTGGAACATCTTTACAGTTTTACAAGCCTGGAACCAAACAACTTAAAGCTTCACTCATGGTATTTCATCTCTTTTGTTTAGAGCATTTCTGTGCTAACCCTCTCTGTGAGGTCACCTTTTCCATTGTTGCCCCAGCAGGAAGCCACTTCCCTACTGCTGCACAGTACTTCTTGCCAAGGCATATTGAGCTCCTGTCGAGAGAGGTTGTCTGCCTGCTGTATTTTACCTTTTTACCTTTTACCTGTTTACAGAATAATGTGCTAATCATATACTTTCCCCTTCTTTTTTTTTCTTCTTTTTTTTATTAGTTCAAATTAGGAACAAGTTTGTTTTACATGTCAATCCCTTCTCCCTCTCCCTCCCCTCCTCCCCACCCCTCCACCCCCTACCACCACCCCAACCCCATCCACCCTCAACTCCCCAGGCAGGGTATGGTCCTCGACGGGGGCTCCCCAAAGTCCACCCATCATCCTGGGCCAGGCCTAGGCCCTCCCCTATGTGTCCAGGCCAAGAGTGCATCCCTTCACATGGGATGGGCTCTCAAAGTCCCTTCTTACACCAGGGAAAAATACTAATCCACCACCAGGGCCCCCAAGAGTGCAGAGGCCTCCTAATTGACATCCATGTTCAGGGGTCTGGATCAGTCCCGTGCTGGCCTCCCAGACAGCAGTCTGGGGTCCATGTGCTCCCCCTTGTTCAAGCCAGCTATTTCTGTGGGTTTCAACAGCCTGGTACCTACCCCTTTGATCCTCATTCCTCCCTCTCTGTAACTAAGTTCCAGAGTTCAGTTCAGTGTATATCTGTTGGTGTCTGCCTCTGCTTCCATCAGCCACTGGATGAGGGCTCTGAGGTTCGGGTGCCAGCAACAGGACAGAGGACGGAGTGTGGACAGAGGTGAGGTGTGTCCAGACTCAGGGTGGGCCCTCTGGATTGGGCAGGTCCACTCTTGTCCGGGGGAGGGGGATTCAGGCAGAAGCAAGCAGGGGTTAATGGGGGAGATGGGGTGGGGCAGATCTGAGCCCAGACTCACCTGAGGCTCGGGCACCCGCCGCAGGACAGAGGGCAGAGTGTAGACAGAGGTCTACTTTCCCCTTCTTTCTGGGCAAAAACTATGCTGTGTCTTGGTACTGGTCCCTTGCAGCAGTATAGTCTTGATGACCTATGAGTAATGACTGCTTGTGCCCACAAATGAAAAAAAAAAAAAAAAAGATGGAAAGATCATATGTCAGTGGGGTTGTCATAATGCCCAACCATATTATTGGATGATTCTGGGGAACTTTCCTTCAAATCAATGAAAGCAAAATCTTAAGACTGACGTTTGTTTTGGGGCTACTGCCAAATAGAGACAGTATTTCATTAAATGTTCATTTATTAATTTATCAGGTATTACCTAATATTTTAATCAGGTAGCTTAGAAGTAGAATTTTATTTTCTCGTAGTGTAGAGTCTGGAGGTTCCAGATCAAAATGTCAGCTGATTTGGCTCAAGATTCTTCCCTATGTCTCTACCTGTCCTCTCCTGGTCTTCTCCTGCTTTACATGGAGAGAAATGCACTAGTCTCTCTCTCTCTCTGTCTGTCTCTCTCTGTCTGTCTTTCTCTCTCTCTCTCTCTCTCTCTCTCTCTCTCTCTCTCTCTCTCTCTCTCTGTCCTCTCTCTCTCTCTCTAAGAAGGGCACAGCCTTGTTAACGGGGCCTCATCCTCATAAACTCACATCACACTAACACCTCCCCAAAGCTCTATTCCTTTCTAAATTCAGTCACACGGGAGCCTCAGCATATAAATTTGGGGGTGAAGAGATATGATACAGTCCATAACAACTGCTTCTTACATGTGTTTGGGTAATATGTGGACACAGTGATGACGGAGATGTGACTCATGCCCTCAATAAACTCAGAGCCAATGGCAAGTCTCATCTCAGACTCCAGAAGAATGTTGGCAATATGAATTGAAGAAAACTTGTCACACAGCGTATAAAGAATGTCATTTATGTCATTTGCCTAAGGGGGTAGGGCTCAACAACTTCTGATTAAGTTTTCAAATATTCATTGAATGTATTCTGTTTCTTCTCAAGAATATATATTAGAAGAGATAAAAAGGAAAAGGGGGAAATGAACAAGACAGACAAACCCTTATCCAAACTTAACTAAAAGAGAGAGAATATCCAAATTAACAAAATCAGAAAGGAAAGGGGCATAACAATAGGCACCAAGGAAATTCAAATAGTCATTTGGTCATACTTTAAAATCTGTACTCCACAAAATTAGAAAACCTAAAAAGAACCAATAGCTTTGTCAATTGATACCGCTTACCAAAGTTAAATCAAGATCAGATAAACAATTTAAACAGACCTATAACCTCTAAGGAAATAGAAGCAGTCATTAAAAGTTTCTGAAACAAACAAACAAACAAAAGCCCAGGGCCAGATGGTTTTAGTGCAGAATTCTACCAGACTTTCAAAGAATTGCTATTGCCTATAGTCCTCAAATTTTCCTTAAAATAGAAACAATAGGAACATTGCCAAATTCATCTTATGAGGTCATAGTCACCCTGATACCCAGACCACACAAAGATTCAACACAGAAAGAGAATTACAGACCAATTTCCCTCATAAACATAGATGCAAAAAATTCAGTAAAATACAAACCAAATCCAAGAACACACCAAGAAATCAACCACCATGACGAAATAGGCTTCATCCCAGAGATACAGGGATGTTTCAACATACAAAAATCAGTCAATGTAATCCGCCATATAAATGAACTGAGAAAGAAAAACCACATGATCATTTCACTAGATGCTGAAAAAGCTTTCTACAAAATCCAACACCCCTTTATGATGAAACTCTTGGATAGATTAGGGATATAAGGACACATCTAAACATAATAAAGGCAGTTTATAGCAAGCCTATAGTCAATATCAAATTAAATGATGAAAAATCAAAGCAATTCCAGTAAAATTAGCAACAAGGTAAGGCTGTATCTATTCAATATAGTGTTTGAAGTTCTAGCAGGAGCAATAAGACAACCAAAGGATATCAAGCAGATACAGATGGGAAAGGAAGAAGTCAAAGTATTGATATTTGCAGATGATATGATAGTATACATAAGTGACCCCAAAAATCTAACAGGGAACACTTACAGCTGATAAACACCTTTAGTGAAGTAACAGCATACAAGATAACTAAAAAAAAAAATCAGTAGCCCTCCCATAAAAAAAAAAATACAAATGGTCTGAGAAAGAAAGCAGTGAAACAACACTGTTCACATTAGCCACGAATTATATAATATATCTTGGGGTAACTTACCAAGCAAATGAAAGACCTGTATTTTCAAGAACTTTAAGTCTTTGAAAATGAAACTGAAGAAGATAATCAAAAGACTGAAAGATCTCCCATGCTCATGGATCAGTAGGATTAACATAGTGAAAAATAGCAATCTTACCAAAAGCAATCTACAGATTCAATGCACTCCCCATCAAAATTCCAACACAATTCTTAACAAACCTTGAGAGAACAATACTCAATTTCATTTAATATCTAAAACAATCCTATATGGTTAAAGAACATCCGGAGGTATCATCATCCCTGATTTCAGGCTCTGCTACAGAGCTATAGTAATAAAAAGGGCATAAAAACAGACAGGTGGATCAATGGAATTGGATTGAAGACCCATATGTAAATCCATACACCTATGGACACTTGATTTTTTTTTATAAAGAAGCCAAAAATACACAATGGAAAAAAGAAATAATTTTCAACAAATGGTTCTGGTCTAACTGGACAGCTTCATGTAGAAGAATGCAAATGGGTCCATATCTATCACCCTGCACAAAACTCAAGTCTAGGTGGATTAAAGACCGCAACATAAAACCATATACACTGAACATAATAGAAGAGAAAATGGGGGAATAGCCTTGAACTCATTGGTTCAAGAGACAACTTCCTGAACAGAACACCAACAGTATAGGCACTAAGAACAATCAATAAATGGGACCTCAAGAAACTAAGAAACCTCCGTAAGGCAAACGACACCATCAACAGGACAAAATGGCATATATTGGCATATATATGGCATATATATTCACTGTGTGTGTGTGTGTGTGTGTGTGTGTGTGTGTGTGTGTGTGTGTGTGTGTGAAAACTCACGAAACTTGATATCAACAAACCAGATAATCTAATTTAAAAATGGGGTAGAGATCTGAACTGAGAATGCTAAGCAGAGAAATCTCAAATGGCTGAGAGATGTTCAACATCTTTAGCCATCATGGAAATGCAAATCAAAACTACTTTGAGGTTTCATCTTATACCTGTCAGCATGACTAAGATCAAAAACACAAGTGGCAACTCAGGCTGACGAGGGTGTGGAACAAGGGGAACACTCCTCTACTGTTGATGGGAGTGCAAACTAGTACAGCCACTATGTAAATCAATATGGCAGTTTCTCAGAAAATTGGGAATCCATCTACCTCAAGGCCCAGCCATACCACTCTTGGGCATATACCCAAGGGACTCTCCATCCTACCATAAGGACACTTGCTCAACCATGTTCACACATACTTTATTCATAATAGTCAGAACCTGGAAACAATCTAGATATCCCTCAGCAGAGGAATGGTTAAAGGAAATGGTACATTTATACAGTGGAGTGCTACTCAGCTGTTAAAAAATAACATCATGAAATGTGCAGGCAAATGGATAGAACTAGAAAAAAAATCACCAATACTCAGAAAGACAAACATGGCATGTTTTCACTTACAAATGGACATTAGCTGTTAAGTAAAGGATAATCATGCTGCAGTAACCCAGAGAGGCTAAGTAACAAGGAGGGCTCGTGTGTGTGTGTGTGTGTGTGTGTGTGTGTGTGTGTGTGTGTGTGTGTGTGTGTGCGCGCGCACGCGTGTGGGGTGGGGGCAGAGAATGCATGGATTTCCCTGGGAAGGGGAAATTGAATAGATTTTGTAGGTGACTTAGGGGTGGGTGGGTATTGGAACAGGAGGGCTCATGATGGGAGAAAGTACTGGGAGAGTTGACTGGGATTGGGGGATATTTGTAAAAACCTAGTTTAGTGGAAACACCCTAGAATCTGCAAGACTGACCCTAGAGAAGTCTCCTAGTAATGGGGGATAGAGAGCCTGAACTGGCCATCTTCTATAACCAGGCAAGGCTCCTAGTAGTGGGACTGGAACATCAAACAGCTACAAAACCTTCAATCTATAATCTGTCCTGCTGCAAGACCTGCTGGGGCAATGGTGGTGCAGAATTTGTGAGAGTGGACTGGTCCAACTTGAGACCCATGTCACAAGAGGGAGCCCAAGTCTGACATGGCGTGGATGGTCAGGAAGCAGAGTCAGGATACCCTAGAGACTCAGGATAGAACCAAATAGGACTGGGGGTGGGGTCAGTGAAATGATTCCTAATATTATTCTGCTATAGTCATAGATCGGTGCCTAGCCATTGTCATCAGAGGTGCATCGTCCAGCAACTGATGGGAGGAGATGCAGAGACCCACAGCCAAAAACTCAGCAGAGACAGGGAACCCTGAAGAAGAGTGAGAGGAAGTACTGTAGGTCCAGAACACCAGGGCCCACAGAATCAACTAAACGGGACTCACAGGAGCTCATCACAGATACTGAGGTGACAAACACAGACCCTGTGTGGGTCTATGCTAGGTCCTCTGCACATACCTTATGGGTGTGTAGCATAGTGTTCTTGTGGGACTCCCAACAATAAAAGCCAGGGGTGTCTCTTATTCTTTTGCCTGTGCTTGGTACCCTTTTCCTCCTACAGGATGCCATGTTTGTATGAGAGTTTGTACCCAGTCTTATTGTAACTTGTCATTTGTATTCAGTGGATATTCCTGGGACGCCTGCCACCCCTCCCTCTGCAAGGGAAATAGAGGAGTTGATCTGGGGGAGCTGGGAAGTGTGTGTGGGAGACTAGGAGGAGCAGAGGGAGGGGAAACTTTGGTGGGGATGTAATGTAGGGAGAAGAATAAATATTGAAAAAAAACAACAGAAAAATAGCAATGTGTGTGTTTCAAGGAGTTTATTGTCTTCTAGAGAGGAGAAAAATCTAAGTAAGATGTAAGCTGAGATTCTAAATTGTAAGTATGCTGTGCTGTATTCACTAAGTACCTCTCAGCCCTCATCCTGATTCTCACAAGAACGCTGATGTTAGTTTTATTTATTATTATTATTATTATTATTATTATTATTATTATTATTATTATTATTACACTGTGCTCTGAAGGTGGAGAAAAATTAACACCTAAGCAGTTAAGTAATGACTTCCTGTGGAAGTAAGCCATAGGTGGGCCAGTAGGGTAAGAGCCACGTCTCTCAATATCTTTTTCTCACTTTTCCTTTCAGAATACCATGTTGCTTCTCTCCCCAGTGACACACAGAAACATAGTAATGTATGTCAAAGAGGCTTGGGAGGAAAGGCAGTCCAGGAGGGGTTGGGGGAATGATTTGAGCATCAGTCATGTTCTCCTCTCATCCTCTTGAACAAATGGATCAATATGTGAAGCTGGGTGCAGATAACTTAAAATTGTGTTTATGGCACTCTGTTTTCAGTTTGATTTCAGAGAACAAATACATTCATGTCCATGCCCTTCCATACACAAACTTAAAACAAAATTCAAGAGTAGGCAAAGAGCTTAGAAAACATCTCCATCAATTGGGGCTGGAGTTGGTGTGGGCACAGAATAGACTCGGGCATAGAACTGATTTCAACAAGTATGTCCTTTATCTGTTCGCTATTGCTCACAACCATACTGTAATTCTACCTCCTAACCTTGGAGTTAGGACTTAATTTTATCTGACAAGTACTTTTGTAGGACCATTGTGGGTAAGACACAATACTGTATATGAATTTTTGGAGGGCAGGTCTACATATTTTCTGATTATTGTCAACATTTAATCAGTTGGATGTAAGAGGCTCCAAATGTTCACTCCTAGTGACTGCCCTTACTTTTTGGAGACCAGAAATAGTGGCAGTGGATTGTGTGAGAGTTCAGAGGAGCAGTATAAGAGCCCGAGTTCCAGCAGGCTCCCATGTCATTTCTCAGGATGGGTTAGAATATGATACAGTAGCGACTGGTGACTTCATTTAACAAATAACTGCTTTGCTCTGATCACATGCCCCCACATAGTGTACGTAAACTCACATTGCACATTGGCCAGGAATCCTTTCTCTGGGAATCCACTGCTGACAGAACCCCCTCCTTCCGGAATGTATCAATTCTAGTGACAGGAAGAAAAAAAATACTGACATGTCACAGACTTCAGTTTAATTCTGACTATCACTCCAGCCTACATCACACGGGTCAAAACAAGTTAGATGGCTGGCCATGATCAACCTAACTAAAGGAAGGTGAAATTCTACCACGTTTCTGGGCTGGGAGAAGAGACTGGAAGGTATGGATTGAGAGGAGAGATAGAGGGAGGTGAATGTGATAACTGACTGGCTGTGGAAACTGGAGCTGGGGTCACAGTGGGGAAGTCAGGAAAGGACATTTCAAGGAGAAAAGGCCTAAAATCCACCCAAGTGGAAAACATCCCGCTCTAGGAAAATGCAGAGGAGATGTGAGTTTGGGCAACAACCTTTCCCGATTTCTCTGCTTGGGTTCCACCCTTTGTGTATCAGGAGCTTACGGTCCGATGAGCTGTTACATATGTTAGCCTGAGCGTTTGCTTCCTAAGAATGAAGGAAGCAAGCCCTGTGCCTGCTTGCAGGAGACCTAGTTGATCCCTAGAGACTGTTTCTGAAGGAAGCTGGTTACTAGTGAGTGCGTGGACGGGCTGGGTTTATGAGGAACCTGGTGGCTTCTCTTCTAGATGCACCATCGTCTGCATGGGACTGTGAATCTGGAGTATTTGTAGCGACCCGGGGAGATGAGGGGACCCATTGTCATGAATGGGAAGAGACTCGTGGGCAGACATCACTCCTTGGGGCTTCTCATCAGCCACATTGGCATCAAATGCCCCTTCCAAATAAGTCACTGAGGCTCCTCCCAGTCCCCCACCCCCATCCCCGACCCAGACAACAAGGGCTTCCAGATCTGGGTCTCGTTCAGCCATTCTTTTGGGCCCCAATGAGACACTTGGTTTTGTTCCTTTATTTCCATGTGGGGAACTTTCAGGACATTTGTTCCCTCTCTAGCTAGATAATTTATCAGGTAGACGCTCTCCACTGGCACCACAACTCACAGGCAGAGTCTAAGAACCCTTGTCTGTGGACGTATTGCCCACTCTGGAGGACAACAGCAGCAGGAGGTGTGGGGCAGAGGTCGGTGCCGGCCACAGAGTCCTCTCATATTTCCTCATTTCCCTTGCTGTGTCTATTGTCTCTCTTCTAGACCAGGTCAGGATGGAGGGGACAGAACAGTGTCTGCTCAGCAACCCATTCAAGGCTGTGACTCTTGTGCTTTTGTTATCTTCCAGGTTTTTATTTTTTTTTCCTACAATTTTATCTTAGGAGAGGGTAGGAAAGTTGACTTTGGCTAGTTTGGGCTCTATTTTCTTTCCAAACGTAATGTTTTTGCCAAATTTCAGATTTTGAAAATCAAAAGCCAAGAATTTACCTCTTTTGTTCTGTAGTATAATTCATTCCATAAGGCAGTATGCCAAAAAATTCTGCCCAGGAGAAGGGTCACAGGTAACAAGAATCACAGAGCAGGGAAAACATCATTTCATACCTCAAAATATTATCCTGCTGTGTTTGCAGACAGAAGGTGTTAATTACCACTGACATGCATATTTATTTTTGCAAGAGCTATTTAATCTTGAGAGTATACATTCTCTATTACTTAATGTGTGATGTTTCTACCCGATGGTACTCAACACAGAGTAAGCACTTAGAAATGTTATTTTATTTCATTCAAATATTCATAAATTGACTATTCACCCAGTTCCATCCCTGCTCTTCAAAGGATAGAACAAGGACCTGTCCCTTTTGCTTTGCATAAGAAAATGTGGCCCTATGTTCCTTGAGCCATGAGCAAGAGAGAGCATATCCCAAGCTGTCTTCCTTTGTAAACATGTTATTGCTGCAAGACCCTATACCTTGTAGTTTCGAGAAATTAAAAAAACCAATATAGAAAATGTATGTGCCTGATAAACCATTTGATTACAGATCCCTTCTTATGATGAAACTTGCATTTATTTATCCAGCAATTTGGGATGGGTGAAGACAGGAGGATAGTGCTAAATTTAGAAATCACTGTAGGTACTATCTCCTACAGAACTATAAAATGATGGTGGCCACATTTCTGTGGGCCACAATTGTGGATGCCCAGTGTTTGAAAACGGTGTGAAAAGTTGTTCATCTTTTCTCCCACCCAAGTAAATCTGTTGGGTAGTTTGGCTCTTGTAACTATAATTACATAGGGTTACTTTTCATAGGTAGTAGGTTTTCGGTCATTAAGATACAAATGAATATTATTCACTTCTATTGGCCTTGATAGTTGACTTCTATAAACTGAAGGGGCTGGTGCAAAATTCAACTAAAGGCATTAGAGCAAGACAAACACCACTAGAAAAGTGGATGTGTGATTTGAGATGCCTTGTAGTCATGAATTTGGGAAGCTGTGGCTGAGGGGTCTTGCAACACGTATCTTTCCCTCCCGCCATCATTTCTGCCATCTCGTTCTATCTGCACTCATTTTTTTTGTTTTGTTTTTCAAATCTCCCACTTTTCTAAGGAGACCGCGTTTCTTTGAAGCTCTAAAGCTTGAAAGGTGATTTTGGTTTCAGTCATCCATCATGAGGCTGAGCAGCTAGATAATGTCCCTGAGCCTCAGTTTCTTTCTGCAAAAGGAAGGACACACTGCACCTTTCCAGAGTGGCATTTCTTCACATAGTGAGATGGTTGTTGAGAAGAAAGACTGGCATATAATAAACGTTCATGTTCCCTTCCTTGCAATCTCAGAGGACTTCCTGGTCACACATAAATTGCCACTTTCAGAGGGGCTACACACCTGACTGCAACCTAGCTGTGAAGTAGGGTAGGGAAGTGTTGTGTTATTATGACTTGAGAGTGGGTAATTATAAAGGATGTGTGTTCATTGAGCTTGGGAGGGCCAAGATGAAGAAGCTAATGCCATTCTTGCCACATCATTCCATGGGAGAAGGCACGAGGATAAGAGAGACCAAGAAGTATCCAGATATCTTTTTCCAGTAGCATTCATTATATTCATGAATGTTGCTATTTCTTCAAGGTCTCACTTCTCAGTACCTTCCTCACTTTGGCATGAATTTCTACGTGGACATTGGAGCGGACAAAACAGATCACAGCAAAGGTACAGAAGGAGATACAAATGTAAAAGGACACCAACACATTGATTGCTTCAAGAAGGTTTTCCTCAAGCCTGACTTTGTGACTGTTATTACTGCTGCTGCCATGGGTTGTTGACAGTGATACAAAACAGTATAGTCCCATAGTGGGGAAGCTTCAAAATTCAACTAAAGGCATTAGAGCAAGACAAACACCACTAGAAAAGTGGATGTGTGATGATGTCAGGGGCATTTTCCAATGCAGGAAGACTGTCCTGGGGCAATTTGTTAGGATTAAAACCAACTGGGCTAACTAGGCCAGCCTAGCACAAAAGCACATTAGCACTTCCCTCAATGAGAAGGTAGAGTGCTCAAGACCTGGAACCCAGCATGGACGGAGCCTTCTGAACTTGACGGGATTTGAGCCTTTTCTTGAAGAAATAGCTAGGTTTTTTTTTTTTTTTAAATAATACACTAACTAGCAACTTGTGTCTGTATGCTCTAATATAGTAAGTAAGAAATGGAGAGACTTTGTTCTGTTCCCCATTGTGTCCGCAGAACTTAAAATAGTGCCTAACCCATAGCAGGCGTTACACAAATATTTCTGAAAGGAAGTTTTATAAAGATTATATAAAACAATATCATATTACAAAACACAGTGGAGTAGTAAGGGATTGTGATGGCCATTCTTGGGTTGTCAACTTGAGCACACCTAGGATGAACTACAACCCCCAAATTGAGGGATATACCTGCGAGGGTTCTTTCTTAATTTGAAGTGTGAGGATCTGCTTCTACTCCATAACCTGGAGGTGGGAAATTCTTTTGATCTGGGTCTTGGGGGTGGGAAGACCCACCTCTAATCTGGGCCATGTTTCACACTGTAAGCCTATATAAGGACCTGGAAGAAGGAGCTCTTGCTTTTTGCCTACTTGTTCTCACCTCTCTAGCAAGTCCATTTCTTTGCTGGCCTTGGAGCCTACTTCTTTGTGATTCCAGCATATACTGAAGACAAGTTGAGACATCCATCCTCATTGGCTGAAAAACGACTGTGTTCTTGAACCTTCTGCTCATAGGCAGCTACTATTGGATTAGCTGGACTACAGTCTATAAGTCATTCTAATAAATCCCCTTTCTCTATATACAAATTAAATCAAATTCTGTTACTCAAGAGAACCCTGACTAATACAGGGATAGAACATGATAGGGATGTAACTTTAGTTTGGTCAGTTAGTGCAATGGGGAATGGCTCCTGCACATAACCGAAGGACTGTCCTTACAGCCAGGGAGAGGGCAAGTGCAAATGTCCTGTGGTAACAGCGTGATCGGATCTGAGGCATTTTTGAAGAGTTCTAAGATGATATTGGTACAACAGGTCATGGGACAGTCTTTGAATAACAAGCAGTTTAGACTAGAATTTGACCTTGGAGTCAGTAGCTGAAGCCAAGAGGTCAGAAGCCTGAGAGGCAAGGTCACTGCCTGATAAAAAGGGGGGTGTAAAACTTCATAGGAAGGGCAATTTGATCTATATAAGAAGTCTGAAAATAAGGGATAGTTAAATGTCATTTTTCCCAGTGAAACCAAATATCAGGTGACTGATATTGCTTTTTGACTGTCTCAAATTTATTTCATGCACATTGACAACTTTTAAATTTAGACTAAGATGTTTAGACAGGAAATACTTATTTTGTTTAATACACTGAGTTTCAAAGTTCTAACAGTTCTAAATAAACCAATTTTATAGCCTCTTGGTAATGGGATAGGAGCTGTTAGTAAAAGCTTCATTGAGGTGTGCTTTGGCAGCAGATCTTGATATTTAGTCAAGGAAAAGAATGTTTTTTTTTTTTTTCATTCTCACCGGCTTGTCTTTCCTCTTTATATGCCCTCATTGGAAGGTGGAGAGCATATGAAGGCCATGGTGTGTTACAGTTATCTCTTATGTAACAAATTTCCCCTGTCTCAACATCTTAAAACAATATCCTAAGGCTTCTGTGGTTCAGAAATATGGAGCAGTTTAGGGACATGATTCTGCCTTGGGATTTTCTATGGAGCAGCAATGAAGACATTGGCTAGGGCTGTTACCATTGACAGCAGAATCCACTTCCAAATTTCCTTAGTGCCAGATATCTCTTTAAACCTATAATGGCTCCCTCTATTAAGGTATCTCTTTTCTTGCTCTCCTCTATTCTTCCCCCAACTCAATCTTCCTGGTCACTCATGTCCTCCTCTCATGGACATGGCTCCATAGTATCTGGAGCAGCAGAATCCACTTCCAAAATGGCTCACTTGGGTAGGGGCTGGCAGCTCAGTTCTTGGCCACGTGGGCCCTACCATAGGGTAGCTCAAGTCTACATCACTCAGAGGGAGAGTGAGGAGGAGAGAGGGAAGGAGAAGAGGAGGGGAAGGGAGGATTTCATGTCATTCTGTTTTACTCAAGTCAGCCAGTGTGTCATGTGTAGTGTGTGTTTTTTCCTTATGTTCCCTGACTCACCACCAATGTTTGTTGGATTGGGTTTTGTTTTCTTGCCTGTTTGTTTTTACTTTCGAGAAAATGTAATGATTCAGGCCGTACTTGTTGATTCCTTTGGTTTCTAGAAGGTAGGCAGAGCTGTGTGACATACTGAGACCCTTCACTTTTGTAGGAATCTAAACCAGTGACTGTATGGAGGATGGAGCATTCCCCTGGCAGACAAGGCCCACAGTTTTGGTGGTTTTCATACAATCTGCCATTCTCTGTGATGATTTCTTTATGAAGCTGCCAGATTATTTAAAGTAAACCCCATTTTTAAAAGCAGAGCGGAATGTCAATCATTCCTGAAGTTATTCTGACTCTGGATGAAGAGAAGCATTTCTTGATCTGGACTCCAGACTCTGGAGAGATGGCTCAGTGGTTAAGAGCAGCTGCCGTTTTTTTCAGAGAACCCAGGTTTGGTACCCAGCACCCACATGACAGCTCCCAACTGTCTGTTACTCCAGCCCAGCAAAGCTGATGCCCCTGATCTGGCCTCTGCAGGCACTAGCCATGCAGGCAATAGACTCAAACATTTAAAAATAAACAAACCTTTAAAACATTTTTCTTGTCAGTGCTCAAAGTGAGATCAAAAGAAACACTGAATTTAAGGAGTAAGCAAGTGTGTGTTGCATGGCGGGGGGAGGGTTCGTGGAGTCAGAAAAGGGAGTGGGATATGTGGAGTGAATGGACACCCTGGGCATCCCCTGTTCCAGTGCTCATTATGCCTCCTCTTTTCCCCAATCTCTAGGGCAGATCTACTACAGATTTTATTTGCTACAGATGTTGTGTGCTAGAGGGTTCCTATGCTAAAGATTCCATATGCTATAGATGATATGTTTCATACTGTATATATTATAGATTCTATATGCTATAGATTCTATGTAGTGACAGTCTAGGACTCTGAACTGTGCTTGATGGCTTTCTACTCACTAAAAATAATTCACAGTGCTCATACAAAGACCTTACACAGGGCTAGGGAGATGACTCAGTGGGCAACAGAACTTGCTGTGCAAATATGAGGGTTTGAGTTCAAATCTCCAGCATCCATGTAAAAGGTCAAGCATGGTCATGTGTGCTTGTAGCCCTAGTGCTGTGATGGGTAGAGAGAGGAGGATTGCTAGGGCTTCCTGGCCACCAGCCTAGCTTAATGTTCAGCAAGAGTTGCTGTCTCAAAGTAAAAAGGCAGAGCATGCTATAGAAGGTCACAATGTTCTCTTCTGGCCCAGGAGTGTCTATATGCCCTCATATACATATGCATATGCACACATATACCACATATGCAAACTATATACTATGTTAGAGTTCTCGAGAGCCGTGGTTTTCAACCTATGGGTCACGACCCCTTTGGAGGTCACATATCAGACATCCCTCATGTCAGATATTTATAACACAATTCATAACAGAAGTAAAATTACAGCTATGAAGTAGCAATGAGAAAATTTTGTGGTTGGGGTTCACCACAACATGAGGAGCTATGTTAAAGGGTCACAGCATTAGGAAGGTTGAGAACCATTGCTCTAGAGGAACAGAACTGATAGAATCAATTTATCTCTCTATATATAAAAGGAGGACTTATTGGCATGACTTACAGGTTGTGGTTCAGCTAGTCTAACAATGATTGTCTACCAATGGCAAGTCCAAGAATCCAGTAGTTGTTCAGTCCATGAGGCTGGATGTCTCTGTTGGTCTTTAGTATACACTGGAATCTTAAAGTAGGTTCCTTCTTCCCTGTTCCACAGATAGGCTGCCAACAGAAGGTGTGGCCCAGATTAAGGTGGATCTTCCCATCTCAAAAGAGCCAGATTAAAAGTGAGTCTTGCTGGGCACATGCCTTTAATCCCAGCACTCGGGAGGCAGAGGCAGAGGCAGAGGCAGGTGGATCTCTGTGAGCTCGAGGCCAGCCTGGTCTCCAGAGCGAGTGCCAGGATAGGCTCCAAAGCTACACAGAGAAACCCTGTCTTGAAAAACCAAAAAGAAAAAAGTGAGTCTCCCTACTTCAAATGATTTAATTGAGACAAATCCCTCGGTCACAAAAAGACAAACATGGTATGTACTCACTCATATATGGATATTAGACATAGAGCAAAGGATTACCAGCCTGCAACCCACACTTCCAGAGAAGCTAGGAAACAAGGAAGACTCTAAGAGAGACATACATGGTCCCCTGGAAAAGGGACAAGATCTACTGAGCAAATTGGGAGCACGGGGGGAGAGAAGAGGGAGTTAGGAGAAAGAGAAGGGGAGAGGAGGACATGAGGGACCAGGAAGATTGAGTTGGGGTAAGAATAGAGGAGAGCAAGAAAAGAGATACCTTATTAGAGGGAGCCATTATAGGTTTAAAGAAAATCTGGCACTAAGGAAATGTCCAGAGATCTACAGGGTTGACCCCAACTAAGAATCTAAGCAATAGTGGAGAGGCTACCCTAAATGCCCTTCACCTATAATGAGATTGATAACTATCTTGTATGCCATCCTAGAGCCTTCATCCAGTAGCTGATGGAAGTAGAAGCAGACACCCACAGGTAAGCGCTGAGCCAAACTCCTGGAATCCAGTTGCAGAGAGGGAGGAGTGATAAGCAAAGGGGTCAAGACCAGGCTGGGGAAACCCACAGAAACAGCTGACCTGAACAAGGGGGAGCTCATGGACCCTGGACTGATAGCTGGGAAATCAGCATAGGACCAAACCAGGCCCCCTTAATGTGGGCATCATTTAGGAGGTCTGGGCAGTTGATGGGGCCTCTGATAGTGGAATAGTATTTATCCCTAGTATACGAATGGACTTTGGGAGCCCATTCACCCCATAGAGGGACACTCTCTCAGTCTAGACACATGGGGGAGGGCATAGGCCCTGCTCCAAATGATGGAGCAAAGAGGGTGAAAGGGCTTAGAAGTGATGGGAGTGTGGGTTTACATCCTGGCCTGCCATTACCTTGTATGTCTTAGAGCAAGTCATTTGCCCTCTGAGTACTCCTCTGTGTGTGTGTGTGTGCACACGCAAGTGTGTGCAATCCAACATTATATAGTATCTATAGTCAGTCACCAAGGCTCAGAGGCTGGTATATACATTTGTGAAGCTTTTAGTTTCTCAGGGTTGTTATATGAAATAATACATACAACTCGCAGTGTGAAAATATTCAAGATATTCCAACTGTAATTATTAAACTTTGTGACAGCCATGCCTGCTAGCTTTTCCTTACATCTGGGTTTGGATAGATGACACAATGGGCATCTGTGTGGTGAATGCTGTCCATCACAGCATTAGAACTTTAGATAACATGGGTGATGTTTAGATGATAGCATGGGTGACATTTAGATGATAGCAAACATGCCATCTCCATTGTCCCCTTTCCTGTTGGATAGATGAAGAAACCAAGGAGATTCTAGAAGATGGTAGAACTGAAAGATGCATGGGTTGCCAGGACCCCTAACTCAGCACACAGAAGACAGATGCCTGTCAACCAGAAATATCCACCTGTTGTAAGGAAGAATCAAACTGAGTTTGAATTGGGTCTTGAAATTTTATTTATTAAAGCTGCTAGTGTTAATTACCTGGTAAATTTAGAAACTGGCACTTTGAATTGAAGGTTAATGGGAAAAACAAACACCTAAAATGTGCTGTGTTGGCTTAGCAGTGGATGGAGGTGGCACAGACACTAAAATGAAAGGTTGGGGATTGGAGATCTAGGAGGGGGTGGCAGAGCTTGGGGTGAATCTGCTGTTGGTGATAATTGAAAAGGCAAGGCCAAATGCTTGAGGAGCTTTCATCTCCCAAGAGATTGGCTGTTAGCGAGGGCAGTTAGCAAGGTGTAACAGATAGGGATGTGCTAAGGCAAGAGCTGCTTTGTCTGACTGCAGAAATAAAAGGGATTGGGCAGAGTTCAGAAATTTGATGGTTCCCAGGATTGAAAATCAAACTGCTTTTTAAACTTCAGTCTGAAGATGACATAGTTGCCACCAGGTTTGAGTAACATTGCTTCATTGAAATAGTTCCATCTAGCAGTCAGCAATCCAGCTTGTAGAGAGGTTATGAAATAGCCAGACAACGATTTCTGCCCTCAAGCACTTTAGCATTTAGTAGAAAAGTGTACAGAGGTTCAGACAACTGCAGTGGATGAAGTTAATTGAGACATACATTGCTGTAAATAATAGAGAGATTGCAACACTCCCCAAGAGTCCAGAGAAGGGGTTCTCAATAGGACTGTCCACCGAGCCCTCAAACTAATGAATGGAGCTCGGCTTTCCCGTCTCACACTTCACACTTGTTTTTGTCTTTCTAAAATGTCAAGGTTCAAATTTGGCTCAAGCTGACATATTGAGCATCAAGATGGTGCCTCAGGCCACTGACCACTGCCTAGCCTTGCTTTCCACCAACTTTATAAATTGTTCGATGTTTATATAAAGAGAGAACAGGGACCTTCCTGTTACACCCAGCCTGTCACCTGCTCACAATTAGGAGATGCTCCAGACCCCAAGCACAACATTATGTTTGCTGATGTAGCTTGTTTTTATTGTCTTTCATTGTGTCAGAATACTCATTCTTTGGGCAAAACACAAAGGCTTGCAGCTCATTATTGTGTCCTGGCATTAGCCTAGAATCTCCATAGCTTGCTTTTATTGCCTCTTGGGCTGTGCAAAGCATTTATCTAAATATAGAAAGGAACAACACCACGGACAGGACCAGAATAAGATAAGATTCACATTCCAATCAATTGTTGGAACTTCCCTGGTGCCAAGATGGAGCAGCAAAGAGAGATGATATTGAGTTGCAGAGCTATCCAAAGTAGAAGCCGATTGCAGCAGGCGTTTTGAGGTTAAAAGGTCTTTTAAGGTTTTAAGGCCAGGCATTACTGGCCTTACAGGGCACTAGCTCTGCCTGCAACTCTGGAGGAGCCTCATAGCCGTGGTCAGCACATATACTGTCCTTTAGGAGACAGAAAAGTCCTGGGAGGGTCCCGGTCTAGAGATCAGAATTGGCTCTTCTCCCCGGCTACTTACTTGTGGGCTGCATAGATCAGGGTAGCCTCAGATTCACTGTCTCTGCTTCCCGAGTCCTGAAACTGAAGGTATGTGCCATCATACCTGGCCCTAAATAATAGCCATTTTTTAAGGTGGATACTTTACAACCGTTTGTGACCCTATCTTTTATTCCAGGAGAAATGAGCTGTGTACATCTACTGATAATATGAATGCAGAGCAGCTGTCCCCTCCCTCGTTACTACGATTTCAGCTCCTTGCTGCCTCCATTCCCCTGGCTAGGATTGCATTGCTAGGGACAGTAATGCGCAGTGGGTAGAGCAGGAACGCTAACTGGCATTCAAGATGCAAATCATCAAGACTCCTGAGTCCTTTACCTGCAACTCTGAATTCAAGTGTTTTCTGGCTTTCGTCTTAACACATTGTTTTTCTGTTTTTTGATCCTGAAATATTGCACCAGATAGAAGCCTAGGTGACTGTTTAAGTCTAGGCTGCTGCTCAGGATCCTGATAGGTATCCCATAATACATGTTGCACACTTCACTTACCTTGATTAAATATGGATTTTGAGTTCAACATTTGTAGGTGGCCATAAGGGAACCCACGAAAGCCCGAATAAAAGGATATCAAATACTTATTGGGGAACACTCATGAATAACAATAAGGTAGAGAGCCTTGGTCTTCTGCCCTGGAGATGCTGGAAGCTGTGATCGGATCTCTAACCACCACCCAAGAGAGCACAAGACTGCTCTCCTCATGCTTTTAAATGAAATAAGAAGCCCCACCTCTATCAGGCCAGCTAGCCCAAGGTCACGGGTGGGGCAAATACCCACTACAAGCACTCATCTCTACTCAGGAAATTTGAGTGCGATACCCTATGTATACCTGGATAGTGTTGCTGAGCTACATTGACTTCATGTAAGCCTCTTTGAATCCTGTTGGCAATTATCACCGTGGATTGAAGGAAAATGGCCCCCAAAGGGAGTGACACTATTAGGAGATGTGGCCTTGTTGGAGTAGGTGTGATCTTGTTGGAGGAAGTGTGTCACTTCAGGGGAGGACTTTGAGGTCTCATACATGCTCAAGCCATGTCCAGTGAGACAGACCATTTCCTGTTTTCTGTAAGCCAAGATGTAGGACACTCTGCTACCTCTCCAGCACCGTGTCTGCCTGCATGCCACCATGTAATACCATGAAGTAAATGGACTGAACCTCTGAAAATGTAAGTCCACCCTAATTAAATGTTTTCCTTTATAAGAGTTGCTATGGTTATGGTGTCTCTTCATAGCAATAGAAATCCCAACTAAGACAGTTATCATCCCTGGAATGATCTTTTGGTGCAGCAAATGTTGTCCTGTTTTACATATGAGTTAAGTCAAGTCTGAAGAACTTAGTACAGCGCCTATGAGCTATAGCCCAATGCAGACAGCCATTTGTGCGCTAGGCATCACATGGCATGGTGACTGAGTAGGCCGGCTGTACACTGCATTACTCCTAAGCCCACCTGTCTGCTTGTTTTGAATCTCTCTAAAAGTAGACCCCGAGAAAGGATGTCAGTACAAGTAGTTCATTTGTGAAGTAAGGACACACTATGTAACAGTGATAGTGTGACACTGTAGAAGAAACAGCCAATAGCCAGCATGTCCTAACACTAGCCTTTGTACTGAGTGACTGCAGTTGAAGGGGAAACTTGAGTCAGAGTTTGAAACATGTGACTCAAAATAATCCCACCCAGGGGAGGGGGAGCCTGAGTATTTATACTCAATCTCTCTAGAGCCTGTGGTTGAAGGCTACTCCTGGGGATGCCATTGGCAGCTGACCAGAAGCAGCCTGACCCCTTCCATTCTGAATGGAATGCCCGAGGGACATGGATGATTGCGGAGGCCTGTATTTTCCGCAGAGTTTGGTGTTGTAGATGGAACAGCCTTATTTGTAAGATGCCTGGAATGGTTGCTTTGTCACTCACTACCACTTCCATGCCCACTGACACATACACCTACTATTAGAAGATCCCTACTATATATCTACATACATACATACCCTCTCTCTCTCTCTCTCTCTCTCTCTCTCTCTCTCTCTCTCTCTCTGTGTGTGTGTGTGTGTGTGTGTGTGTGTATAAAACCCTATAATCCTAAAATATATGCCATAAGTCACCAGTTCCAGAGGCCACCAATGAAATGTTAGCATGTTATCCTGAAGAAACAATCAGTACACCTTGACTGTCCTAGGGAAATATACACTCAGGGGAACGTCTTAATGAAGGTCACATCAAGTTAAGGGGATAATAAGAGATGGACTAAGAACACTGAAGACCTGGGCAAGCTGAGGTACCAAATGCCGGGTTGGAGGTGGCCTCTGGGGAGAAAAAGCATCATATGAGAACTCAAGAATATCTCAGGGGAGGAAGAGGACCAAGGGGACAACTTGTGCTTGGTAATTATATCCAGTCAGGACTTGGGAAGAGAGACTTCCTAGGAAGTGACCAAGATCAGGAGTGCCTAGAGCTCAACACAAGGACAGAGGGTTCTGGAACTCCACTACCAAACAGCAGATCTACATCGAGTTTCCATGAGACATTGAAGGCATTAGAAAAAAAGCTAACGACATCCACTAAAAAATTCCAATCCCAATTTTTTTATGTGTTATAATGATTTGTGTCAAATAATATGACTGTGCCTTTCCTCTGAGAAACTAAAAATGCTTTTGCCATTAGGTAAATGTTTGCCAACAAGGTTGAACTAAGGACCTGTCTTAGAGGCTCAGGTGCTTGAAGTTAGACTTGTGCCCAGAGGGGCACTAATAAAAAAAATAAAAAGTTTAGATTTGTTCCTTCTTCTATGCAGTTGAGATGAAACAATTAGGAAGCAGACCAGGTTATGTGATGTAGAAATTCAGGGCTAAGTGTACAGTACCAGACTGAGTATATGGTGCTCCCTTGTTTTTAGAAGACCAGTTACATGTGCACAGGCATAGCAGGGACAGAGGACATTCAAGATTTTGTTGTTTCATAGAGATTCTGACATCTTTATTGCTCAGACTCCCCCTAACCGAGCTCTATACATGGGCTTCTGGGGTGAAAATTAAGAGACGAACAGGAGAAGAGAGAAGAGGCCTCTTAAGCAATCTGATTATTTTTGCCTTTGTTTACACTCTAACTGAATGCAGAGGAGATGATACAGAGATCAGTTTGAGAAATAGAACTCTCTGGGATCATTGCTGGGAGCAATAAATGAGAAAAGGGGAAACTATGCGCTGACCTCTGACATGCGGGGCAGGGTTACTTTGGCTTAATTGAAACCAGTTGAAGGGTTTTGTCAGTTTTTAACCCATTTAAACTAGTGTTGTCCAGTGGTCCCCAGAGGGCCCATGAGGCTCAGCTGAAATTTCCAGTGTTCTTTCCTGTCATGCCTCCATAACCCGGATTCCACAGGATGCAAGTGTCATCTAAAGGATGCCTTGTCATTTGTGCCTTCATCCCAGATCGATGGGAGTCTCAAATCAGAACAATTAGTCTCACTTCTATTTGATACCTCCTAACACCAAGTGCTTGCTCACAATATGTCAAAGTTTTCAATACAGTCAAACAAATTTCTTTCAACATCTACCACATGCAGCCCTCTTAAAGGTCCTGGCAAGTGAGATAGAGATCAAACCTTCAGAAGGCTCCAATTCAAGGGCAAAGCAGAGGTACGTTAGCTTGTGGCTGCTAAGAAAGACAGGTATAGAGACAGTATCTGAAGAAGACAACAATGATCTTGGAGGGAGGGAAGGAGGGAGGGAGGGAGGGAGGGGAGGGAGGGAGGGAAGAGGAGAGAAGGCAGAAGCATTAAGTGGGAAAAAAAGTTGAGCAAAAAGAAGCAGACAGCAGGTTACTCTGAGAAAAGCAGTCTCTGTGATGTCCGGCTGATGGGTGTATGATGAATGTATGATGACAGTGTGTGATGAACATATGATGATGGGTGTACGAATGAAGGCAGCTAGCATTGGTAGCATAGATGGGCTTCCTCACATCCTTATTTGAAAAAAACAAAGGAAAGATGAAGGAAAAGAAACAAAGAAGTCTCATATGCTTAAGACTACACCACTGATGAATCCATACATAAACCCACTCCATAATAACACACCTGCCTCCCAAGAGTTCACAGATTATTGGTCTAAAAGAGTTTCTCTGTAGTGTCCATAACATGTAGAAAACGAACACCAAATTTCCCATTTCCCTGTTTCTGAAGAGAATACTGCGGAATGGAGTCAGTGACTTGGAGAGGCAATGGCAACGTTGCATACTTACAGGGTGATATTAAGATCATTATATTAAGTGAAATGTATATTATTATCTGGTTTGAACACCATAGTTAATTAGAATGTATCTCTGCATTTGTCATATTGTTTGCCAAAAATCTGTTTAAAACATGTTGGGATGTAGTCCAAGTGCACCATCCTGAAAGCAGGTCCAGAGCTATATGCCCTCGTTTCTTCATACGCAAACGTAGGGTCACTCACAAGGAGCAGGGTGGGAGAAGTATGTGCTGGTTACTGCAGTAAGGGTTTCTCCCAATGAATGAGACCAGTGGTAGACTTAGAGGGTTGCCTTCTTAGGAGGGATGTGTTATGTGGGATGAAGTCTTCCCCAGAGTACCCACAGTCTCTGAGTTTTCTTCTATTCACCACTAATTGGCCTTAACTAATGATGTTAGTTTAGATTTTATCTCCTTAATATACAAGGAGACCCAAATAGTGCTATGAAAGGAATTGCCTCAAACTCATGCAGCCCAGAGACCAACTGACAGAAACAATTTGCTCATCTTTGCATCCTGAGTACCCAGAGTAGACACTCCATATGTTCATTATATAAATCAATGTGTTTACCACCAGGAAACCAATTCTTCCACAAGTATTAATAGTTGTCTTCTCCTTGCCATGTGCTGTGCCAAGCCTGCTGTCCACAAGGGATGACGACAATTAACCCCGGCATCATGATGTCAGCATGGCGAGCGCAGCACTAGCGGATCTACCTCTCATGGTAAGCAAATCAAACAAAGCTGGCTGAGTTCCAGTTCTAAGGGGGCTTTCTATTGATGTAAAGAAAAAGACTGCTGCACATGCAAAGTGAGAAATGGCCCAACCGAAGAACCTCAGTGCAGGATGGTGGCCTGCAGAGGACAGGAGGTGTGAAATAAACAGCCGAATGAACAGGACTGGAGATTTCTAAGAGGAGGAGGCCATGAACTCTCTCTCTGAAAGATGTGGCCAGTGGAATGAAATGAGCAAAATCTGTGGCTAGACTGCCCTGAACATGCCAGAACTCATCCAACTCAAAGCTGAGCAAGTGTGGGTCTGATTAACATTTAGATGGGAAAACAAGAGGAGAAAAGAAGAGATGAAAATGTCTCACGACTGGCAAGTAGGGTCTGCATAGTCCTGGGTGACAGGCAGTGGCTGGGTCTAAGTCAACTTGACACAAGTTATAGTTGTCCGAGAGGAGGGAGCCTCAATCAAGAAATGCATCCGTAAGATGAGGCTGTAGGCCAGCCAGTAGGATATTTTCTTAATTAGTGATTGATATGTGGTTGCACAGCCCATTGTGGGTGGTGCCATCCCTGGGATGGTGGTCCTTGGTTCTATGAGAAAGCAGGCTGAGCAATCCAGTAAGCAGCACTCCTCCATGGCCTCTGACTCAGCTCCTGCCTCCAGGTTCCTTTCCTGTTTGAGTTCCTGTCCTGACATCTTCCAATGGTTTGTGGTGTTTCCTCACAGTGATGTAACCCAGTTACATTGCTTCATCACAGCCATACAACCACTTACATTGTTTCATCACAGCGATGCAACCCAGTTACATTGTTCCATCACAGCAGTGTAAAAGTGGGTTAATGTAAACTCTGGAAAATGAAGAAAAAATGGATACGTAAGCAGAGCCTTATTATCCCAAAGAATCCGGTAAAATATCACATCTGAGTCCAGGTTCGGTGCTAAATAAAAATTGGTCTGTGATTCATTTTCTTTTCTTAGCAAAGGAAGGCAGGCAGGCAGTCCACTCTCACCTTCATGTGAACATGCAGACTCCGGGTCCACAAACATCAACCACAAGTGTTAGTGCTGGATTCTTACCTATGGATTTTCTTAGGAGAAAGTTCCTTGCCTGTCCAGACTGCTTGTTTATAACAAACTTGGAATCTACAGATGTCCTGAGAAAGGACCAAGTACGGTACCTGACTGTCAAAGTATAAAGCAGACATTGCGTGATAGCTCTCTTCGGTGAAGGTGCTGTGGTCATTCACATGGCTTGAAGATCTGTGATGATCTGGTCAAGAGAACATCTTGTTGTGGCATCAGTTGACCCAAGGGGCAATATGTGTCATAGGTCACCCCTCCATATGAACCTTCCATAGCTTTTTAGTGATACAGAGCCAAGATCTCCATTTCATCGATTCAGTTTGCTAATACGATCCCTTTTGCTGTCTTAGGTACATAACCTCATTTCCTATGCCACGAGGAAGCACTGGGAATGAAGACTAAACCTGCTATGATTCCTGTTGACCTTTGAAGCTCAAAGAAGGTCTGGGCCTTCTCTTCCTCCTGCTCCACATTGCTTCTCTTTAGATCCCTGAATAAAACCGAACAGGTCACGTGGCTCTGTGAGGCCATCAGAACCATTCCATCACTCCTTGGAGAGCCATTTCCTCAAAGTTGAATTTAAACAAGAAATCTTTCTGATGTAAAACATGGTCCATTTGTGCCACATTTTCAAAAGAAATTCATTTTCACTCAAACACATCTCCCCTGGGACTCTGTCACTTATGGAGAGTTTGTGTGCTATCAAGGGAATAATATTCCATTCTTTAGATTCTGAGAGAATAACCAAAAGAAACAAAACAAAACAAACAAAAAAATTACCCCCAAGCAGAATCAGATGTACTGGGGAATTAAGTCCTAAAATGGAAGTGGAGCCTTGTGGGAAGGGTCACTAATCCCTTATGGGTGGGGCCATCATTATTCCACCAGGGTTTGTGGTAGAAGGGTATGTGTGCATTCTTTTATAACTGTGACTTCTTTTAGTTTTTATAAAAATAGTCCTTAGAAAAAGCGTTAGGAAAGACTTCCTATGGGGAACCTTGGATGACCCTTAAAATATAAGCAAATAACAAAATACCTAGTGGTGTGCATGGGGAGAGTTAGATCACATTAATATATTAACTGGCCTCTCACTCCAGTCCTTGGGCCAAAGAGCCCCTTCCTAATGGACCCCTGCTTTGTGCAGCCTCTTGGGTCCTGTTAAGAGTGACACAGGATAAGAATATCTGAAATTCAACAGCTTGCCCCATGCCTGGACCTGCCTGCCAGAGCTGCCAGAATCTTAAGTGAACAGATGGAGTTGTGTCCCCGTTCTGGTCTGTGCCTGTTTAACCAGCTCTGGAGGCAGCTCCCATACCACCACCTGATAAATGTGCTTACTAAACACTGAGTTTGACATATCCTCAAGAAGATGCTGAACATGGGTGAAAAGATGATAAAGGGGACCAGAATCTTTCTTTTAAGAATCAAAATAGACTACATAGGCCTGAAGTAGAGAATTGGTGATATCTATGGAGTTGAGAAAAGACAACGGTCTGTTGTAGATGGCACAATTGTCTTTTTCTTCATTCTTCCAGTCCTCTTTGTACACTGCTTTGTTAGTTTTCCACCCATAACTCTCCTGGACTGTTGTTTGCCTGTTTCTAGATCCTTCTCAGTGTCAGTCCTGTTACACTCCAGGTAGAATTTCTACCATTCTTTATCTCTCTAAATGCATGGGAGATGAACATGCTAACCATCTTTATCTCAGCATTGTGTCTTATATGAAAACATGCAAAGCACTCATAATGGAATAGCCTTCTCTGTTTTTCATACACATATACTTTCCCAATCATATACCCTCTTAAACATCAAAGGCCATGCTCATTTTAATGACGCTGGTGAAGTAATTGGCTTTTATAGTGGAAATGGGTTTTTAATTCATTTGTTGAGAATTTCATAGGTAGATTAACAATGTGTTTTGATCATCTCAACCCACTGTGCTCCTCTGGCTCCTCCCAGATCTCCACCACCATTCCCACCCCAACTTCATGTCCTCTTTTCATAGGCCACTGAGTCTAGTCATAGGGTGGAAGGCCATCCATTGGAGCATGGCATCCTAATGAGAAAGGGGCTTTGTGTAAAACAGGAAGAAAGCTATTGCATGCCCAACCACTGCTTCATCTCCAAACAGCATTTAATGGCAGCAGTTGGGCATCCAATAGCTTTCCTCCTGTTTTACACAAAGCCCCCTTTTCATTAGCTGGCTCAGAGAGTTTGGGATAAACCTGATTGGGGGGGGTCCTTCTGTGTATAAAGTTTTCTTTAGTTATTATAAAAGATAAATTACATATAAGACTTTAGACTCACAAAGATATGATAGATGATAGAATATTTTCTTTAAATCTTGCTAAATGTTAATGGAATAAATATTGTAACTATAATTCTTACTTGATAACTGTTTTGTTATATATTTTACTATGTTAATGGTAAAACCCTTCTTTTTATTTAGACAGAAAAGAGGAGATGATGGGGAGGTCCTTCTGTGTATATGTTTGTCATATTGGTTGATAAATAAAGTACTGTTGGCCAATAGGGAAGCAAGTTAGGTGGGACTAGGAATCAAGGAGGATTCTGGGAAATGTAGTAAAGAGAAGTCTTGTGATTCAGGCAAGAAGTGACATAGTAGGCAGACTCAGAATATAAGCAGGGACAAGCAGGAAATTGCTTTCTGCCTCATCCTCTCTTCTCTGGGAGCTGCCATGTGGGCCCGATAAGAGAGGACACATGCTGCCAGCGTGCTTGATCAGATAAGTCTTTATAAAATACATAGATTAATAATTATGGTTGATACTTAAGACAGAGATAGCAGATAAGAAATCTTAGTCATTGGCCAGCAGCATTGTAATTAATATAAGACTCTGTGTTATTTCGGGTGCTCACGTGGCTGTGGGGCTCAGGCGGATGGGGGAAATGCTTATTGTTACATAAGCCCACCCCCTCTCCCCTGGGGACAGAGAGCTGTCTACCTTAAGACCTACAAAAATTCACATAGCATCTAATTTATCACTTTAAGTATTTTGAGTGTGAATTTCAGAGGCTTTAAGCACATGAACATGGTAATGACACCATCACTCTCATCCACACAGAGGGTAATTTTGTCTTCCCAAACTGAACCATCCTCTCTCCCCACCTCCTCTGGTACTACCTTACTTTCTGTGTCTTCACTGTGACTGCACTAAGTGTCTCATGCACCTGGTTGTGGGATATTAATCCTTTAATCTTACTTCTAGTAACCATTCTTGATGTGCAGGCTCCTCCTCCTTTCCTTCCTCATCTCCCTCTTCCTTGTCTGTCTCTCCTCTCCTCAAACCCACTTCACCACTTAAGGCTGAACACTAAGATTTAAACTTTCTCCACCCCCTGAGAATCTCTACCTATGCTGGACTCAGAGAGTTCCATGTTTGGCTTCCTCTGTGCTTAGCCCTGGGTACCCATACAGTACTTGGAGCTACTTTCTTGATTTAACCTCCTTTTAATGAGATAATGTCTCATCCTCCCAACTAGATTGTGTCTTCCTGATGAGCAGCTGGTGTGGTTCACTTTCCTTCCTCTCCTCTCCAGGTCAGCAGTCACTCCACCAACACTGCTTTGCTCTCCTTATTAAAGGAAAGGGGCACACACCAGCTTTATATGCTCTCTTATGTCTGGTTGTCTCTTGAGATGAAAATCTGGGTTCTACCTCCCTTCTTCCCTTCCTTCCTTCTTTTCCCCTTCCCTCCCTTCTTCCTCCCCCCTCTCTCTCAAATGGAAATGAATGTCCCTATTAAGCCTCTATGTATTCTTGAGGTCTTTTAATACATCACCTTAGTTTCTGACTTTCTAGGCTAGGCCCAGATAATGAGACAAAAGTATTACATTTTCACAGCTAACTCATTTTTTTCTGAATATCTCTTCTCTCACATAAATATCTATTGTTTTTAGTAGTTAAACATCAGCAAATATTTCCCAGCCTGGGAAGGATTGTGTAAAAAGTCATTGCTGAGTGCCCCAGCACCTCTGACAAGCCTGCTTTTATTTATTTAGTTTTCAAAGGATCCTGTACTTGGTGGTTACTTAAATATCTGCTGAAACCCTGCTACCTTGATAATCTCCCCCTCGACACACATACACAGAGGGAGAGACAGAAACATACACACACACACACACACACACACACAGAGAGAGAGAGAGAGAGAGAGAGAGAGAGAGAGAGAGAGAGAGAGAGAGAGAGAGAGAGAGAGAGAATAACCACTCTATCCAAGGACTAGAATTTTCTGTATTCAAAATCTTAGACTTTAAATGAGCAAGCTGTGGCTTAGCCTCTCCATGTCACCAATTAAGTGACTAGTTAAAGGTTTGGCTGGTTTTGTAATGAAGCTCTTGGGTGCTTAATCCTGGGAACATTAACTGAAGTGAACCTAGGAATAGTGATAATAGGCATATCCTTCCTTAATCTCTGGTGACAGATGGGGGATCCCAAATACTTGAGAAATGCAAGAAGATGCCAGACTGTCTGCTGTGGCTGAAATACCCAGGCTGCTTTTCTGATCCATTTGAAGACTCATTTGGAGGAACTGTAAGGGGGAGATGAATTGCACTCAGGGCTGGGAGTTTATCACAGTGCATATACTTGCCCAACACTCCAAGATCATGTTTGCTCTCCAGCACTACAAGGGAAAAAAATCAACTGACTTAAAATATCTTGAAAGATCAAGAAAATAAATTTGGAGTCAAGAAAGTGTCTAAGCTATTTGAGTGAGGTTATTAATATTTGGATTATTGAGCTGGCTCTGTAAGAGATTTCAGGGAATCATCTCCCCTTGTTTTCAGAAGAACCACAGAAATAACAAGTGAAGCCAGGTGTGGTGTGCACACCTTTAATCCTAGCACTTGGGAGGCAAAAGCAGAAGTATCTATATGAATTTGAGACCATCCAGGTCTACATAGTGAGCTCTAGAACAGCCAGAGATACATAGAAAGGTCTTGTCACTCTCACTCACCCCCCACCGCAACAAAAAAAGAGATAAAAATGCTAAAGTAGATAGGTTATCCACTCCGTTGTTAAGTAGAAAGTTACTAGTGACTATTTCAGTAGCTTTCCTTCTGGCTTGGTTGTGCTTCTGAAAATCTGGGAAAATGAAGACCTATTAAATTGCTTCAGATTGGTTTATAAAACACTTGTGTAGGGGTCTAAAAATGAATAACATTTAATGTAAACATTTTATATTTTATACAAAACATCTTTGACTGGAGTCCTAATGCCAGACCCAGAAGGGGCTGGCAAACATTTTCAACAGTCATTTCTCCCATCAGAAGGAAGCACTGTAGGACTCGTGGCATCCAGAAGGGATGCATTTGCTCCTAGAGTTTTGGCTAGCCACCAAGGACAGTTTGTGAGAGCTTAAATAAAAAAGGTGTCTTTTCTGTGAAAAAATTAAGGCAGAGACAGACTAGGAACTGAAACTGTTGGGATAAACAAAAAAAGAGCAAAAACAAAACCCGTTTTCTTTGATGAGAGTAACACATCACTGTGGTCTCCTATTCCATTTTGAAGTTCTAGCACTAGGGAAATGCAAACAGTTCAGGCACTTTCATGACATCTTTGCATTCAATCACTTATCTGTGTATTCTCCATTCATTCCTTATTGCCCAGAATCATTGATTAGGGGCCTATTGTTGTCCACATATTGAGGCTATGGTGCTCAATGAGGTCTTTGCCTAGGACATTTCTAGCCTGCTTGGGGGAAGCAAACAGGGGGTTTGTGTAAACATAACCAACACTATGCTAGACTTGTAGTCATTGCCAACACTCATAGGAAAAGGAGCCCCTTACTCATTCAGAAGACCACAGGAAGTGGGATTTATAGATTTCAAAGGAATAGTGAATGCTTACCAAATTACTGAGAAAGAAAATTTCACTCAGGATAGGCCCATACAGAGCACTGTGGTATGACTGGGTGTAAGGCAGACTCTTGTGCACATAAAGAATGGTGATGAGAAGTCCAGCAATGGAAACTACAGTATACCTACCAACTCTGTGCCCACCAGGGTACACATAAAACCTAACTCAATGGCAGAGGTATATTGCAGAGGGCCATAGGACTGTACAGCAGTGACAACTAGTATTTAACTAATCAAGCTACTAGATGTTGTTGGAGAGTCCTACTTGTCAAAGCCAACTCACCAGTTGTTATTGGGGACCCCCACTTGGCAAAGCTTTGTGGTTATTGCCTGGATGACTGTAACTTTAATAGGTACCACTGCTGTGTTCCCCTAATAAGAACAGCTGTGGGGTTCTTTCCACACCCCTTTGGTTGTGCACACATATAGATGTGGATAGTCAGAAAGATGATGCTTAGGCTGTATAATTTTGATGAATAGAAATAACACTAGGAATTTTACATTGCTCAGATGGACATAGGATTCTCAGGCACAAAGACAGCCTTTTACACAGACAGATTCAAAGCTGGCTGGTTGCCCTTGAAGACCAAAATCTGGTTGCTCCCAAGACAAACACACAAGGTCATTTTTTTTTCAAGTGTTATTTACTGAATTCAAGGTCAGAATAGAAGCAACTTGATTAGACATAACTTTCTCAGTAATTGACTCTTTGCATGTAGTCCCAGTCTCAGGCTCAAGATTCATCCGATGGTTACTCACTATCTGGGAACCCTCACCAACTTAGAGCTATGTGCAAGGCCACTTACTCAATGGCTGGTCATTGTGACATTCCTAGTCTGAGAGAAACTACATGACTTATCTTAGGTTTTGAGTATTGGTTGGGCCCTAAAAAAACCTTATAATTGTCCAGAATTTGGCTGTGAGAAGGGCAGCAAGGCAGAGAGCTTGAAGGCAGAGGCAGCAGCAATGGAGGGAAGTAGAGAAGGAGAGGCGGCAGAACAGGAGCGGCGGTGTTGAGAGAAGGCTGCTGTGTGAGAGAGAAGTGTGGAAGATGAAGTGTGAGAAAAAGTGTAAGAATGAATGAGTGAGTAAAGATGAATGAATGATCTAGAAGATGTATGTGTGGGTGTGTAAGTATGAAAGAGAGAGAGCTATGTGAAAGAGTTGCTGCTACACAGAGAAGCTGTGTGGAGATTTGTAACTGTACCTGAATATAGAAATACATAACTGGGCAGGAGAGAGATGCTTGTGTGTAAAGAGATATGTCAAGTAAGAGAGACTATTTAAGTTGAAGTAAAAGAGACAGTCACCATCAGGAAGATGTGTGCTTCTTCTTCTTCTTCTTCTTCTTCTTCTTCTTCTTCTTCTCATTTTTTTTTTTTTTGGTTACCAGCAGAAAGTGTGTGCTTGTTTATATTTCCCCTCATATAGAAATGTCTAGCAACCCTCAGGTAAGAATTTTTTCTAAGTCCCACTACTCTGAGGCTTTCCTTTTATTACCCTGGTGTGGATCTGGGAGCTGGCCTCCCACAGGACACATTAGTACATGAGAGACTATGAGCTGCTGCCCTTCTACCAATATAGACACGTGCCTTCCCTATATGCTCGCTACCACATCTCCTCACCCCTGCCACACTACTCACCACAAACATGTACCCCATCTCATCCCACCCACAGGAACTGACCCTTTCACAAAGGCTTTCCTAAAACATCAGGGTCGATTCTCTGGAATCTAAGTTTTGTTGTTTGCAAGAAACAGACGAGCTGAAAGTAAAAGGGATTGGGAAACCTCACTCAATATTAGTACGCTAGCATAGCCAATCTCATGTTGCTCTAATGGCCACTCACAAATCTGCTCTCTTTAGAAGAGCACATCTACAATGACTCTAATGTGTAGCATGCAGCTATTGACATGCTAGTCTACAGTTGTGTTAACTGGACTCATAAACATAAAATGTAAATACCCAGGAGCTTCTCTCTCACACACATATCCACTAGAACTTGCAACATTAGCCTCACTCCTGGGACCAAATATTTCAGGGCTCAATAACAAATAAAGAAAAGCCTCTTTAAGCTGTCCATATGTGACATGTTGATATTTCTGCATGATTCAAAGGCATGCAGAAATGTTGGAAGGTCAACTGGAAGGTAAAGAATTTAGATTAATTTCGGCAAAGCCACCAGACAGCTTAGCCGGGAGCTCCCAATTACTCTGAACCTGCGGTGGTACTGAAACACCTATGTGACACACTTACCATCGCTGTGGTGCAGTGGTGACATTGCTAGTGTGGATGAAAACTGGAAGAGCCACTAGAAATCTGCGTGGAGGTACTTCACAAAACTGAACATAGACTAAGCCCAGCTATGCCACTCCTGAAGGACTCTGAGTCAACATTACCACAGAGGCGCTTGCTCGTCCATGTTTGTGGCTACAGCACTCACAACAACTAAGAAATGGAGTCAGCCTGAAATCTAAGGTATTGATGAAGAAATGTGATATTTTACAAAGAAAAGCTTTACTCAGAAAACCTGCCTACGATTTTTAAAATTCTCCACCATCACCATCTATCAATAATCATTACAGGTACAAATTTTGTAGATGGACCCCTCAAGTCTTCTGCAATTGCAACTGCAGAGAATTATTTTCTGTTGTCTCCTTATATTTTTGGTTGTGAGCCTAGCCTTTAATGGCTGAGCCATCTCTCCAGACTATTCTGTTGTCTTCTTGTCCACTTCCCACACACCTTAATCAAGTGTGGCGTTAGTGAGATCCTATCTGAGGCCGTTGACACTTTCCTCTTGTGAACTTTTCTGTGGACATTGTGAAGTGACAGATGACTCTCACTTCAAATTGTTGTCACTTATCTTTTCTTCTACAATATGACGCCAGGTCCTGTAATATCTCCAACCATTGTCTTCATTGTTTGAGTTCTATTCTCTTTATTGTTATATGCCTCTGACACATTTAAAAGGATAATTATAATTTTTCATTTCAAGCTCTCTTACTGATTTCAGATTTTATGTTCTCTTACATCTTAATAGAAAAAGGTAGTGGTAAGCACTAAGTTTTATTTCAGTTACTGTTTGCTAGTAGCCTGTTCTCTTTTAAACTACTTGATGGGTTGACGCCTTAACATTTTGGCGATTGCAGGGAGGGTGAGTGGAGAGGCTGTTTCTGCCTGGTACAGACAGCAGGAGCTGTTAGAAGCTTTATGAATTCTAGTTCACACTTCTTTGGGAGATCTAAAAGAATATAGTGAAAATTAAAATTATTATTTCACAATGAGTAAGGATCTAGGTGCTTTTATGTAGAAAACCAAAGAGTAAGCTTGTCCTACAGTCAGCAATTCAATTGCAGTTGTTGTTAGTAACATTAGGGGCACATTGCATTCTGCAACAGGACCTCCTGCTCCTGAGTCAGCCAGAACCAATAATTTGACAAAAACATTAAATCATCTGTTGCAGGAGCCAATCTTTCCCACACTTTAGCAGTCCTCTCTCTCTCTCTCTTCTCTCTCTCTCTCTCTCTCTCTCTCTCAGAGAATGTTGTCAGCTTTGCTCTCTCCTTCTCTATGCTACACCTTAGTTTTTACCTGCTATTCTATCAAAAACCCCACAGCATATGTTGTAAAATTAGATAATAAAGGTGGAAGTATTCCAAATGTTTTATTTTAATTCTGTTGGTTTTTCAAGACAGGGAGTCTCTGTGTAGCTTTGGAGCCTATCCTGGTACACACTCTGGCGACCAGGCTGGCCTCGAACTCACAGAGATCCACCTGCCTCTGCCTCCCGAGTGCTGGGATTAAAGGCGTGCACCACCAAGGCCTGGCTTTTAATAGCTTTTTCCATTGTTGATAATGTGTGTATTTAATAAAAATACACTGACAGTGTCTACATCTCCACTGCTCTCTGGTTAATGACATCTTCAGAACCCTGACACTGGTCTTAGTTTTTTTCTTTTGAAATGCTACAATAAATACATCGTAAGTTGCATATCAACAATACAAACTTATTTAGACTGGAATTTACTCTGTATTCTGCATGTGAAATTACATTTGTGTCAACTGGAAAAACAGAGCAGATGATCCAAGTTCACCTTTTTATTATAATTATTTTATGTTGATTGTTAAATTGTACAAATTAACATTAATGGGTTTCCCTGTGACTTCGTAAGTGCCAAGATTATTGGGGTGAAATTATGTAGTGCAGGCTAGCCTCAAGCTTGCTATTCTCTTGCCACAGCCATTCATGTGCTAGGATTATGTCCAAGGTGATCTTGTGTGAAAAAATTATAGGAAATTTCCTGCTATTGTGGGTGATGAAATAGGTTCTACTGGATATTCTTTTCTGTCTGGGTCTCAAACTTCTTGGTAAGTATGTTGAAATATGCAACCAAGTTTTATTATGCTGGATGCTTCATCACACAGTGCTGTTCTTCAAGGAGTCTATAAAACTGGAAGTATTAATTGGCAATGGCCTGTGCTAACAGTTCATTTTCATATGTGATAAAATGATAGACAAGGTCTGTCTATGGGAGAATAAATGAACACCAAATGTGATGAATACCTCATTTGCAAGATTTAAGAAGTCAAATACATTTTCCATCAGGAAATTGACAATAAAATAACTTTGGCAAAGCTACACATCTAGATTAGAGAAGTTACTCCCTTAGTTTATGCCTTGGAAGCATTAGTTATGGAGTAAAATATTGTCAATAAGAAATTGAAGAGGATATAGTATACAAGCTCATAGTATATAGGACTGTATTAAATACCACTTAAAATTTCTCTAATGTTTTTTAAAATAATCCCACGAGGATAGGTTGTCACCTTTAATTGTACGCATGAATGTTAAACATCTAAGTAACATCAGTTTTCCTATAAAGCAATCATTACAAGCCAAGGTCCAAGAATGATGGAGGAGGGAACAGAGAAGCATCGTTGGTGTTTGATGCAGAATCACTTTAATCAGAATAATAGTGTCTGCAGAGCGGCCACATACAGAGTGCAAGTTCCTCACACGTAGCCAGATTCAGTGGCACTTCAGTGGAGTTTATTACATGGGGATAAATTATTTATTTGTTTGTCTGTCATGTTAGACTTCTCTCAATCTCTCTTAGGGAAAAATCACCCTTAAAGAAATAAATCACAGAATATCAAAGTGGAGGGAATTGAAGAGAAATATTTAGCAGTACATACTCAGGCTTAAGTCTGGTCTAAGTATTCTCTCTCCTCTCTCTCTCTCTCTCTCTCTCTCTCTCTCTCTCTCTCTCTCTGTGTGTGTGTGTGTGTGTGTGTATGTGTGTGTTTTAGTGAAATAGCACTCTGTCTCTCCACATACAGCAAGCATTATGTACAGGGTCAGTTTTCAGGGTGGTTCATAGTGTCTGATTTTAAGTCAAGAATGATGGTGGGAAAGGTAGCTACTCTTCTGGGCCTTTAAAGTATAATGGGTTTGTTTTGTTCAAGCACCAATGCTCTTTACATTTGAGCGCACCACTGAGAATTTTAAAGATCAACTTTAGTTTTGTTTCTAGAAGACTGATAAAAGCAGGAAGGAACAGCAAATATTTATGCTCACTTCTGATGAATTAGCATTTCCATAGGGTTTTTCTTATAGATCTGATGCATATTTATTTATTTCCAACAGGAGCTTTTTTGGTACCAAGGAAAAAGTCTAGTGTAAGAATGAAATTATTAAGTGTTTTCACAACATTTATAGTTTAACCTAATTATATTGTCTTGTGAACAGAATGATTGGAATGGCTCCTGCTTTGTAGATCAAATTGACTTACACACAATTTGATGCAATCCTTGATAAGTTTAATAAAGCTTTATAGACACTTAAAAATGACTTTTTCTCAGGTAGTTAGAAAAAGCATGCAGTTCTCTCATTCCTGTCTCTTTCTTAGACCTTTCTTTCTTTAGATGCTGTGTCCCTTCAAACAGTACCTTTCAAACAGTAAAAGGCATGAATATATGTGTGCATATATAATCATCTACATCTATTTTACCTTTCAAACAGTAAAAGGTATACATATACATCTGCATATATAATCATCTACATCTCCTTTACCTTTCAGACAGTAGAAAGTATACATATACATCTGCATATATAATCATCTACATCTATTTTAACTTTTAAACAGGAGACGTGTGTAGAACCTTCTCTGAGGGGTGACAAGTTGAGAACTGGAGGATGAGAACACCATGGAGCTTAGAAAAACAAAACCAATTATAACTTCAAACAAGAACTGGAATCGATGCTAACGAGGCAGAGAGATCAAACAGCACAGGGGCACTTGGTAGAAAGAAGAAGCCTTCTCCACCTGCAAGTCTGAATCATTCTTGTTTTTTGTTTTTCAGTACAGGGTTTCTCTGTAGCTTTGGAGCCTTCCTGGAACTTTCTCTGTAGACCAGGCTGGCCTTGAACTCACAGAGGTCCACCTGCCTCTGCCTCCCAAGTGCCACCATTGCCGGGCTGTAAACCATTCTTTTCTTGCTTACAGACAGGAAACTGAATCCCAGCAAGGCAAGGAGACTTTAAGTCCACATGGTTAGTGATAGCATCATTGACAAAAGACTTCATTTCCTGATTTCCAACTACACCATGACTGGTTAAGTCTCTCTCAGCATCTTGACTATGTTCTGCTTATTGGTATAGAGATAGAAAATGGAACATAGACAGAGTATAAAAATGATAACTCATTACTAAATTTTTCTAATTTGTTTTCATTATTAGAGTTATGCCTCTCGAGTAATTAACTGTTATTACTTTAGCAATACAAATGCATAATATAAAACTTAGCAATTTAATAATACAAGATCACAAGAGAAGAAATGAGCATTCAACTAAATTTATTATTATTATTATTATTATTATTATTATTATTATTATTATTATGTAGGCAGTATTTGATAAATCTTACTACTGGGCTTGTCATCTGCTACTGCATGCCATTTGCCTAGAGGCAGCTGCTAGAATTCCAGCTGCTGTCAGGGAAGAGATAACTGGTCCCCATCATGCTGGCCTGGGAAACCCATCTTATTAGACAGTGGTATATGTCATAGGCTGAGGATGCTCTGAAGAGAAAAAAATGAGGATGTGGTTTCCCCCCAGTAGATAGAGCTGTCATCGGGCTCTCTAGAGATAGCTGTTGATGACAGGGGCTAAGAAGAAGATGAAGGCCTCTCCAGGCTGTGGAAGATGAAATGATGAAGTGTGCAGTACATGTGTGTGGTACAGAGAAAGATCATCTGTATTGAGGTTGAGAGTAAACCATTTGCTTCCTGGCTATTTTATATAGTATTCTTTCCCCTATCGCGTCTGTCCTTTGAGTATATACTTTTGTGAATATTCAGTTGGTCAGAGCTCGTGAGAGTGGCAGCCATATTAGTATATACTGTAGACTCTCCTTGACGTCTCTGTGTCTTTTTGGCTTTTCTGACCACACCTTGAAGCACAACTTATGTTCTAGCCATTCTGTTGTGTTACAAGTAGTCCTGGTGACTATGAAGTCACTTAATGTGACTCTATTAATTAAGAGTTTGATATGACTACTATATGATCAACAGAATACCCTTGAAAATGAGGCAATAACAACTGTAGACTGCATATGAAAAAATGAGCCAAGAGTCACGTCTAAACTTCATCAACCGTTTCCTCACTATTGCAGCCCCACCAGCATCTCCTTCCCAGACTGGAGCACCATCACCTCTCACCATTGCTGAGCAGCAAGAAGATAAAGCAAAGTCTAGTTTCTGCCCTGGCAAGCCCTCCAGCACTCTCCAGTGCAGCTTATAGTGGCCATTGTGCTGTCCACGTAGTTCAACCTTGCTTGTCTTCATCCCAGACTTTGTTCTGTGTGAGCATGGACAGATTCATTAACTTTATTCAGTTTTGAAGTTGGAATAATGCCAACCTCATAGAGGTCCAAGAATGAGAAAAAAAAACCTGCTTATTATAATTGAAATGTCTCTGAAAAGATGTGGCCACACTAAATGATTATAAAATGTTCAATAACCTACATATGCTACATATAGTATGTAAAATTATTATCACTGAATTGTATTCCCATTCTTATCTATCTGTTGATACATTTATTCAAT
This sequence comes from Cricetulus griseus, assembly GCF_003668045.3. Lineage (NCBI taxonomy): Eukaryota > Metazoa > Chordata > Mammalia > Rodentia > Cricetidae > Cricetulus > Cricetulus griseus. Next base: position 39,288,178 of record NC_048598.1, read on the forward strand.
AAAATCTTATTATACAATCAGCTTGAGCAATCACTATGTTGGCATATGGTTGCAAGCAGTCCAGATAGTATTTCTTATATTAGGCAGGTCTTCTTGAAAAACACAAACAAAAGAATGTATTTTTCTCTAGAAAGTTTCAATGAAAGGAATCAGAGAAAATGGCCAAATTTGCAGATTGAATTGTAAGTATGAGAGAGCCCAGAAGACTGGGGTAACCGTCGGGAAGTCAGCAAGCTTCGAGTCAGCTGGGTTTGGTTTGAGATGGAAAGAAGCCAGTGTCCTGGCCCAAAGGCAGTCAGAGAAGAAGAATTTTCCTGTCCGAGGGAGGCAAGACTTTTCACTCCAATCGAGTTGGCAGATAAAGCTAAGCATCACATTCCTCATGAAGCTTCCCATCCGTTTAGGAGAAACCATGATTCACATATAATCACAAAGCTTTCAAGGGGTCTGAGTCTAACAAAGCAAGCTGCCAGGTGTGAAGATAAAGGTAGAACCATGTGACCATGAAACTGTGACATTCATAGACTTGAGGCCAGGAACCTCCAGGCAGTAGGGAGTGCATAGACCTCAAGACCTAGGAGGTTCTGAGGATCCGAAAGGGCTGTGTGGCTGAAACACAGAAAGGAGGGGGTTGTGTGTGAGACATGAACAGACAGAGTGAGAACCTTGGGAAACACATCGACTCTTTTGAGGAGGAGGCTCAGAAGTATGGGGCCAGTACAGGAGGCTGAAGGGATGTCCGTGTTAAAGAAATGCAGTCTATTTAAAACATGGTAAGTCCATTAGTAATTTGATCTCTCGGGTTGTGAGGGATCTCATACCATTTTGTTTAATATTTGAACACATAGACAGATGTTAACTGATTATTGTGACTCTATACTCTTCTATATGAACATTTCTGCATTGCATCTGATAAATTTGTTTTTTTTATAGCTGTACAATATTCCATCATGGTTCCCACCATGGAATCTCTGGTTCTCATGTACCCTTCTGTACTTCTTGCTTCTTTGAGTTTTTCCTTAAAAACAGTACTGTGGAGAACATATTTTGAACTTGTTTTCTTATGAGCTCTTCTCTGAAGTTACATTCCCCTCATGGGTCTCTTATCTGCAGGTCATGGCCTCCTCTGTTTCCAGTCTATCGTGTCATGCCCCACTCATCTTGCCTGGGCTGAGGAATTCCAAGAATTCCTGTCATTTCTAGGGCATTAGATACAGAGAGAATGCAGCAAGAAGAGGACCAAGCTCATGAGGATAGAGAATCCCTTCAGTCCCAGTGCACTCATCCTTGGGATGTGGCCTCTGCTACAGATTAGTCCTGCACTTGGCATCCTGTGTCCCTTAGCTGGGAAGACAGCTTATTCTCCTTCATTTTATAGACTCCATGAGCACCAGTTAGGGTTCCGGTAAGAATGTGTTAGGAAGCTGCAACAGAGACAACTGCTCATAAAGCACCATGAATGTAATTAGCCAAAGTTAACATAACATCATCTGCAACAGATGCCAAACCCCCAGTTTGCCAATATTTTTATTTCTTCCTTTATGTGATATATTCATTCTAAAACTTTTGATGTTGAGAAATTGGCCAGGGACAGTTTCTTCAGGCCAAGCAGAATCAGGAGAATTCATCCAGTCCTCTTTCTTGGCCTGATCATAGTTTGCCCACTCAGCTAAGCACATACTGCTGAGATGGACTAAGAAGCAAATGAAGAAAACTGAATAACTATGTTGCTTGATTTAGGCTAGGCATGCAGTCAATACTTGGCTCATTGGAGAAGAATTACATTCCTGGTATCAAACAGTATCATATGGTCACAATGTGGGGTCTTGATAACTAAGAATAAATTCCAAAGGATTTCCTCAGTGTATCCAGAAAAAACCTACAAGACAAGAATAGAACATCATAACCATTTAATCCTCTTCCCTGAAAGGGGCATACCAGAGAAGAAATAGACTCCAGTGAGACTCATGTAGACTCTTAGCCATTTGGGTCAGAATGACCACCCATGGCTATCAGCAATGTCTGCATCTAATAACAACAGTGTATGTATACCAGGCATATAATGACTCTGGGATGATAACTATGTTCCAGAGACAGTGATTGGTGTTTTCTGCATACTCCATTTCCATGAGATGGGTTACCCCAAGTTTAAAAAGCTGGAAGAGCGAAAGACTTGAGATTCAAACTGTGGTCCCAAAGTCAGTGCTCCTGATCTCTAGAGGCTGGAGGCAGAGTGGGATGGCAGGACAAGCCTAGGACCATAATGCATAGTATGGAAAACCATGCATTTGTCAGGCCAGAGTCTGTTAGGTAGAGTTGGGTAGGTCTCATAAACTCTTTAAGGCAAAAAGATGTCTATTTTCTCTAATTTCCACTTGGAGACATGCTGATAATAGGTGTGGAAGTTCCTAGACAGTTAACCATAGAGTTCTATAGATGTGTAAAGACTTGTTATTTTCTACTCTCTTTGCTATGATGGTGAAATTTCTCACACTTAAAATATGAAACATGCCCTATCTGCTCTGGAGTGTAGTTACCTGCAGGGATTAAATTCAAATGTCTCAAGCGATGGGCTTGAGCTTCAGAACAAATCAGGTGATAAACTGACATTGCAGGGAATCAGATCATTCATGTCATGCATGCTGAGTATTGATTTGATTGGTAGAGTGACAGATGTATTCTGTAGGCACCAGGCTTTCCAAACAGATCTCCTTCGAGGAACACTGTAGCTGAGCAGGCTCCCTCCAGCTACTGGAGGCTGGGGATTGATCATAACGGATCATGAGGTGAGTGTCTAGAACAAGACTTGAGTACAGGGGGAGTTAAATGGTCTTCAGGCCACCTGGTGTTGTTGACATCAGCCCCATAGATGCTCCACTGTGTCTTGAGCAGTCATCACTTGGTGTTCTAGATGATGGAGTCGATTTTATATTCAGCTCACACGGGAGGTCATGGAAGCAAAGGCAGCAATCTTATCTCCAATAATCACACTATCTTGGTAGTTTCAAATTCCAAGAAGACTAAAATTGCTTGGATATATCAACCAAATGGGGCTTCCTGGTCCCTACCCCAAGAGATGACTATTATTAATTCCATTGGTCTAAGGTAGGGAACAAGAATCTATGTTGAAAAGTTCTTCTAGTAATTTTATGCAGAGAATTTATGATTTCCATAGTCAGAGACACAGAACAGTAGATGAGGGAAGGCCTCAGCTGAGAGTGCCATGATAAAGTCAAAGAGCAACATTCATCAAGCACTTGCTATAAAGCAGGCACAGTACATGAATTTACTCACCTTTGATCAACCTTGTGCTAACATTTTCCTCTATTTTACAAATAGGATGTGTTCTAGTTTGGATTTGCATTGTCCCCCAAAGTCTCCTGTGTTGAAGACTTAGTCTCCAGCTGGTGGCATGGTTGGGGGTAGTGGTTCACTAGGAGGACATATTTTGAGAATACTTTGGGGCTCCATTCACTGGTTTCCAACCCCTTCTCTCTCTTCCCCAGTTGCCATGAGGTGAGAAGCTGGCCCTGCAATGTAATTCTGCCACAAACACCACAGGCCCAAAGGCCAAGGGATCATTGACTGACATCTCTGACACTCTCAGCCAAAATAAAAAAAAACACCATTTCCAGCTCCTTGTCACAGTGATGGGAAGCTAACACAAGTGATATTTTGTTTATGATCTAACAAATAAAGCTTGCCTGAAGATTAAGAGTGCCAAGCTAGCCACAGTCATAGAGGACAGGCAGTGGTGGCCACACCTTTAATTCCAGCACTTAGGAGACAAGAGGCAGATGTATCTCTGTGAGTTCAAGATCATGCTGGGCTACATGAGAGTAAATCAGTCTAAAAGAGAAAGAGAGTTCACACCTTTGATCCCAGCACTTGGGATGTCACACCTTTAATCCTAGTACTAGGAAGGTAGAGACAGGAGTGATATGGCTGGGTGGAAAGAGGAATATAAGTTGGGAGGAGATAGAAACTCATTGCAGTCTGAGGTTTGGTGAGGAGCAGTGCAGGCTGGAGATACAATCTGAGGTTCAGTGGATCACCCCTTTGGTCTGAGCATTGGTTGAGGTGAGAATTCTAGTGGCTTGTTGCTTTGCTTCTCCGATTGTCAGGCAAGCTTTATTTGTTATATCACAAACAAAACATCACCACAGGTGACAGAGAGACTTGCTAGTTAATAAGACAGCAGAATCCATGATATCAAGTCCCATAAAATGTGAAATCCTTCTATTTTAACCTCATTGCAAAGAGATAAAATATTCAGATTCAACCCAGAGGGACAACAACCTTTCCCATGACTGAAGCAATGTAACCTGATTCTCATATTAAGAACTTCATGACAGCCCTGTAGTTCAGGTAAGGATGGAGGCAGGGGACTACTGTTTACTCTAAAATCTGTTTCGTGGTGTGCAAACTCAAACTCAAACTCAAACTCAAACAAATACCCCAAACATGAAGCTCCAGTAATTTCTTGATCTCTAGTGCCAAAGTTGCCTTTCTCATCACTATTTCTCTGGCTGATGTGTTGCAATGCTATGGGCCTCGTTCATACTTGCTTAATAGATCTACAGAATGAAGAGTTTTAAAGCATCTAGCAATCATATAACCTCAGAGGTAAAGACAGAAGGAAGGCCTGGCCCTACTAAGAGAAACAGAAAGAACATTCCAGAGAACCTCTGTGTGAGATTGGGGCATCTAGGCTGTTTGGTTTCCCCAAATGAAGGAGGGTGCCTGGCCTTGGGAAGGTCCCCACACAGAGCTTGTTTCCATGGTGTCACTCACACAGCCCCTGTCCCCCCCCCCCCCAATTCCTCCCTTTATTCCTTCCCTCCTCCATTTCTCAAAGCCTCCCTCATCTGCCAAGGCCCAGCTCACATTCCCAATACCAAGTCAATGCATCAGTGAAATCACCCCTGACTAGACCAGCAGAAAGTGAGCTCACCTATTGTCATGGTGAGTGTTGTCAACCTGACAGATCTAGAGTCACCAGGGAGACAGGCCTCTGGGTACACCTGTGGGGCATTATCTTGATTATGCTAATTGACATGGAAAGACTTGCCCCCATGGTGTGTGGTACTATCCCATGGGCTGGAGCTCTTAGACTGTCTATGGTAGAGAAATCAAGATGAGTGCTTCTGGATTGAGGATATAATGCAACCAGTCAGTTCCTGCTTCTGCACTTCCCTGCTATGATGGAGCCACAGTAAACCCCTTCTCCCAGAGGCTGTTTTTTTTTTTTTTTTTTTTTTTTTTTTTTTTTTTTTTTTTTTTTTTATCAGTGCACTTTATCACAGCAACAGGAAAACAAGCAGGGACACTTACCCTCAAACTCTCTTACTCCCATGTGATAGAAATTTTGTAAAAATCTTCTAGCTGCATTTTTAAACAGTATATGGATGTATGATTCTATGCAGATGGGTACAACCATTACATTTCGGTAGCCTGGTCTTTATGTTCCTTTCCAGGCCCCATGCTGCTGTGACAGAGACAGTGAGGATGGGATTTTGCATGTTTAAAATGATGCTGAGAAAGTGGAAGAGTGACAAATGAGCCCAGGAAGAAAAGATGTTTTCTACAGGGACAGTCATAGGTCACTAGCTAATAGAGTGCAGAATTCAGCTCCAGGACTAAGAGCTGAAAGTGAGTGTGTGTGTTTATCAAATGGGGAAAAAAGAAGTCTCCATGCTACTGATGTAGCAATTACACATTAGGGTTGTTCTTTCCTTCAAAGTTTCATTTTATTTTTAACTTAAATATATTTGCATTAATCCCCCTCCTTCCTCCAATTCCTCCCATACTCCCAGATCCCGCTGAAATTCATGGCCTCTTTCTTAAATTTATTAAAATTTATTACACACACACACACACACACACACACACACACACAGGGATAACATGCATAAATATACATAAATACAGCCCTTTGAGGCTGTTTAGTGCTGTTTATATGTGTTTGGGATATAGGATGGCAAATTAAGTGGCTCATTCCCAGAGAAGAGGAAATTCCCCTCCCCACTGCTAATTACCTGTAGCTCTTATACTAGGGATGGTCATGGTATCTTAACACGACAATTAAACTGACAATTAAGACAGCTCATGATCTACATGGGGACAATAGGAAACACATTCTGAGTGTAAGACCTCATCATCAAGGACTCAAAATTATAGAAACACAAATCCATTTGCAAGGAGAAAACCTGGATGAGAATGCCTCTAAGGGGGTTTCCTGACCAAAACCAGTTCATTAGGCACACAGAGACTGCTAAAACCGTGCGTCAAGGCCAGACTACATCTCAAGTTTTCAGCAGACTTGGCAGCAAAATCGTTGTGGTACTGGTTTCACAGGCATGAAAGATGCCAGAGTAATAGGGTCTTGCAGTCTTTTGCTAAGGCTCCTGAAGGCTACCCAGACCAAGCAGTGTGGGGCAATGTTGGATTCCCTGAAGAGAGGCCCTGAGAGGCCATTGCCTGAGACTTTGGAGGTGAAGTTCAAACAGCCACAGAGCTGTTGAAGAAAGCTACAAGCACAGAATAAAATTAGCCTGAGAGAGGGTATGTGCACTGCAAGCCACAGAGAATGAGAGATGAGGGAGGCTGCCCAAGACCTGTGGCCCCAAGGGAATTCTATCACAAACCCAAGATGCCCAAAGTGGAGCTTCAGCTTTTGGTGTTTACTATTAAACTTTGTTCTTATTTTGACACGGTCATCCTATACCCTACCTATCCCTGTTAGAATAGGAATTTTTCTTTGGGGCCATTGGATAGTGGAACTATATAACTCAGTTTTGATTTTATACGAGCACAGAGTTGAGACTGTCTTGAATTGCAGAAGACTTGGACTTTTAAACAGTGTTTGGGCTATTAAAGACCACAGGAACTTTTGAAGTTAGACTGAAAAGACTTTGCTTTATGAAGTGGCTGTGAGCTTATAGAGACAAGGGGTAGGAAACCATGGGTTAAAAGTGATATGTATGAGTGTCAAGTTAATGAGGACTGCAGTGTTTAATATTTATTGATTGTCAACTTGACAGGAGCTAGAATTATCTAGGAGACAAGCCTGTAGGCATGTCTGAGAGAATGTCTAGATTGGGTTGAGGCATGAAGTCCCACCCTAAGTGTTGGCAGCACCATTCTTAGAGTTGGAGTTCTGGATGAATGAAAAGGAGCGTGCAAACTGATTATCAGAATGTATCTGTTTCCTGACTGTGATGCACTGTGACCAGCTATCACGATCTCTTGCTTCCGTGCCTTCCCTGTCTTGATGGTTGTGCCCCTAGGCTCTGAGCCAACACTCTTCCTTCCTTAAGTTGCTTTTAAGTACCTAATGCATATGACATATTATAGTTTTGAACATCAATACTTGTATTTTAATTCTACTTGGTGATCCTATATGATCCTTCCATACTTCTGGATTCATCTTATTAGGTTTATCAGGACTTTTAAAGTCTGTGTCTATAAAAGATAGCAAGCTGGTTTTCTTTTTTTAAATTTTTTTATTTGAATTACAAACAAGATTGAATTACATGACAATCCCAGTTTTCTTGAGATGCCTGTTGGAATTTTTTATCAGCATAATAACTGGGTTCATGGAATACGTGTAGAAGTGTTTCCTTCTACTCTTATGAGAGTGTTAATAAAGAATTTGAAGTGTTTCTTTTCTGAGTATTTGTTAGAATTCACTATTGAAGTCATTTGAGACTGACATTTTCTTGTTAGAAAAACTTTTATTACTAAATTGTTTCCTTTAATTTAGGTTTATTTAGATTTTCTAATTTTCAAGTCAGTTTAGGTCATTTATGTATTTATCATAATTTGTTCATTATGCACAAGGCATATAATTTGTTGGCACACATTTTCATGCTACTCATTCATTATCCTTTAATTGGAGGTTGTTAGCAATTTCCTACTATCCCCCTGATTTTGGTAATTTGTGTCTTGTTGTCAAGCCACAGATTTGTCAGTTTTGTTGATGTTTTCGTGGAATGAACATTTGGCTTCATGAATTTTCTCTATTATCTTTTCTGTTTCATTGTTTTTTTTTTTACTGTAATATTTGTTTCCTTTATTCTGCTTGCTTTGGGTTAAATTAACTCCTCTATTTCTAGTTACTTATCGCAAATGCGTAGATTGAGTTATTTTGTTTTTTTTTTTTTTTCTGTGATAGGTCTACCTATGCAGCCCATTCTGGCCTCTAGATCCTTTGAGATCTGGCTAGGATTATAGGAGTATGCTACCATACTCAGCAAGTTTTCTTTTTTAAAGAAATATGCATTTGTTATTATTGTTGTTAGTGTGTGTGTGTGTGTGTGTGTGTGTGTGTGTGTGTGTGTGTATGATGTGATGTGTATAAGAAAGCATACAGACATGTGCATACCTGTTGGAGGTTGTTTTTATTTTTTACTGTTTTGGCTTTTTGACCTTTTTGAGGGGCCCAACACCCAGCTCCCAAGTAAATCACACATAGAAGCTTATTCTTAGTTATGAATATTCGGCCTTAGCTTAGCTTGCTTCTTGCCAGCTTCTCTTAACTTATCCCAACTATCTTTGGTATCTGGGCTTTTATCTTCCTCTATTTCTTTTGGTTTCCTGAGACAGAGTTTCTCTGTGTAGTTTTGGAGCCTATCCTGGCACTCGTTCTGTAGACCAGGCGGGCCTCGAACTCACAGAGATTCGCCTGCCTCTGCCTCCCGAGTGCTGGGATTAAAGGCGTGCACCACCAACGCCCGGCTTCTTCCTCTATTTCTGTATTCCTTACTTTCACTCTTACTCCGTGGCTGGCTGGGTGGCTGGGCAGCTGCCCCCTGATGTCCTTCTCTCCTTGTCTTCTTGCTGCCTCACATCCTCAGTTCTCCTTCTATTTATTTTCTCTGCCTGCCAGCCCGGCCTATCCTTGCTCCTGCCTCGATATTGGTCACTCAGCTCTTTATTAGGACCACCAGCTGTTTTAGATGGCATGGTAACACAACTTGACAGAGTTAAACAAACACAGCATAAACGAAAGTAACACATGATGATTAAAGTCTCTTTATTCAAGAAAATACCAGGGGCAAAACGCAGGCCTGAGTGAGGTTACAGGAACCCAGCAAGCACGGCCAGAAAAAGGGGCTCGGGTCTCCACAAGCCGTCTTAAGAAGCTTCCCTTATGTCACCTTCGCTTTCCTACACGATGCCCTTATGGGCGAGTCCCAGGTCCACCTGGTACCTGTCCCAGGGCGGGGCTAGGGTGTCTCCCTACAAACACACCTTAAAATAATATTCTATTACACATACCACAGCACAGAAGTGGATGTCAGAGGGCAAATTGCAAGAGTCATTACTCTCCTTCCACTGGGAGATACAGGGATGGACCTCAGGTTATCGGGACTGTAAGACAAGAGATTTTTGTCATTTAGCCATCTTGCTGGCCCTAAGAGATTTCATTTTTGTTTCACTGAAAACGTTAACATTTTTTTCCTTCTGCTTACTTGACAAGTAGGTTATTTGGAAGTGCCTTGTTCAATTCCCAAGTACTTGGTGATTTCTCAAACGTCCTTCTGTTGTTAGTATCTAATTTAAGTGAATTGTGTTTGGAAAAAATACTTTCTATGATTTCAAACCTTTCAAGGTTTTTGAAGGGTGTTTTGTGGCCTAGCATATGGTTGACTCTGGAGAATTCCCCATGCATATATGAAAAAGGGTATCGTCTTCCCTCATTGTGTGTAATGTGTATAAATATCACCGAGTTGTCTAAGTTTATATACCCTAATTTTCTACCTAGCTATTCAATCAATGATCGATAATGAGATGCTAACAGCTCCAAATGTCATTTTGAAGACTGTCAAGAATTGCTTAGATTATCATAATGCCCTGACAAAGTCTCTCTCCACCTCTCCACTCTCCCTGCTTTGTTTTTCTTGATAGAAGTCTTTTGTCTGATTTGATATATATTTTATTGTTAGGATAAATCTTTCCACCAAAAGCCGACTGAGCCCCACCGACATATGTGAGCTTTACGCCAGCCAACCGCCCGAGTTAGGCCCAAATGAATACACAGAAACTTGTATTAGGTTCAAAGCTGCTTGGCCAATGACTAGGACTTCTCATCTGCTAACTCAGTCTTAACTATCATAAACCTATATATTTTATAAGACTTATCTTATCGGACACCTTATTGGCGTCCCTCCTTGCTGGGATCACATCTTGCCGCTGGAGCAGGAGAGGAGGGGAAAAAGGGCCCTTCCTGTTTCTCCTTCACTTAAATATGAGTCTCCTTGCTATGTCACTTCCTGCCTGGATCATCACTTCTCTACTACATTTCCCAGAATCCTCTTTGACCCCTAGTCCTGTTTAACTTGCTGTCTCATTGGCCAAACATTATTTTATTTAACTATCAATAAGATAAACATACAGAGTACATTCCCCATCATTTTATGTACATTGTAATAAAAAGTTTCTCTTAGTAGGGACTTTCCCATGATGGTGCATGACTGGCACTCAGAGTAGCAACATGGATTAGTCATAAATGTACATGTTAGCTGAATGACTACATCATCACACAAATGACACCTCTGGTTTCTTGGGCAAGTCTAAGATTCCTTACCCTCACCATCTGAAGTAAATATGAAATGGGAGAATACTCACAGAAGACTGAAACACTCTAGGGAAAAGGTAAAAGAAGCCTTCCTCCTGCTATTGGTCATAGCAAGAAATCCCTGCCCCTCCTTCATATTTGGCTTTGGATTTTATCTCTCTGGATTTTTGTAGTTTTCAAAGTGGTATGCACAATAGAACTGGCTTTAGGTCTTGAGAAAATAAGCCTTGAACCTTGTATTTGCCTGCCTTCTATGGGCAAAAAATTCTTCCCAATCATCAGATGTCCCTGTGTAGGGGTTAATTTTCAAGTAATAATGAGAAGGAGGGGTTAAACTTCCAAGTGATATGGAAATGCATATGTATTGTCCATCTGAAGCCTGAGAGGCTAGGTAGCATCAGTAGCTGATGCAAAATTAGGTGTTCAGATTTCCAACCAAATAAGATTCCAATGTAGCATGATTGGCATTATCCACTCAGATACATCTTGACATAGCTTTTGAAATTTGATGTTTATCCTACTGAGGATAGCTACTTTATATGTCTTAAAGAAAACAGAGCATGTGCTTGTTGATGACTGGTTGGCATGTAATTTTCAGACACTTTGCACATATTTGACATGAAGGTGTTTTGCATAATCTATATTCTCAATCAACTCAAAGACTGACTGCTGTTTTTCTTTTACTTGGGAAAGCAAAGCCCATGCTTTGTAAACTTTTCTCAGAGTTTCTGTATACAGCTGGGGCTCAGGGAACAGGATGGGACAGCAAAATAGGTGCCATGTATAATGCATGGTAATTATTTATAATGCATGAAGATGGGTTACAGTTTAGATAGTAAAGAGAAGAAAAGGCCCAGTACAAAATGTTGAGGGATGGTAGTAGAGGATGATGGGACTGAAAATGCAGAACAGGAGCATCCCAAGTGGTAGAAGGACCACAGAGGGTTGGGTTAGGGTTGGGAGATACATCCAGAAAGTGATGTGGCACCTCTTGGAAACTTGCAATTGTCGTTTTGGGGAGACTGGTAAAGACTTTGGCATTTAATAATGAATTATCAAGAGTTAAATGATCTTGACATTGATTTAGATAATAGATAAGTCATTCTCACAACTCATTTACCTAGAATACCAGTAACACAGAGGCTGTGTTAATAGCACTCAGTGTTCTTATCAAAAATTTTTAACCTAAATATGTTGTTACCATGCAAATTTGACACACCTAGTAATGACTTCACTGTTCACCTATGACTCTGCATTCTCAGAATAATTTGAACATTTAATGTTGTTGAAAATAGGACAACCAACATTGTAAAATGATTTTTTAAAATTTTAGTTCTTTAGTTTCAGGAGCAGATTTATTTGCAAGCATACTATTTTTTCAAGATTGATTTATTATTTGATTGCATTGGTGTTTTACCTGTGTGTATGTCTGTGTGATAGTGTTGAATCCCCTGAAACTGGAGTTACAGACAGCTGTGAGCTGCCATATGGGTCCTGGGAATTGCACCCCAGTCCTCTGGAAGAGCAGCCAATGCTCTTAACCAGTGAGCCATCTCTCCAGCTTGTAAGCATACCATTTTATCTGATTCATTTGTCCTTTTGTCTATCCATCATGCATATATGAAGAACTTATTCCATGTTGGGCACTGGTAAATGAATGAAACAGGACATGATACTCAAATTCTGGTGTGTATAAAAAATACCTAGTAAACTTGTTAATATTACCATATCAGTTGCATTTTGTATAACTATGACAAAAAAACTCACAAGGAGGAATTATTAACTGTAGCTCATGGTTTCTGAAGTTCAAGCTATTGTTTCTTGGAGCCATGTGATTGGGAAGAACATCATGGGGGTGACAGGAAGCCACGAGCAGGACAGGAAGAGGTTGTAGATAGACACTGCCAAGACCCAAGGCTAGAGAAATGCTTCCTCCAATTCAGCCCCTCTCCCTAACATTTCCAGAACCGCCACAAAAAACACTACTAGCCAACAATTTAAGCCCTAACACACGAGCCTGAGGGGTAGGGAGCATCTCATATTTAAACCTTTTCCCAAGCCTATCCTTTACAATCAGTAGGTAAAGGGAATATATGTATTTTATAACAATCTCACCATTTGGTTCTGATTCACAACAACAAAATAGATCTAATAATCTGTGGGGAAAACTAATGTAATAAAATGTAAAAGGTATCAGAAGTATGTATGGGATAAAAAAGTGAAGTATTCATCAGGGACAGTGAATAGTAAATGTTATTATATTTGTATTTTACCATAGCAGAAAGCTGTACACACAATGTTATTGTAAAGTTCACCAATGTTGGTGTTTTGGTTTGGGTTTTAATATATTATCCATATGATTTACCCCCACTAATACTGTTGAAATGTCTTTGAAAGGATCATAAAAGTAAAAGACTGCTGTAAACACACAAGTATTATTCCATCAGTGCGTATCACTCCCTCTAGCAGGTGTGGGGAAGGTGTGTGATGTTTCCCACTTGGAACTCTGGGGAGCTATTCGGTGGCATTGCAGGGCAGGGCTGGTTCTTTCAGAAATAAAGGCATGTTCTTCCCCCCGCCCCTCTGTCTATGGAGCTCCTTTGCAGCCCATTGCTAAAACAAGTTTGAATGGTATTGGAAAAGTTTTATATTAAAACCCCAAGGCTGACATAAAGCACAAAACCCCAAGCCTTACACTGGAACCACTTTCTTTTGAATGATAACTGGTAGGTTGTTTTCTTTTTCTTTTTTCTCTCAAAAAGAGTTACTTATTGACCACACATGCCAAGTGACCTTGAACAGTAAGGATGCAGAACAGTCTAATTCCTAATGAAGGGAAACTGAGATGTTTGATTTTCTAATTTAAGAGGTAGAGGTATAGATTATGGACAACTATTAGCAAGCTCTAGTCAAAAATAGCACAAGAAATTTGAAAATCTTTGAGAATTTCTCCAGAGTGCCTCTTCAGAATGTTTCTTGGTCCCCTGACTTAATAGTTCTAGGAGAGTTTGAAAAGGTCCAGCCGGAGCACCAGAACCCCCGTTTTCTCTCCTCTACCTGGACATCCAGAGAAACTACACATCCTGACCTCCTTTATGTCATGTATGGTCATATGACTAAGCTCTACCCACCGCACGTGAGTGCAAGTGACGTGCATTACAGTATTTCTGCCTTGGTTCTCCATGTCTTCTCCATCAGCTTCTTGATGATGGCATCACCCAGACAGCCTTAAAAGCCTCAAGCAGCCTGAATCCTTGGATAACTGTGTGGAACAGAGGCATCCCCTCCCATTTCTTCATATTCTAGTGTCCATGTGATACCTGAGTGAAGCTTCTGGAATGTTGTGGTATGTGGATAAAGGCAGCTGGGCTGCCCTCACACAGGGTGCAAGTACATAGGAGAGTGTGGACTGTAATGACATGGTCCCGTCTGCTATTTTTGGAGCCAAAGTCCTGAACATCGTGCATAATTCTCAGGGAAATGTTGCCCTTACTGTAATCTCCCATTGGGAAAATTGTGTGGGAAAAGCTCCTCTGACTCCAAGGGGCAGGCATAAGCTGTCAGGAATATTCTAACTCTCCATGAAGTCTTAAGGACATGGTCCTTCCACAACACAGAGGACAAGACAAACACTCAGAAGTTGTAATGCCAAAATTCGGAGAAAATAAAATGAGAAAAGCAAACCAGAGATGTGGTCATGAAGGCACTTGGCCTGCAGTGGAAACAGAACTAAAGCATAGGGTTACCCTGTTAATCAGCCTGAGCCACTTACTGAGACGACTCTTGAGATCTAATGACAAAGTAAAAAGGGCTGAATTATAATTCAGTGGTAAAGTGCTTGCCTCACATGTGCAATGCCCTAGGCTCTAACCACAGTACCACTAAATAAGCAATACAATACACTAATAATCTTTAAAAAATGGTCTGACCCACAACTAACCACTGAACTGAACTGGAATCCAGTTGCAGAGAAGGACAAGTGAAGAGCAATGGGTCCCGACCAGGCTGGTGAAACCCACAGAAACAACTAACCTGAACATTGGGGAACTCTTGCTCCCCAGACTGATAGCTGGGGTACCAGCATGGGACTGATCCAGACCCCAGGAACATGGGTTTCAGTGAGGAAACCTCTGAATTCTATGGGACCTGATGTAGTAGTTCAGTACTTATCTCTAGCATAGGTGTGGACTTTGGGAGCTCATTCCACATAGAGGGATACTCCCTGAACCAAAACACATGGGGTTGGGCCTAGGCCCTATCCCAAAGGATATGATAGACTCTGATGACACCCTATGGAAGGCCTCACCATCCAGGGGAAGCAGAAAGGATATGTGATAGGTAGGGTTTTAGTTGGATGGGCGTGGTAGGGGAAGGACAGGAAGGAGAAGGAAACTAGGATTGTCATGTAAAACAATCTTGTTTCTAATTCAAATTTAAAAAAATCTGGGAAAAAAAGATGGTCTGAGCTCCTAGTATGTCTCCCTGCCCTGGAAGCCACCTTTTACACTCCAAAACTCTACCAGCTATGTGCCACCTCCCAGTGGGTCTGTATGGTGCTGGTCATTTCAATCTCCTTACACAGAGAAACCATTTAGAAATTTACACCTTGATTATATTTTCATTTTATTTATTTCTAGCTGTTTATTTTGTGTGTGTGTGTGTGCATGCCATGGTGCATGCGTGGAGGTCAAGGGTAAATTTTGAGAATCTGTCCTCTCCTTTAACCATGGTTTCTGGGAATTGAACTTAGAGCATCAGGCTTGCATGCCATGTACCTTCATTCACTGAGCCATCTCACTAGACCTGGATTATATTTTTAACATCAATTTTACTCTTAGCCAAAATATTCTCAGTCAGCCATCCTTTAGTTATTTGGGCTCTTTCTCTTCTCCCTCCCTCTCTCTCTCCTTGGTCCATTAACTAAAATAGTTACCATCTGTTCAAAAGGTATTTTGTACCAGACATGGCCTACATTATACTGTTTCATCTTCACATGAAGTAGGTCCTGTTAGTATACCCATTCTACAGATGAAAGAAGCTGAGGCCCCAAATTGTTAAGCAACCTTGCCAAGCTCATGTAGCTAGAATGAGGCAAGAGCAGGACTCTCCACAAACTGACCTTGCAACCTTTACCTTTAACCATTGCCCAACCTATCTCCATTTCCATCCAGCAGATTTTTGTTCATTAGTTAATCCTTTAGAGAGGCTAGTTAATAGAATTCCGTTTATGAGAACTTCCTATTTTACCCTTTCAGTGAAGTACTTGGGAGGAGGGTCCTCCTCCCAAGTAGGGTACTGTGGGACTCACTGTCAGGTACAGCTCCTTTCTCTCAGTCTTAGCATGGTGCATGCTTGGGTTTGGGCCATTGCCACAGTCTTCCGGGAAGGAGAAGCTAGAAGAAAGGCTTCTTGGCTCTGGCACACTCTTAACAAGCAAGAGAGGAGCCTCTCGGTGGGGCCAATCTGTCACTGGCTCTATATTTAGCACCATCTGCCAGGAATATTTCCAACGGCCTATTTTGATACATAGCACTTTGTGCAAATGAGAGTGCTCCGCCACTAGCTCGTGGGAAACCAAGGGCATTAAGTGGGTTTTCTGGCTCATATTGTGTTGCAAGTTGGTCCTTCTGCCAGACTTCAAATGAAATACGGAGAAGGAGTGAGGTAGAGTTTTTCCCAGGGTGTTAGTCCCAGGGGCCCACGGTTTTAGTGGCTCAAAAATCAACCAGAGCAGGCAGCTGGAGCGATGTTGGAGATGGTTCTTGCCGGAGTGAGGGGACAGGACTACACAGACCTGAGGCTCTTTCGCTGCATGCTCAACGCAGAGTTTCCCAGCTCCATCTCTGAAACCAATACAGACTCTTGTAGCCATAGCTAACCCCAGCACATCCTTCTTGGATCTCAGGCTCCCTTTTCTTGAGTAGCATTCAGTTGCACTCATCTGGTCCTCTTCTTCCTTTAAGGCATCCTGGTGAGGAAGATTCTATTGTTCCATTACACAGAAATGTGGTCTCAGAGAGAGAGAGAGAGTCAGGAACTTGCCCATGAGCATGCTGCTTATCAGCAGAAGATTCAGAATTCAAACCCAGGTCTGTTTAAAAGCTGTACTGCATTACTGATCCGTTTTGTACTAACCACATTCTACACTTACTATATACTTGGATCTCTCTGTTTTCCAGTTGCTATCTATAGACAATGTGTCTACACACACTTTGGTCTACAGTTACTTTCCAGACTCATTGTTTAACTGCATTTGAGGGATTCTGACCATTTTTAAAATAATTGTGTTATTCTATCAAAGATCTGCTGGCTATTCCACTAGAGTGGTCCCAGCAACAGCACAGTGAGGTCATGCGGCCCCAGTGGCCCTGGCTAAGGAGGTTGTGTGGCCCTATGACTCTGGCTTTGGCTGGTGGGACCAGCTGAGAAAACTTCTGAGAAGGTGCTCCAGCAGCAGAGGCAAATTTGACTAGAAGGAGACCAAATCTGTATTTATAGATGCCAAGAGCTGCTTAGAAGGGAATTGTCACCAGGCCTAGGCTGAGAAGAATGAGGACAGAGTGAGGTTCCTTGGTCTAGCTCTCCTGGATGGCTTTTTAATCTTAAAGAGACAGAACTTGGGAAAAATCCTAGATGATATATACATACATACATACATACATACATATATACATACATACATGTATTTTTATGAGCGTAATTCCTAGCAATCAATTTTTATTACGTTACCCTGGGACAAAGGTTTGAAGAGATGGCTGCAAGTTTTCTGTGACTGTTCATTTCCATTATCAGTGTAGCAGGATCTGTGACCTGTAGACATGCCTGGGAAGAGTTTTCCTTGCTGGGTTAATTGAGGAGGGAAAATCGACCTTAAATGTTGAGGGCACTGTTTTATGGCTGGGTCCCGGACTGGATGAAAAGGAAAGAGAGGCTTATTGCAAGCATGCATTTCTCTCTGCTTCCTGACCATGGATGCAATATGACCAGAGTCTCTAGCTCCTGTCATGTGACACCCTTGCAATGAACTCTGAGCCAGAATAAACCCTTTGTCCCCAAAACTGCTTTTGGCCAGGATATTTTTGTCATAGCAACTGGAAAAGAAACTGAAATACATGCTGTGACTCAGGGGGTTGGAAACTGATTCCTTGAGCTACTCTGAGATATAGAATATGGATGGCATATGACAGCAACTGCAATTGGCTCTTTTAACAGCCAATAACCTTGTTTCAGTGACGTATTACTGATTGTGGCTCACAATATTGAAATCTCCAGGAGATTTAGAAGGCTGGTTGGCAGTTTTACTAGGTTGTCTTCTTTGCCTCTGGTAAGACAACAAATGGGACTCTCTTGTCAGAGACAATCTCACTCATATGGAAGCAGGTGCTGGCTGTCAGTGGATACTTCAACTTGGCTATTTTTCTGGTTAGATACTGATGGTCTCTCCTCTGGTATAGGCTTCCACACAACATGAAGTCTGTAACACCAAAGAGACTCAAGAAAATAAGGTCAACTGCTTTATCCCTTAGCAGTTACATTGCATCAAGGAAAAGACCCACCGTATTTCCAGGCCAGTACAGACGAGTAAGAGAGAACACAGATGTATTTATCAAAGGGAGCAGTATCAGCATTAATTTGTAGGGACATGTAGTATTTATTGGGATGGACATCTTTGAAAAATAATCTATCATGCCAGTTGCATGACTTATGGGAAGAACTTAGATTTGGAATACATTGGGGTGTGAGGGTAGCCAGTGTTTGAGTGGAGGAGGAGTGACAGAGCAACAAGCAACAAAGATTCCACTATGCACTGGAAGCTAGGGATAGATACAGCAGTGGGCAAAGGACAGGGTCTTGGTCCCCATTCAGGGTCCATTCTAATGGGAGGGAAATGAAACTGTGTAAAGAAATAAATGTGTAAGTACTGTAAAGAGGCTAACCATTTGGGGCTGGAGGCATCTATTTTAAACAAAGTACCCTGGGAAGAGCTTTCTGAAGGGGGGGCAGTGGCAGAGAGAGTAAAGGGAGGAAGCAGAGCACACATGCAAACGTCTGGAGGAAGGGCTCCGAGGCTGAGGGATAAAGATGGCATGTCCAAGGCATAGCAACCATCCCAGTGTGGCGAGAACAGAGGGAAGGATTAAATTAAAGAAGGATAGGAAATGAGCTGTGAGAAGTGGCCAGTAATTAACAGTTAATTTGGGGTGATATTCATTTCAAAGCTTTGCTGCTGTTGATGTTTATTTCCCTGGGTCTTAAGACTTAAGAACAAGTCCTCCTTAAAAGGTGTCCATCATTAGTGCGGACATGCTGTTTTCTGAGCGTTAATGACCGTGATTTCATTTGAGGCAGAACTGACAGAATGCTAATTTCAGAAAACATCTCTGACATGAATGTAGAAGCATCTGGCCACCCTTAGGGTACCTTCTCACCACTTAAAACAGCCAATCTGGTCTTTGTCAGGGCATCTTTCTCTTTCTAGAGTAACTATGACAACGGAGTTGGATGCCACGGGTCTGCGGCAGTTCTATTTGCACACAGCATGTGACGCGGTCAGACACAGAGTCATGAATTGCAGCAGCTTCAGCTTGTCCCTTGGGTGTGAACAAGTTATCTCTCCTTCATGCTTTATTACTAGCTTTGTTCTTCCGTGACTCTTGTGACCATATGATCAGCATGATTGACAGGCTAGAGCATCGTCTTCCAAACTGTTTTGACCAGAACTCCTATATCGGTTGCCCATTGTCGTTGTGACAAGTGACCACAAATATAGCAGCTAAATAACAAAAATCTTAGTTCTATAGGTCAGAAGGCTGTCACAGGTCTCACAAGCAAATACCAGGTATCAGCAGTGCTGGGTTCCTTCCCTTGGGTTCAGTGGCGGTCATCTGGATTGTTGGCAGAATTCACTTCCTCACCCTTGTTGCACAGAAGTCTCCACTTTCTTGTGGCTGCCAGCTCCTTCCTGTGTCAGGAAAGCTATCAATGGTGGCTCCAATCCACTTACATTCTATCTGTCTCCTTTTTCTCCAGGCTCAGCTGCCTTAAACAGAGCCAGGGAAGTTTCCTGCCTTTTAAGGACTTGCATGATTTGACTGGGTCCCCTCGAGAATCTGGGATTATTTCCTGAGGTCTTTAACCCCAGCCACATCTTCACATTTGCCATGTAATGGGACAGTCACAGTTCTAGGGCTTAGGGTGATAGGTGACCCCTTCTGGCTATAGTCACATTCTTTCTTCCATACAGGAATGCTACAGCTTCATGGGACACGGTTGGGAAGCAGTCCTCCGCAGCAGAGGTATTAAGAAGGCTGAGTTCCAGACAGGCAATAATAGCAGATACAAAGGAACTGGTTTTA
This sequence comes from Cricetulus griseus, assembly GCF_003668045.3. Classification (NCBI taxonomy): domain Eukaryota; kingdom Metazoa; phylum Chordata; class Mammalia; order Rodentia; family Cricetidae; genus Cricetulus; species Cricetulus griseus. The sequence continues at coordinate 39,308,116 of NC_048598.1, forward strand.
CTAAAGAGCACAGACTCCTCACCTGGGCCAACAGGGTAACTAAAAGCAGGGTGGGAGGCGGCATCTCTGACCATCATGTATCTGCCTCCTTTAAAACTTAGAGTCAGATAAATAGATGCTGCTTATCTTTGCATGCAGTCAGGCTGATGCCTCAAGGAGTGTCTACCTGGAAACTGGTGATTCACCTGCTGCTACCCTCTTTAACATTGAAGGCACAAAGATAAGAGTAAGCCAGAGAGGTGCCTTGAAAACCTGTGGTCATTGACATAACTGTCCCTATGGATTCTGGGAGCACTGGCTTCTGGATTCCCAGTACCCCATAGACAGATCAGCCCATGATGAGATCAGCTATCAGCAGAGACAGTTACCTGATTGGAATGGATTGTCCCTTGAACAAGAAGGGTTTCTCCAGGGCTGCCTCGCTGAGCTAGTGACCAACCAGACCAGTTTCTCCAAGCCTGCTTCAAATCACCCCTTCAGCTCCTGCTCTGGTCCTTCCTCTGTTTAAACCTAAGGCTCAGTCAGGACCCCTAAGAGATGCCCACATGCTTACTTTCCAACTTCTTCAAGTGTCCATTTGCTTCTTTCTGGCCTTTTACGACTGTGTTTTGTTTTCGTCCAGGTGAGAGGCTGGGACTGACATGTTGGAGCCCCTGGAGTCAGGCCTCTAGCCTAGAACTCTGGTTACATGGGACGAATAAAGTGGAAAGGACTGGGTGACCAGGAGACTAGGTGGGGGCTGGGTCCCTCCACACAGCTAAGGTGTGGGTGGAGGGGAGGAAGGTATGACTGGCTTCCAGAGACGGATTTACCTTCTTACCATCAAGAAGGATGAATCAGATAGATCTTCTGACTAGAGTGGGCTGCCATGAGTGTCTTCCTGTGGTGCAGGAAGGAGGAGGGACAGTGACTCTTGAGTGCTTTGGGTAGTCATCTGACTAACAGCTTGTTAACCTTGTAACCTGTGGAAGTGAATCCCGCACTTGAACTTCTGTGTTGTGGGTTGGCTTGGTGACCAACTTGAGTGTGGGTGAATAACTAGCTCTTGGCTTCTCCTTTTCTGGATATGACAATTTCTACTCCCACACCAACAGCTACAGAAAGAGAGAGAGAGAGAGAGAGAGAGAGAGAGAGAGAGAGAGAGAGCACAAGAGCATAGAAACAGAAAGTCTGTGGCATTATTTGTGCTCAAGTTCTCTCAACCATGGACTTTTTCTGAGACTACGTCCTTGTTATACCTGTCCATTTCACTTTTTTCCTCCCCATCCTTCTTTATAAGTTAAATTATGTGTCCCCTCTTCCAGAGAAGCTAGTAAACAAGGAGGACCCTTAGAGAGACATATTTGGTTCCCTGGAGAAGGGGAAAGGGTCAAGATCCCCTGAGCATATTGAGAGCACGGGAAGAGGGGGAAGGGAGCTATGAGAATGAGAAGGGAAGAAGAGGAAGGATGCAGAGGTCATGAGGAAGCAGAAAGGTTGAGTCAGGGGAAGAATAGAAGAAAGGATATGTGATAGGTAGGGTTTTAGTTGTGGGGGTGGTAGGGGGAGGACAGGAGGGAGAAGGGAACTGGGATTGTCATGTAAAACAATCCTGTTCCTAATTCAAATAAAAAAAAAGAAAAAATAAATTATGTGTCTCCAAGAAAATGAAACCACCCCTGCCTTAAGTTTTGATTCTAAAGATCTGGCTTCAGTGGCTCTGCTTCTGAGCCACTTCTCTATTGCTATGAGAAAACACCATAACCAATTCAACTTACAAAAGCATTGAATTGGGTTAACAGTTTCAAAGGCTCAGAGCGCATGATGACGGAACAAAAACATGACAGCAGGAACAGCCAAAGGCTCACATCTTGATCACAAGAAGGAGGCAGAGAGAGCACACTGAGAATGGCCTGAGTCTTTTGAAACCTCAAAGTTCTCCCCCAGTGGCACACCTTCTCCAACAAGACCACACCCCCTAAGCCTTCCCAAACAGTTCAGTCAGCTGGGAACAAGTATGTGAATATGAGCCAGTGGGGCACATCCTCATTCAAACCACCTCATGCTGTCTTCCTAGTTGCAGAGCCCTTGCTTTGTGTAGTACCTGGCCTAGAATCAGACCAGCATGGAGACAGCAGTTGGGGAAGTCCCCTGGGCTCAACCAGAATGTCTCCCCTTCTAGGTACACGTTAAATAAATCAAAAGAAATGTGCTTATTTGAAAAATAGGGTGGAATTTGGTAATGCCTCTGGAGACTTGAGCCTGTGGGAAAGGAGAAGACTAGGAAGTTGGGAATTTAAATACAGCAGCACTCCACTGCGAACTCTTTGGCGGGAGGGGTCAGGGACTGCATGCATTCTGTTTATAACTGTACCCCTGCATGCAGGGTACACTCCTGAGAGTCATGAAGTTCAGCTGAGAAAAAATTGGAGAAAGAGGGTACATTCTCAGAAATATATGCTCCTTTGTACCCTCTCTTCTAGCAGAACCTCATTTCTGGAATGTTCCCAGGAATCTGAGGCCACATATCCTCATCCAGAAAAGTGACCTTTCCAGCCAGGGTGTCCTCCTTCTACACCAGGGGAGTTGCCAGCAGCCTGTCCTAAATCAGAACACACGACGGCATTTAACAATTTAGTGGACCACTATGTTGGACTTGCAGTCTTTTCATTAATGTTATTTAAATTTACATATTATAATGGCTGCTCCCCTTCCCCTGCCCACACAATGGAGCAGAAACCTCCACCGTCAGCACCGTCCAAGATGCAGTTACTAACCATCAGGTCTAACAGCTCTGGGGGTACTTGTGGAGGGGACTTGCAGTCTTCCCTCCGGGGCCTGCCCAATGGCCCAGCTCATGCCTTCAGCTCTCTGTCAGAGTCTCCAGACTCAACTGTGGATCAGCAGAAGTCATCTCTGTCCAACAATTCCCTGAAAAGCTCCAAAAATTCATCTCTGAGAACAACTTCCTCCACAGCCACAGCTCAAACGGTGCCCATTGACAGCTTCCACAGCCTGCCATTCACGGAACAGATCCAACAGCACTCGCTGCCGCAAAGCAGGAGCAGTCAGTCAGTCCTGCCCCCCTCTTCCATAACCCAGTCCTTAGGACATAGCCATAATTCTCCCAGTAGTGAGTTTGGATGGAGCCAACTAAAACCAAGTTTGAAGTCAACAAAATCAAATAAAGGAGGCAAATCAGAAAACTCTAGCAAGTCCCTGTCAGCTGGGAAGAAAGCTAAACAAAACAATTCTTCACAGCGAAAGGTTCTAGAATATGAAATGACTCAGTTTGACAAAAGAGGACCTGTTGCTAAGTCTGGGAGTAGCCCACCTAAACAGACACTGCGTGAATCTCAGTGTAATGCTGTGGTTCCTTCATCTCAGGTCGGCAGCCGCATCCAGCTACAGTTTCTCATCCACCAGCAGCATGGGGAGCAGAAGAAGAATGGGATAATGAGGAACCCAATTACCATCTGCAGATCAACCAGGTGTTCCTGGGCAGGGTCTCTGTCTCTCAAACAGTGCAGGAGCGAGGGCATCAGGAGGTGCTGGAGGGGTTCCCTCCCTCAGAGACTGAGCTGAACCTTAAACAAGCCCTGAAGCTCCAAATTGAGGGCTCTGATCCCAGCTTCAACTCCAAGAAGGAAACGCCCTTGTGAGAGTTTCCCCTTCTGTGAAACAGAAGGCATTGTGGTCAGAAAGGCCATCCAGCTGCCAGATGGAAGCAAGACACCTGAGGATGTGCTGATGAGACTGTGACTCCCTCAGTACTGTTTCCTGATGTACTGTCATGTGCCTACCCAGTAAGGCTGCCCTTCTCAGCATAACCCCTATGCTGACACAGTCTCCACCACACTGAATAAATGGAGATGTAAACTGCAGTTCCTCCATACAACCAAACCCAGTTTTGAGTATTTTCCCATTTGGTAAATGTGCATGTGCCACAGTGAGGTGTCTCTGCAAAGGCAGTATTCCGTATTTATTGTTTTCTGTGTTGTGGCGTATATCCAGTCCCATCACACTGTCTGATGTTCCTGATTCTTGTGTATCTAAAAATGTTACTCAATAAAGCAATTCTTGCAACTGTAAAACAACAACAACAAAAAGGTTTTAACTCATATTATCTTAGAGCTTATATAAGACTAAGAAATCCATGCCTTAAATATCAAAGTCATAAAATTAGTAAACTTAAAGATACAAGTGTTACTAGAATGTGGCATAATATTTTACTAAAATGAAACCACAGTCCTGGCACCGGTCCTTTCTCCTGCTTCTCAACTTTTCTGTGTTCAAACTCCTTCCAAACCTTAACTTGTATAAAATGCACCCTGCTGTTTTTTAAGCTTTCAGCAGATGAAAACACATTTATATGTCAAGTCCATCTCTGTTTGCATTATCCTGATGAGTAAAGTAGCTTTACTTAGCATTAATGGGCCCACAAAGCAAGAAGGAAAGCTGGAATCATGTGGTCCCCAGAGTATAAACTGCATGTTCAGATGGTTTAGAATAGGTCAGCTTGTGAGACCACAAGACTATATTAATAATAAACTCATCATGTAGCTGTATTGTATATGTGCATATTGTATACATGAGGTATTGTCAAACATAGCTTTAAAAGGGCAAAATGAAACTCTCGGACTCTTGAAGAAGCTGTTCCCAAGTAATCCCAGTCTGGGATGCTGCAGTCCTTCTGCCACACCCAGATACTGGATAATGCATGGGAGAACATAATTCTCTTTTTTACCTGGGTACTTGTATATCTAGCTACCATTCATGACGAACAGTGCCTTAAAGAAACAACCAACAGCCAAGCGTTGGTGGCGTACACCTTTAATCCCAGCAGAGGGATTAATCCCTGCCTCGGGAGGCAGAGGCAGGTGGATTTCTGTGAGTTCGAGGCCAGCCTGGTCTCCAGAGCAAGTGCCAGGATAGGCTCCAAAGCTACACAGAGAAACCCTGTCTCAAAAAACCAAAAAAAAAAAGAAAAAGAAAAAGAAAAAAGAAAGAAAGAAAGAAAAGAAAAGAAAAGAAAAGAAAAGAAAAGAAAAGAAAAGAAACAACCAACAAAAACATTCAGTACCAATCTCAACTGCCTCTGGACTTCCCAAGAACTCTTAAACAGTATTAATGTGATTGTTATTATAATTTACATTCTTAAAATAAGAAGTCTGGGGACCAGACAGTATACCAGACTAGCTCAAGACCAATCATACCTGAGCCAGGGCTTAGAATTAGTTCAAAGCTCCCAACCTTGCTTTTTGCTGTATCCCCTGAGTATTGAAAGGTGCATGGTGTATGGTAGATACTTAATACAGAATTTTTTTTTTAATGAGTACAAGAATGGAGAGTCATTTGCATTGCTCTCTCATAGTCTCATTTGAGACTATGGCAGTCTCAAATAGTCCCTATAGGTTAATACACACTTCAAAATGTGCTTGAGACATGGTTGATACCCAATGGACATTAATTTGAACTGCCTTGACTTTTTCCTGTGAACCAAACTTAGTCCATGGCTTAGTTTGAATGAGAAAATAAGAGCTCCAGGATGGGAGCGCGTTTTGAATGACACAAGCCACTGATCAGCCTTGGTAACTGCATGAGGAACTCGGGCTGTTCCCATTGAGGCCCGCTGCAAGCCTGGCTGGCTAGGTGATGCTTGCACGGGATAAGACAGCAGCAAAGCATGGAACTATGTATCCAGTTCAGAGTTACTAGAGCAAATTGTGTATGAAATGAGAAAGACGGCAGCCTCTGGGAGTGGGGGAGGGGGCAGCAAATTGCCGAGAATGGCAGCACGGAGAGGGAAAGGTTTGGGTGGAAATGACAGGATTCTAAGGCTAGCCCTTGCAGGAACGCTTTGGTGAGAGGATTGTAAAGCAGTCTTTGACTTTCTAGAGGGACGGGGCCTCCCACTGGATCAAGGAGGGTGACAAATTCCTGGGGATCTGCTGTAATTGAACTGCCCACTCACCTTCTGCCAAGGCCAGCCATCAAGTCAGGCCAAACACTCTTGGGCTCCACACTCCACTTGCTTTCCCTCTCATTGCCTTCGAGTTTTTCTATTCCTCAAGGTTGTAGGCTTTTGGTTCTTTGAGGTTCAACTATGGACTACCTTCTCTTCCAGGGTATTTATAGACCCCAGACCTACAAGGAAAGGTCCCCCTCGTGTGTAGCCCCCATCCTCCTCCTCCCCCACCCCAGCAGCAGTCAGCCAGGCTGGCCCTATGTTCTTGCTGTCCACTTACCTGAGTAAGAGAAGATGGGTCACACATGTGTCTCAATCTTCACTGTCTGAGAAATTGCAAGTATTTCAATGCCTGGGCTCTTTTCAAAGCTACAGCATCTTTCCAAACATTGCCTGAGATGAGATAGAGGAAGGAATGCAAGTGACTTATGCATGCGACATCTGTGTCGGATGCTGTGCTAAGTTCCCAAAGCACACCAGCCCACAGCCATCAGTGAACTTGCTATTGACAGGCTTCAACTGTCATTTACCTGGGACTTGGTCATTGTTCAACTCCAGTTCCCTGGCACTAGTGCCTATCAAACCCACCTGAACCCATTGGAGGGGCTTCAGCTTCTCCCTCCCGGCTCTTACTCTGTCTTCTGTCCCACCCAATGGTTCCCAAAAGGGAAAAGAGCCCGTGGTTAGTAAAATTTTGTTCATCACCCCTCCCTGGGCACACCACCTTCAAAGAAGTGTCCTTTCATCTGATATTTCCCAGGGTACTTTCAACCACGTGTTAAGGCTTCCATTTTTAACAAATTAATGTTAATTTGTGACTATAGTTTTGTATCATGATTTTGTATCTTGTTCACAGAAACAGAAACAACAAAATATTGTCAACCACCATGCCTTGATTTTTATATCAGCACAAACCCTAGCTGCTGTATATAGCCAGTCTATAACATGCTCACAAGAAACACTGAACCTTAGTTCTTTAATAGTATTGTTTTTATTTTCCTTGACTCATTTTTTGAAGTGTTTTCATTTTGGGAAGAACATTCTCTTTCTCCTTCTTTGTTCTGGGCACAGGTAGAACTATCCCTTTTGGCAGGCATAATTCCAGAACCTTCTGACCCTTTTCTCTAAACGGACACATAATCACATGGTCTTAGTGAGCTTAGCTACCACTAGATCTGTGCCCCTCACGGGTCCTCTCCCCCACATCTCCAAGGAAGAAGATTGAAAACTGGATGCTCCATCCTGGGAACCAAAAAGAAATCCCTGCTCCTCCTGGACAGAAGCCCTGGGCTGCCTCCCTCTCCATGGGCCTCACCTCTTCCCAAACCACTGACTCATTTCCTCGTGGGGACAGTCTCATTAAAACGTTCCTGTTTGATTTAGCTCTGGAACTCCTGAGTTCCTTTTCCTCCCCCATCTCCACTGAACTGTAATTAAAAAAGAAAAGCTTTTCATTGAATTTCCTTCCCGTTTTCATCACTGGGCTAAATCGAAGAGTAGACATTTGTACCCAGCACCGGAGTTAACAGGTGTGGAGGAAACAGGGCATATAACTCCTCTATTGCAAGGTACCCCAGAATAAGCCCAGAAGAATCCAGAAATACACACAAGAGCCTGGCCAACGTGCTTGTCTCTCGGAGCCTGGTGCATCGAGCAAAAGCCTGGGGGATGCTGATTTTTGATGATTACACTTGGAGGTGCTCCAGCCTCAGCAGCAGCTGGATCAGCTGGGAACTATCTGTGGTTTCCTTGAAGCCCTGGTTTGTAATGCTGTGGGCACACTGATTATTGCTGACACCAGGGGCAGTTTGCTAGTTAGTCATTAGCACAGAGATAGGACTCTGTGGGTCAGAAACAGCTAGAAGACATTGGGATGTCATAGTTCAGTGACTAGATAAGAGAAAATGTGACACACAGACAAAAGAATGATCACAATCAACATTGTTCCATAGTTCTTCCACCTGGGTTAATTTTTTTTTTTTTAAAGGAAAGAAGTTCTCTGTTTCTGCACACAGAAAACCATGTCTTCTCATTGCAGGCCCAGTCCCAGTCCCAGGGTATTGCAGGCCCCTTTTCTAAAGAGATGCTCCTCTGATGAAGTGTTTATATTGGGGAAGGTACCCCTTTCGTCCCGGGGCTATTTGGCCAACATTGGCTGAAGCAAGTCACACTGACAATCAGGGGTGTTTGTGACAATAGGAATGGACTGCAGCTCTGCTGACCTCTAACCTCAATTGTCTATTCTCCTCATCATACATCTCATTATTAGGGAGAGCCATGGAGAGATGGCGGGTCTTTGCACACCCTTCTCATTACCTCAAACTGGCAGGCCGCTCCTCTACTAAAGTGTGAAGCCACATGGCTTAGTGGCTGCTAATGTACTTCTACACCGATCCTCAAAGGAACCCCAGTCCCTCAGGACACCTGCTTTCAAAGTGTGTTCACAGCTGTCAACCCTTAGACTCTGGTGCCTTCCTCTGATTGCCCGGCCTGTACCGTCTTGTGTGGGCCTGTCCCAGCCCCACCGATACAGAGGTCTCTTGTGCTCTTCACTTTTCACCTCCGTGGATTCCTGAATTCTGGACCATAAATGATCCTTTTCTTCTTGATCCGATCTTTCCCATTGCTGTCCTTTCTCTTCAAGGTGCTTGTAACTCTTCTCCATTTCCAAAAGATTCTTTTGTCAGCCTTCTTCCTGTGTTCTAAGAGCTGCTTAGAAGGGAATTGTCACCAGGCCTGGGCTGAGAAGAATGAGGACAGAGTGAGGTTCCTTGGTCCAGCTCTCCTGGATGGCTTTTTAATCTTAAAGAGATAGAATTTGGGAAAAATCCTAGATCATATACATACATACATACATACATACATACATACATACATACATACATACATACGTTCACTGAATTCCCCTATAGACCACTTTGACCAGCGTCCTCTAGCTTCTCCCTATACGGAGCCCTCTCTCTGCTCTTCATACTACCATTAGCAGACTCTGCTTTTATTCTGCCCATCCCCTCTGCAGGGTTGATGTGACTCAAGGACCATTTGTCTGGAGCACCTTCTTCTGCCTTTTTTGCCTCCCCAGGTCTCTTGACTCCTCAGCCTCTAACCAACGTTCCCTCCAGGTTCTTCGAAGGCCTTTCTCTGGCTAACCCCTTTCACGGCCATGGTTTTATTGACCACTTAGCCAAAGATGACTTTTCCTTCTTGCTTCCTGAAATTCGCAAACACAGAACAGGCAATATACAAACGCTCAGTTCCTCAGCAACAGTTTCCTAATGCTTTCACACTGCTCTGAAGCTCATTGCTTAAATCAGTAATTACATTAGGGACTTAGAGTGATTATCAGTTGGGGTTCCTGATCTAAGAATGTTTTTTGGCAGAGCTCAGGTGCGGGCTGGCTGAGGCAACAATCTAGGACTGGTGAAGCTTCCAGGGCTTATAACTGTCCCTGCTCCTGAAGGGACAGCAGGATGAAATGGTTGGCCTGGATGACTGGGGGCCGGCTGCCATTATGCCTGAGGAGCTGCCCATCAGGGGATGTGGTGTTTACAGAAGACAGCAGTTATAATCCAAACTGCCACGTGGTGGGGCATGCAAATGAAATGAAAAATCTCTAGCAACATTCAATTGCTGCCATCTGCCTGGAGCATAGTTGCAGGACAGGGAGGAGGGGCACTGGATCTTGGAGACCACCCTGCCTTTCCAGGCTGTGTCACTGGCAGTTGCAGGCGGTGAAAAGAAATAGGAGAAAGCAGGTAGGTACCAGCATCAGGACAATTAAGCTGACTTTGGGTGCTAAGGCCCAAAGTGGGACAAAATGATGACATTTATACCTGATGACAGTGTTTGTTTACAGGCTTGGCCGAAAGATGTTCTGTCTCCTTGCAAGAAGTATAGAAAATGCAGCTAGTGTAAAGCAAACATGCCCTCGTCCCTGATTTGCTACTACCTTGGAGCCTGGAACACCTTCATTTAAAGGTACGGATGCACAGGCTGTGTGTATGAATCATTGATCTATCTCCGAGGGAGGATACCTTTCTGAGGTACCAAGTATCATAAAGTACTTTAGATGGAGGGAAGGTCAGGTACCCATAGTTCAGACCCCTTCCTCAGCCTGAGAATAAAAGCGACTACTTTTCATTCACTACAGGTTAACTGACACAGGGCTGCTTACATATAGTATGTCATTCGGCCAAGACTTACAGCCAGGAGATATGCTGTTTCCCCCAGTGACAGGGTGAAAATTTGTTACTATGTTTTATTCTAGCTGGCAAGCAACTGGGGAGAGTATCCCTGACGGCATGGCGAGCCTACAGCATGTGTCAGAGAAGGAGAAGATTAGACTGTAGGCTGCTCTGCCTCTCACTAACTGGGTGGTCTTGAACATGTTACTTAATCATCCCAAGCCAGTGTTTACATCCATCAACCATGATGATCACAGCTCTGCCAGTGCCAGGGAGACACTTTTGAGGAGGTAAAATGGGTTTGACTGAGGTCTGGATTCACAAAAACTAGAGTTCAAAATCTCAGGTGTTCATTTTACTGATCATGTAAGAAGCTACTTGGCCTCTAAATCCCTGGTCTATGAAACTAGGGAAACAATACCATTTATTGTGAGGATTCTCAAGGTTATTTGCTGAAAAGCACTTAGTGGGAGCAGTAAAAAAGCACTCCCTTGTTAGGACTGGGAATCCCTTGGTAGGCAAGATGCTCACATAGCCTCAGCACTCTGTCTGCCCAGACCCTCCACAGTGTCCTTGAATGTGAGTGGAACCTTGGAATACGGCACACTGTCATTCTCATGATGATGCTACATTCTCTAGAAAAGGGAAGGTCAACCCAGGGGCATCCTGCCTCGGGGGAGCTCTTAAGAGCAGTGAGTTTGGTTTTATTGACTCAGGAAATAGAATCTGAGGGGCGCCTCTCACTGGTGTATACAGTGTACACCAACGCTGCACACACCTCTGAGAACACGACCAAAGGAACTCTAGTAGCCTTGGGAGCTGACTGTGACACCAGGCTAGCAGCAAGCAAGACCATAGGAACCTTCTCTACCACAGGAACTGAATTCTGCCAACTGCGGAAAAAACTTAGAAGAGGTCCCTCCCTTGGCAACACAGCCACGGCATTTATTGCAGCTTGGGAGACCCCCAAGCAGAGGACCCAGCTCATCTAGTCGCACACAACTAGTCTTCTGAGAGCCTGTGGCAACAAGTGAGCCTTCTTTTAGTTCACCATTTATGCTAATTATTCTCAGAGGTAGAAGACTAATCTACTATCTAGACCTCATCAGCACCGTTTCTCTTGCCCTTGCTGCACCCATCTCTTCTCCTAATTGCCGCTGGCTGCCGCAGTTCCCGACTGCATAAATCATTATGGTGCAGGATTGAGACGAGTCTCCCTCCTTCAAGACTCCCGATAGAATGTAAATACCTTCTCAGCTGTATTCTGCTAACGGGGCTGCCGACCATTCCCGGGAGGCAGTGCTTTATAGACCTTGTGGGTTTAGAAAGGAATAAAAATATCTTCATAGCTAAGTCTTTCCTGGAAGGCTTGACACATCGCGCGGAAGGCTTTTCTTCATGCTGCTTCCTGTTTGACACAAGTCTCTCTACAAAGGGCTTGCTTGAACCTGAGGCCAGACTGCGCCAAATGATCTGTTGGGTGCTTGCAGTCTCATTGAGTATACAGTACACAGGGAAAAAGAGGCATGAAACTAGTAGTTACATAAACATGGAATGATAACCTGTACTGTTTGTGTCTTTTAAAAAAGAGCATCGGCTATTGGAGAGCCTGAACATGAGGATTTGAGGCAGGCTTTCCTGAGGAAATAATCATCATGAGACCAAGAGAATGAATAGGCGTTGACTAGGTTGAGAGTTAATAGACTCTGCAAGAGGACCAGCCTGTGAAAAGGCTCAGAGGCAAGAAGAGACTAAATTCATCATCTTGCTAGTATAAGGTCTTGAAGGCTAATATATGTCCTTTGGCTTTTGCTGAGATGAAAAACCATTGGTGAATGTCTAAAAGAGGAGTCTCAAAACCAGATTTCTGTTCCACTGGATCCCCCCTCTGTCAATCTGAGAATGGACCATAAAGGCATAAGACACCAGTGAGGAACTGATGGCAGAATCTAAGCAAGAGGTGATGATGGCTGTGCCATGAAAGTGGTTAGATTGTGGACATACCCTGAAAGTGGAGTGGCCAGGATTTTCTAGTAATGCAAATGGGGACTGTTGGAGTAAAATGGGAAATTAGTGACTCACTTCTTTGGCCTGGTAGCCTAAAAAAAACTGTATTGCTATATAGAAATAGGTAAGGCTAGCAAAGGAGTAGGCATCACTGGAAATATTCTAGAAATTTTCCTAGCTGCTTGCCAGTTATTTCATTCTCTTTATAGGCCATCAATGAGCTGGGAAGATTTGACTGAAGTCAGAGCAGCAGGGACTCTGCCACAGTCCTTCCTAATATCTCAAATCTGGGCTCCCACAGCTACAGAGCTGGCATCTGCTGGAACCGTCACAGATGGCTAGCCAGTGTCTCTGTTGTTTCCTTCAGCCTCTCTTCTGACTGGTCCCAGCATCCACTCTTGTTTCACCATCCATTCTGATTGATTTGAACCCAATTTAATCACCGCTCTCTATGGCAGAGCTGAAAGGGATGGAGCTGCTGCTCTTTCTAAAGGACATGTCTTTTCCAGCTTTGCACTTCTAGATGAAAGAGGATGGGTGGAGAGATCCTCTCAGAGTATCTCTGCAGTGATGATGAAACTGCTACTATCTAGGATCTTGATCAGGTCCATTCTCTCTGCCAGCTGAAGAATTAAAAGGCCTGACAGATCTCAGACATATAGGCAGCAGTAGGCAACAAACTTACAAGTGAACTCACACACATTGGGGGGGGAGTGATGACAGAGAGACAGAGACACAGAAACGGAGACAGAGGCACACTGCTGACGCTAGAAACAGGAGAGCCCCTTTCTTTGTATTATCCCTCCAGTGCCTTCTAATGGGAAAGCTCCCTGTGGCTTACACTCTGAAGGAAGGACGCTTAATGGAGCCTTATCCATTATGCAGAGCACGTACTGCAATGTGGTTTTGGATCTGGGAAACAACAAACATAACTCCCAGCAGTCATCTGGTAAGAATGATTAATTCCCACATTAGTAAAATCCAGAGACTAGTAGTTACCCAGGGATTAGGAGCTGAGAGGTAGAGAGCCACTGTTTCATGCATCTAAGTTTTGAAACCAAGGTCTAGAGATGCACAGAGGTGATGGTTACACACCTATGTGTATATAAATTAATTCATCAAATTATATACCCCACAAGGTCTAGAGATGCACAGAGGTGATGACTACACAACTATGTGTATGTAAATTAATTCACCAAATTATATAACCCAAATGGCTAACATGGTAAATGTCATGCTAGATATATTTTGTCACAATAAAAACTATGGGTAGAAACTGGGGAGATGGTCCAGTGGGTAAAGTGGTTGCTGTGCAAGCATGAGGGTCAGAGTTCAAATCCCCAGCACCCACATAAAAGCTGGGTAAGTAACTATTTGTAATCCCATTGTTCAGGAGGTGGAGACAGGAGATCCCTGGAACAAGCCAGTTAGCTAGAATAGCTGATCTAGAAAGCTCTGGGTTCATGTAAAAGACTCTGCCTTAGTATGGTGGAAAATGATCGAGAAAGACACCCAACCTTGAACTCTGGCTCCACATGCATGAACATCCTCATACATATATGAACCACTGCCCATTGAAACACACACACACACACACACACACACACACACACACACACACACACACACGATTAATTCACCCTGTTCTCTTCACATCTGCTCCTCTAATCTGTTGTCTTTGTCATTGTCATTTCTATTTCTCAGTCCACACACTAAAAGTGTGGCCATTAATGAGTTCTCCATCTGCCTCTTTTTTACTCAAGACACCAATTAGACAGAGTCTGTGCACTCAGAATTCTCTCCCAAATTCTCCTGAAAGCCATGAAGCAGCGTTGGTCCAATGCTCACTTTCCATTGAGTGACCATGCTTTGCTCCAGCACTAACTTTGACCATTTGAGTCAGTACTGTCTAGCATAGACTTGTTCTCGGAGTCTTTGTGTGGGTTTTGGAAAGCAGGGATGGAAGGAGGAGGAGGCTATTGATCAAACAGGAGGATCACTTGATGACTTCTGTTCCTTCCGGTCTTCCTGGAAGCTAAGCAAATTAGAAATGAAACTGATGAACAAAATCACAGCAGATCAGGCAAATATGCCTTTCCTTCTTTCTACCTGTGTTAATAGTCTGAATTAATAAGAGACATATAGCAAAAATGATCAGAATTGTTTATCAAGCTTATTAACCATAGGTTATTTCTTACACAGCTACAAAGTCACAGCAGCATTTACACAGACAGCAAGATGTAGGACTTGTATTAAGAGTATTAAAATTAATGGTGGCTGTTTCGGTTGGCTGTCATCTTTTGTCTTTCAGGTGTCACTCCTCCGCTGATGGATAGCCCCCTCAGGTGCTTCAGAGACATACTGGCCCCTGTCTTGACAGGCAATGTGCATTTTGGCTCCAGATTGTTGGATGGAAAAATACTGGAATTCTCCAAATTGTAAACACAGTGTGCCATATTAATTTGAATTTCTTCCTTAACTATCATCATGCCAATATGTGGTTTTTCTAAGGAGAAATTCATTCAAATGCATCTTTGGATGCAGAATCCAGGAAGTCTGGGTTTTCTCCCTGGCTTGGTTGCAGACGCACTGAAAATGGGCGAGTCGCTTCCGTCTTTGTCTGGTTCTCTCCATCTGGTGAATGTAGACTCTGACACTCACCATCAGATAATGTTTGCAAAATGTTGGATGGTCCTCACTGGCAGGCAGTATGTACTTGCAAACTGTTCAATTATTCTTTTCTGCCCTAAAATTGTATTCTTTGTCTTAGAGAAACCTAGTTTTAAATTAGCATTTTAGAGCATGGACATGTGACAGTGCAAACTCATTTTAGTTCTAAAGGGTATTTTTAAAAGAAAGGTCAATTTCCATGACATACTACAGAGGAACAGCTTAAAAGTTTTCTATGACACAAACCCCTACACTAACAATTTGCCATCTCCTTAATTTTTATGTATCAACCCCGAAGTATGAATGTATTGTGTTCCCTTAGAAAAATAAGACTCTTGGCTCACTTGTACTCAAGGCTTAGTAACTGCCAGATGTATTTTGATTTTTACTGTTCTCTGAGACACTTCTATAGAGATGTAAATGGTACCGCCAACCTTCCATCTCGCACTCTATTACTCTGGACAGAGCCTCCTGCCACTCCTCTTAGACAGTAGGGGATTTAGCAGCTTCATCTTCTAGTCTCCTTCCTCCCTTCATGGCTACTCATGGTTTGGTTTCAGGTCATCAGATAGTTAATTTTACATTGTCAAAATTCACATAATGTATACTTTCTTATATACATGTGTCTATGCTTCCGTTGTTTGTGACATTTAGGATTTCCAGTTTTTTTTTTCATTAAAAGAATATTGCCTATTGTATATTAAGTTTCATTCTGTTCAAATAAAAATATATATTGATTCCATTCTCTGCTCCAAGTACTATGAATAATTTGTAAACATAATAATACCTCCTCTTTCACAAAACTTACCTTTGTTTTAAATTTTTATTTGTATTTATGAATATGTGTGTGTGCAAGCATATGTCACATGAGTGCAGATGCCTGTAGAGGCCAGAAGAGGGTGTCAGACATCCTGGATCTGGGGTTCACAACCACCTGACATGGGTATTTGGAACAGAACTCAAGACCTCTAAAAAAAGCAGCAAGTGCTCTTAATTTCTCCATCCCCGTAACTTACAATTTAATGTATGTGGGGTTATAGTAACAAGAAAGTCATCTTGGAAGAAGATCACCAGACACTAGATGTGTGGATGCTTTGATTTTGAGCTCCCAGTCTCCACACTGCAAAGGAATAAGGTTCTCAACAAGTTTTCTAGCTTATTCTATCATAGCATCTCTAAGGGGCTAACACGACACCACAGGAACCTGAAAAGCCAACCATAGAACATGAGAAAAAATGTTGCAGGCTTTATGTAACAAAAGATTTGAATTAAGAAGGCAAAAAGCACTTGCAACCTGATATTATCTTGCAAACTGATAATATGGTGTAAATTCTAGTTTTAAAAGTGAGCCAAGGATCTGAGGACATTTTCAGAACACCCTCCCAACAAGAAAAAGGAGTCATCATCAAACAAAGGGAAAACACACATCAAGACCGCAAGGAGACGTAACTTCACACACAGTAGGGCTAGAATAAAGAGAGTTAATCACTAGGCTACAGAGAAACTGAAAACTGTATATATTCTTGGAGGAATAGAAATGGCACAACAATTTCAGAAGAGTCTGGCAGTCCCTCAAAACATTAATACAGAGTTCCAGAAATTCTGCTCCCTGGTACATTTAAACCAAGCATGCATCCACACAACTCTGTGTAAATGTTCACAGGACCACTATTCATATTCCAGATGTAGAAGCAGCCAATTTGCATTAACTTTTGAATGAATGAACAAATAAAATGTGGTAAATCCAGACCATGGGATACAGCTGGTGACAAAAGGAAGTGAGGGACGGGTACATGATACAACATGAAAAAAAAAAAAAAACCTGAAAACAGGCCAATTGAAAGAAGCTACTTTTAAAAAGGCTCATATTATATGGTTTCACTTATTTAAAATAAATTTAAACTAGGGGCTGGAGAGATGGCTCAGTAAAAATGTATACTGCTCTCACAAAGGATCAGAATTTGCCTCTGAGTACCTACATCTGGCAAGTCACAAACTATCCACTCTAGTTCCAGGGGATCTGGCACCCTTCTTGGCCTCTCTGGGCATCCCCACACAAGTGCACAGACACAAACAGATACTTGTAATTAGACATAAAATAAGTTCTTATA
This sequence comes from Cricetulus griseus, assembly GCF_003668045.3. Lineage (NCBI taxonomy): Eukaryota > Metazoa > Chordata > Mammalia > Rodentia > Cricetidae > Cricetulus > Cricetulus griseus. The sequence continues at coordinate 39,325,035 of NC_048598.1, forward strand.
GATATAAAATCCATAGACATAGATAAGCCAGTCATAGACATAGATAAGCCAGTGGCTGCCATGACTGGGGCTAGGATGAGAGTGAGGATGTTAGGCTTAAAAGGTGATGCATTAGAAAAGAATCCAGTGTCGTTGTTAAGAGATGAAACCTAGGGTTGGTGGTGCACACCTTTAATCCCAGCACTTGGGAGGCAGAGGCAGGCAGATCTCTGTGAGTTCGAGGCCAGCCTGGTCTCCAGAGCGAATGCCAGGATAGGCTCCAAAGCTACACAGAGAAACCCTATCTCGGAAAAAAAAAAAGAGAGAGATGAAACCTTTTAAACCACAGTGGTACCTATACACTTCCTATGTATACTAAAACCTACTGAGCTATACAAGTAAAGAAAACAGTTGGGTCAGGGCGCATTGTTAAGAAAAGGCTAAGAATACAGATGTTCGAGGAGGTAGACCTGGCTTTGTGCCTTCCTAGTTATGTGACTTTATACAGGTGCCATTTCTCTCAACAACTAAATTTCCACAGCTAGAAAGTAGCGTGCACATGCGAGCGCGCGCGCGCGCGCACACGCGCGCGCGCGCACACACACACACACACACACACACACACACACACACACACACACTGGGTAGTTTGAAGAAGCAGGGGATGGGAGGCAAGTCAAAGGCTTCCCCCTCCCTTCTCTGTATTAGCCCTTCCTCCTTTGACTGTCCTGGCAGAGAGGCAGATATGATCTGGCTTGCTATCTTGGCCTCAGTGGCAGGAAGATAGATCAAATGTAGCAAGAGAACAATTAACCAATAGTCTATCATCTTCTCTTGGGCTCTTTTTTCTCTAAGTGTTATCAACCCCAATCTAGTGCCCATATAGCCCCTCCCTCAAATCCAAAACATAGAGGATAGTGAATGACAAAAATTAATTAAAAAAATCTCCCATTGTCTTGATGTTCTACTCAAGGTTGCAGGTGCATCATTGACAAGGATTGGAGAGTAATCAAGCACTGACTCCAGGAGAGCATGTTTATTCAGTGGACATAGAAAGGACAAGTGGGACTTGGAAACTGATTGACTTTGGCAAAGCTCAAGTGATTAATCACTGCAGCATAATAGAAAGTCCAGATGAAATCAAATCAGCCAGCAATTTTAGTTAGAGAGAGCAGGGTAAACACTTCAAAAACAACCAGGCAAAGAAGTACAGGCTACAGGGAGCAGCTATTTTGAGAGGCATAGCAATCTCAGGAGCCACTTTTCTAATAGAATGTTCTACTTCATGCCACGCCAACCTGAGATGAAAGGCCTCAGGTTTCAGCCTGCTGCACCTACCAATCCATAGTTATCAGTAAAGAGCTACTCAATAAGGAAATGCATTCCCAACCCCCTTTCTTACCTACTCCACTCCAACATAAAATTGACTCTTACTAAGGAAACACCAAGAAGCCATGGCTAGTATTGGGGCTGGAATAAAACCTGCTCTCCTGTGGCAGTATAATACTATAGCTTGCCACAGGGCAGCTGCTCTTACCAAATGACAATGAGTAGAATCATTACATTTTCAAACTCTAGGATAGGTAAGATTGTCAACAAGGCAATGACAAAATGCGCACAGCAAGCATTTATGAAGAACACTCCACACCTCAGAATTCAACACAGCTCATGTCTTAACTCATCAAGTTCTCAGGAGAATGATGGGGAATGTACTGTATATGTTTATCTTATTGATTGTTAAATAAAATAATGAGACAGAGAGTTAGACGGGACTAGGAGTCAAAGAGGATTCTGGGAAATGTAGTAGAGAAGTGATGATCCAGGCAGGAAGTGACATAGCAAGGAGACTCATATTTAAGCGAAGGAGAAACAGGAAGGGTCCCCTTTTCCCATTCACATCCTCCAGCGGCAGGATGTGAGCCACTGGCAAGGAGGGACGCCAATAGGGCGTCCAAAAAGATCAGTCTTATAATATATATAGATTTATGATAATTAAGACTGAGCTGGCAGATGAGAAGTCCTAGTAATTGGCCAAGCAGCACTGTATCTAATACAAGTCTCTGTGTATTCATTTGGGCCCTAACTCGGGCAGACAGCTGGCGTAAAGCTCACATGTGGCGGTGGGGCTCAGGCGGCTTTTGGCAGAAAGATTTATCATAACAGGAGAACCCAACAACTGAAATTTCCATAATTCATAAGAGAAACCTTAGGTCAGATGCCAACCTCTCCTTTGGCATTTCTCTACATGGTGGCCCAAAGAAGCTAGGGATCCTATTGTAGTTATTAAAATTTTATCTTCCTTTAGAGTTCCTTTTTCATAAATTCTTCATCTTCTTCCTTTCTGCTGTATTTCAGGGCTCTTTATTCATAAGTCTGCCTTCTTTCAGGGACATGGCACCCACTTACTCCTCACTGGTCAAGTCACTGTGTTTCAGGGTTATTGATGCCAAATCAAGCGTTCTGCTTCTTCCTTCCCCTTGGCTGTCAGACACATTCAAGGCTATTAGGGAAGTACAGTGTGAACTTATTCTCTTCCATAACTATATCACTTTTGGTGATGCCTCCTAGTGACACAGCCTTCAATGTGACTCCTTAATTCACATTTCCATTCAGAGTTTTGTCCTAGAAACACACACACACACACACACACACACACACACACACACACACACACACACACACCTGCTTGCTTGACAACACTCCCTGAATGTTTTATCTCAATTTGATTATATCTTCACCTGAAAATTTTATAAATAACAGAAACGTAATGGTTATGGTTCCATAGTCAGTAAAGTCCAAGATAAAGTCACCAACAGATTTAGTGTCTGGTGACACAGGTTCTTTACTTCTGTGTCTTTACATTAAAATGGGCTGAAATAGTTCTCTTGGGCTCTTTTTATGTTCACATCAATTCCACTCATGAGAGTGTAGCCCTTGTGAATTTCTAGGATTTATATATATCCAGGTTGACTGTGTTCTCTCAGGGTTTGAGTGTATTATAGCAGCTGGGTATGGGTAAAGACATAACCTAACCACTCCCATCAAAATCTCCACTTCTTTACAGCATTGCATTAGCAATTAGCTTTCAATATATGGATTTGGGGGCAGCACATTCAGACCATAGTTCCATCTAAGAGACATCTCAAACATACTAGGACTGACTTCAAAGGTGTAATTTCTTCCACCCAATCTGCTGCCCTCACATGCCAGTAAGTGGAACCTCTGTCCTTCTGGTTCCCTGGGTCAACTCCTCCATTTATCTTTGACACTATATGCTTATGAACAAATTTTGTGGCTGTATTATAAATGTAAGTCCTAATTCAATCCTTTATCATCTAAGCTATCAGAGTCCAGTTCAAGCTTTCACTCTCTCACCAGGACTGATGAAACAGTAAAATCGCTTTGTTCTGCCAACACGACTGCATTGGTTCTTTCTTTTGGAATGAAGTGTAAAGTCTAGAGCAATGGTTCCAAGTGTTTCATTTTGTTTGAAGATTCGTGAGCTCTGTGTACTTTGCACCCCCCATGTTGCCCAGCCATCCCCCTGATCTTTGTGCCCTACAGTTTTTCTCCCTTTGTTTATCATTGTTCTCTTTGCTGTGTTTGGGATTATCAGTCATTTTCCTCCATGGAAGTATCTGCACTTTGCCTCCTCACAGTCTGGAACATTCTTCTCTAGGTAGACACATAGCTGTCATCCTTTCTTACACCAGGGGCTATGCTCGGAAGATACCTTAAGAGACAAAATCTAAGAACAACCAATCATTTCCACATTCCTGGTCCCTTTCTAATCTTACGTTATTGAAAACCTTAGTAATTATGGTCTCTTAATTATGTTTCATTATTCAATATTTATTCATTATTGGTATCTTCTTATTCACTCTCAGCCAAAAGAAGGGCAGGATTCTGCAGAGATTCAAGCTGTTCAAAGGAGTATATATCACAAAGGTGATTGATTAGATCGGCTTATGTGTCCAGCAATGGCTGTGAGCACACTGGAGAAGCTGAGAACCTGGAGGTTTCCCAGTCTACTGGGCTGAATGTCTCACCAGTCCAATCTGTCACTGAAAGCATAGAGGATTCCCATAGAACTGTTGGTCTTCAGTCCATGTTGGAAGGCCAAAGAAGTTGGGTTCTGACATTAGGATGTCAACAGAAGCAACAGAATGTATATTCTCACCAGCAGTGATGAAAGTAGGCAGGGAAAAAAAAGCACTGTTTTTCCCTCAGATACCCCCCCTCCCCCCGACCACCACTGGAAGATGGCGTCCACTTTGTAGAAAGGATCTTTCTTCATTAGTTAATTTTTACTGGGAGCATCCTCATATACCATCCAGAGATACACCTCCTAGTTGACTCAGTATTCAATCAAGTTGTAATCAAGATGAATTATCACAACTGGAGCATCCCAGCATCCCAAGCAGTGACTGCTGTGGTTGAATAAATGAATGTATGAGGTCAATTCCGACTCCCTCCTATCAGAACACTACTTTTAATGAAAACTTAGCTTTCCTTGCATACATAAAGGCATCTCTCCTCTCAAGGACTTCAGACCTTAGATATGGTATTCTTGTAATTGTTTTTCACAAATTCCACGACACTGCCTTCATATTAATCTATCCTTAGAACAATTTCTCTGAGGATTCACTTAGTGTTTAAGTTAATTATTAAAAGGTTGACCATATTGCCTTAGTTTCGGCAGGGTCCTTCAGGCATTAAATTAATCATTGTGGCCACATAATTTCCTATGGCATGACTAATGTCTTTGTGCCACCCATATAAGAGGAGAGACTTTTCCCTCTTATCATCCCCTTCCTCCTTCTAATTCTTCATCTCCATTCCCTTCCTCCCCATTCTCCTTGGCAAAAATCCTGAAGAACTGAAAGCACTATAGTTACAATAGCTTTCTGACACAGACTTAAGAGCTAAAATGCACACCAGGCATATCCCCTCCGATTACGCATATGCCAGATATAATACTTTATAATATTCATACACCAGTCATATTCACTTCTAATATGCATACACCAGACTCATCCCTTCTAATATAAGTCTACCAGGCACATCCCTTTCTAATATGCATACACCAGGTATACCCCTCCTCTAATGTGAATTCAGTGGACATCAATCTATCTGCTATTAAGCTCCAATTGCATTGCTGATCTCATGCCAAATGAATGGACAGTTACATAAAGGAATCTGCTGAAGAGACCAAAAGTTTGTTTTGCTTACTGGCTGTTTTTTAACCTTTGTCCATTGGACAACCTTTAGAGGCTGTGTTGTATCTATTCCCTCTCCACAGGATTGTACAAGGTCAAGCTCCCATTAGCGATCCTCTGACTTATATTGTTCATCTTCTGCTTTGACATTAATGTGGGTCTGCTTGATTAGGTTAAACAAATGAGTTTCACTGAGTTCCTGTTCCCAAGGAAAGGAGGGCTCTGTTAACCCTCCACCCATATCCCCTGCACTTACCCGAGAGGTCACCTGCCGGTGGTGGCTTACACAGACTCTGGTGGCTTCCTGTGGCTCTCTGCCTGGCAGAATTGTATAGCTGCCAGCCTAAGTCTAGTTATGCTTCCACACACTAAGGAATGAGACAAACCAGCAATGCCTGGGTGCCAACAGCTCAAATACAACCCTGCATGGGGAGGGATACGAGTTGATGAACAAACGATTTAGCTTTCTGTTCCATCAGGGTGACAGCTATGAGCTGTGTTTGGTCTACTTTCTTAGAATGCCCTCATAAGTACTGAGTGCTAATGGTACCCTCCAGATGGTAACCTAGTTGTGAACTCCCGGTGATTGGTTTTGATGCCTTTCATGACTTCTGCACTCCTTCAATGTCCTGGAATTGACTTCCAAACCAGGCAAAAATTCGTACAAAATCATACAAAACGCAAACCCATTCTCAAGAAGAAAACACTATTGGGCTGGAGAGATGGCTCAGGCATTAAGAACACCAGCTGTACCTCCAGCAGACCCACCCTTGTACTGAAGTCAAACGTGCAGGCTTTAATGTAAGAATGCCCATGTTCCTAATTAGGTTTTTACAATCCCTCTTCCTTAAAAATTGGAAATAACTGCTTGTCTCGAAGCGGGTTTTAGTCATTATTTCTATATAATGCATCATCTATTGGCTAAACCACTTTAGTAGAATGTTTGCAATGCTGCCTCTGTCAAGCATTTATTTTCATATACATGAACACGTCTTTTTGTTTTCTAGACCAATATGGCTGTTAATTTTTGTACAATGCCAACTCAACACGGTAAACTGGGATACTTTTTTCCAAAGTTGACAGCACAGCTAAAGTTTCCAAAAATTCAAATTATGTATGTATATACATTTATATTTATATAAAAAGACCAATAATGGTAGTATGTTATGCATCAATAGCAGCAACAGCTTTTCCAGGTTCTGCAGTCATTTGAGCAAAATTGTAGAGACATCCAGCGCTCTCCATTAAAAAAAAAGTAAAAAACAAAATCCCAGAAAACAACACAGTTCTGTTACTCTTGTGGTACCTGGCACCATTTTTTTTAAGTTAGCTTCTCAATCATCATCTGGAAGGAAACCATTCTGAGCAACATCATTAAAAACAGCTCTGGTAAAGCACGGTCACTACTATATATCATAAAGCAGGTCCATATATGAGTGAGTACATATCATGTTTGTCTTTTTGTGATTGGGTTACCTCGCTCAGAATGGTTTCTTCGAGTTTCATCCATTTTCCTGCAAATTTCAAGATTCCATTGTTTTTTTCTGCTGAGTAGTACTGCATTGTGTAAATGCACCACATTTTCTCTATCCATTCTTCTGTTGAGGGGCATCTAGGCTGCTTCCAGTTTCTGGCTATTACAAATAATTCTGCTATGAACATGGTTGAACAGATGTCCTTGTTATATGAATGTGCTTCTTTTGGGTATATGCCTAAGAGTGGAATTGCTGGATCTTGTGGTAGACTGATTCCCATTTTCTTGAGGAGTCTCCATACTGATTTCCAAAGTGGCTGTACAAGTTGGCACTCCCACCAGCAGTGGAGGAGTGTTCCTCTTTCTCCGATCCTTTCCAACATGAACTGTCATAGGTATTTTTGATTTTAGCTATTCTGACAGGAGTAAGATGGTATCTCAATGTTGTTTTGATTTGCATTTCCCTGATGGCTAAGGATGTTGAACACTTTCTTATGTGTCTTTCAGCCATTTTAGATTCCTCTATTGAGAATTGTCTATTCAGTTCTGTACCCCATTTTTTAATTGGATTGTTTGGTGTTTTCAAGAATAGCTTCTTGAGTTCTTTGTATATTTTGGAGATCAGCCCTCTGTCAGATGTGGGGTTGGTGAATATCTTTTCCCAGTCTGTGGGCTGTCGTTTTGTCTTGCTGACTATGTCCTTTGCCTTACAGAAGCTTCTCAGTTTCAGGAGGTCCCATTTATCAATTGTTGATCTCAGTGTCTGTGCTACTGGTGTTATGTTCAGGAGAACACGTCTTTATGACCGCTGTCTCTCTCTGTGCCAACACCACAAAGGCTTAATTGCTATCTTGGTTTCCTTCCTGTTCTTGTGATAAAGTGCTCTGACACGGCAACTTAAAGGACAGAGGATTGGTTTTAGCTATTAGTCTATGCACAGTATATCACAGAGAGGAAATCAAGGTGGTGGCAGCTTGAAAGAGCTAGTTGCATCATGTCCTGTTCAGGAGAAGGCAACATGTGCACACATGCTTCTCATCTCTCTCCACTTATGTAGTCCAGGATCCCCTGCCCAGGGAATCCTACCCACAATTAAGATGGATCTTCCCACATCAATTAATGTAATCAACAAAATCTCATATAGGTAGCCTAGAGGCCCATCTCCCAGGGGACTATAGATCTGCCACATTGACAACACTCACAACAGACTTACCTTAGGTTTATTCTAAGTATTATGGCTAAGGAAAGTAAGCATCCCTGTCAGGTAGAATCAAACACAAATCCTCTCTCAAGAACAAACTTTACAACCTACCACAAAAAAATTCTTCATTCCACCATCATTCTGCACACACTCATTGTAAACACATGACCATGAATGAGCTACAGTAGAGGCAGCAAACCACAAAATCATACATGTAAAGACTCTGGTTACTAGAATTATCAAAACCAACGTAAACATAATGTAAAACTAAGGTGTCAATTAATTAATTAATGGGTATGCAGTAGTAAATATGGAAAAAGGAGTTATGAAAATAATCTTCAGCAATGAAAAACAGCAATTGAAAGTAGACTATAGGTAGATGACATTAGTATTTCATTAAACACAATGAAAGAAACAATTGTTGACTTGGAAAGTAAGGCTGAAGAAGCATGTGAGACAGATATAAAAAATATGAAAAAGATTAACAATCAGGAGATCAAGAAATGTACAATGTACGTGCTATGAAGAAATAAGAATTAAGAAGATCCAGTGTTTTCCAGAAGTGTTAAGAACATTAAGGATTTCAAATCGCCCAAAGCGACAAATAACAAGAAAGAGAAATAGACAGTGAAGGGACAGATTGGAAATGCAGTGAAGGGAACAGAAGCAGCCAAGCTGAAAAATAAGCAACAAACAAAAACTCCGAGCCCCAAACATCTACAACGACATAGCTAACGCTTCAGAAGTCACACTGGCAATGGGAAGAATAGAAAATAAACGTCTAAAGTATGGAAAGAAACCAGCTTTCAGGCTGAATTCTATACTTAGCAATGCCATCTTTCAAAACCAGACATTTTCTCATAGAAACTTGGGTGGATTTACTACCAACACATTCACAATAAACTTCTTTTTTTTGAGTCTTTTTTATTTTAATTTGAAAGAAAATTATTTTACATGTCAATCCCAGGTCCCTCTCTCTTCCCTCCTCCCCTGCCCCCGCCAACTAACACCCTACCTATCCCATACCCTTTCTGCTCCCCAGGGAGGGTGATGCCTCCCATAGGGGGTTTTCAAAGTCTGTCTTATTCTTTGGGATAGGGCCTAGGCCAACCCCCTTGTATCTAGGCTCAGGGAGTATCCCTCCATGTGGGATGGGCTCCCAAGGTCCATTCCTATGCTAGGGATAAGTACTGATCCACTACAAGAGGCCCCATAGATTTCCAAGGTCTCCTCACTGACACCCACATTCAGGGGGATCTGGATCAGTCCCATGCTGGTTTCCCAGCTATCAGTCTGGGGACCAAGAGCTCTCCCTTGTTCAGGTCAGCTGTTTCTGTGGGTTTCATCAGACTGGTATGGACACCTTTGCTCATCAGTCTTCCTCTGCAACTGGATTTCAGTTCCGTTCAAGGTTTAACTTTTGCTTCCACCAGCTGTTGGATGAAGGCTATACAATGTCATATGAATTAGTCATCAATCTCATTATCAGGAGAGGACATTTAACCTCTCATCTGTTGCTTATGCTTAGATTGTTAGTTGGTGTCATCTTTGTAGCTCTCCAGACCCTAGTGCCTGATTTTTCTTTAAACCTATAATGCTCCCTCTATTATATTATCTCTTATCTTGCTCTCTTCTGTTTTTCCCCCAACTCAACCTTCCTGCCCCATCATGTCTTCTTCACCCCTCCTCTTCTCCCCTTCCCATTCTCCTAGTTCCCTCCCCCTCCCCCCATGCTCTCAATTTGCTCAGGAGATCTTGTCCCTTTCCCCTTTTCCGGGGGACCATGCATGACTCTCTTAGGGTCCTCCTTGTTTAATAGCTTCTCTGGCAGTGTGGGTTGTAGGCTTGTAATCTTTTGCTGTATGTCTAAAATCCATATATGAGTGAGTACATAACATGTTTGTCTTTTTGTAACTGGGTTATCTCACTCTCACTCAGAATGGTTTCTTCTAGTTCAATCCATTTGCCTGTGAATTTCAAGATTCCATTGCTTGTTTGTTTGTTTTTTCTGCTGAGTAGTACTTCATTGTGTAAATGTACCACATTTTCAGTTTGGTACAGAGTATTGGTATTAGCTCTTCTTCTGGTAGAATTCTGTACTGAAACCATCTGGCCCTGGGCTTTTTTGGTTGGGAGACTTTTGATGACTGCTTCTATTACCTTAGAGGTTATAGGTATGTTTAAGTTGCTTATCTGTTCTTGATTCAATTTTGATAAGTGATATCTGTCCAGAAAATTGTCCATTTCCTTTAAATTATCCAATTTTGTGAAGTACAGGTTTTCAAAGAATGACCGGAAGATTCTCTGTATTTCCTCAGATTCCATTGTTATTCCTTTTCATTTCTGATTTTGTTAATTTGCATGTTCTCTCTCTGCCTTTTGGTTAATTTGGATAAAGGTTTGTCTATCTTGTTGATTTTCTCCAGAAACCAACTCTGTGTTACCTTGGATTCTTTGAATTGTTTAGACTTTATTGATTTCTGCCCTCAGTTTGATTATTTCCTGGTGTCTACTCCTCTGGGATGAATTTGTTTCCATTTGTTCTAGAGCTTTCAGCTGTTTGTCAACTCTCTGGTGTGACTATTCTCTAGTTTCTTCATGTGAGCACTTAGAGCTATGAACTTTCCTCTTAGTACTGCTTTCAAAGTGTCCCATAAGTTTGGATATGTTGTGTCTTCATTTTCATTGAATTCTAGGAAGTCTTTAATTTCTTTCTTTCTTTTTTCCTTGATCCAGGAATAGTGTGCAATTGCCTGTTGTTCAATTTCCATGGGTTGGTAGGTTTTCTGCAATTTGTGTTGTTTTTGAATTCTAACTTTGAAGCATAGTGGTCCGATAAGACACAGGGGGTTACACAATAAACTTCTAAAGACAGTTCTTCCTAAAGTCAGGAAGATTTGTGATCCATAACAATGGGAAGGGTGAATGTTAACTGTGTCCAATGATAGCATTAATGTCTAAATTGTGCGGCTAATGACAAGAGTGTTTTACATATAAGTTGCAGCAGGTGGTGACTGATATGGTACAGATTGAAAGTAAAGCTATAAACACTAAACTTTTAATGATGTGTGTTAAAATTTCCAAGATAACCCCTAAGATGATAGACATAAGTGTTGATGTCTTCATTATTACTGTGATTATGGTTATGTCCAGAGATTTTGTAGAAAGAAAAAGGGAAGGGGCTCACATACTGACACATACACACTAAGAGAGAGGGGGCAGGGGGAATTTTGTGATCAAATAAGTTTTGAAGCCATCATATTTCCTGCTTAACTTCTCTGTTTTCTTCTCAGCCAACATGTATTCAAAATCCCTAGGTGGGGATGGTAGGTTTGTAGTTCTCCCTGTGTTTGTTTGCCCCAAGAACCTTTATCACATGGACAATCCATTAACACATTGAAAATATCTTTCATGTTGAATCTGTATCCTCAAAAGGTTGAGTGACTAATAGAACCACCCAAGCTTGAAAAGAATAGCAGAGAGCCTTAAAGCGAACTTGGTCAAGGGAAAGTTAAAAATACTATTGTCCAGTGATACTAGGAGATATAGGACATGTATACATTACAATCCACTAAACTAGAAGTAATAATAAAGACTCTACCTAACAAATAGGTTGATGAGTTGCATTTGCAAGGCTGTTGGATCATCTGGGAACATGGCCAAGCAATTCTGGGGAGAAGACTTGGCACTGGATGTGGCCTTGTGTTCTTTAGGAGAGAGAAAAAAAGATTAATTTATTCTGTAAGTCATAATATATTACCTAGAAGCCAAATTACTAGTCAAAATCCTGCTTTCATGTAGGTGTACAGTACTACCACAGCTTTCACCTGAATTGCAGAATACTGCCCCTTCATGATCAAATGGAATCCAAATTGTCTTCTCAGCCATTTCCAGTGTTTCAAAATTTTCTCCCCAAATGGCAGGTTTGTGATATTTTTAATTATAATGGAATCTTACTCATCCATTCTAAACACAGCTGTTTGGTTATAGAGCAACACGAAATAATCACACTTATAAAAGAGTGTTTGCCAAGAAACTAAGACAAGAGAATTCTGAATTTTAGGCCATCCTGGGCTATATAATAAGATCTTGTCTTTTAAAAGAAAATGCAAAACAGCATTGGGGAGCTAACTAGCTGGTTCAGGAAAGTGCTTGCAACAACATAAGCATGAGGTCCTGAGTTCAGACTCCCCAGCACTGGAAGGGGAGAAACAGGAGGATCGCTGGGACTTGCTGGCCAGCCAGCCTAGCCAATCCAGTGAGCTCCAAGCTTAGGAGTTCAAATAACTATTTCTTCTACAACTAAACATTTTGAAAATGTCCAAGCAAAGGGGAGGGTGGGCTCTATTTAGCAGGCAAGTCTTCTAATTTTTATGCTGTTTAGAATATAAGATGCTGGGTTGTTTTTTTTTTTTTTAAGAAAAACTATAATACTTAACTTATACCCTTTGACATCATTTAATGTCCTGGTGCTTTATGTAGCTGTGTGCACTGGCTGATTTTCTGTGAAGACTTGGAGAAGTCTGAAGGCTTCATCTTCACAGTCCTGGAAGACATTGACAAGCAGCAAGCAGAGACACCCTTTGCCTGCCTCTGTCCTGGAATGCCTTCTGTGCAAGCTTCTCTTGATCTCCAAATCCTAAAGTGTGCAAATTCTACCTCTTCCTCAGAGCTTCCCTTGACAACTGTAGCCCACTTCAGCCCTCTCCCACATCTCTGATTTTCTGCTACCTGATGGCCCGAACATCCCACTGTCTTACATCATCCCTTCCCACTAACCTGTCTTCCCAAACAAGAGAGCCTGAAGGCAGGTCCGTGCCTTGCATTCATGATTTCTACTCAAGTCGGTGAATTTACAGTCCACAGCCCCTACTTACTGATCAAGTGACTCATGCAAGAATCAGAGTTCATCTGTTCAGAAAACAATTGTTCAGGCTGTTCTCTGACAATAGCAGAGCCCCCAGTTATCTGTTGTTAAGCAGTTATTTATATGTTGCACATTTTCAAAACCTTATGTAGACACCAGACTCTAGCAACCATTGCTTCTTGTTTGTGCTCGTTATTCTGTTAGAATGAATGCAGAGTAAAGGTTCTGTATGTGACAGGGAACTGCTGTGGATGAGAAAGGGTGTCCAGGTGAGGCTATGGGCAAGCCTTACAGCCCTCTACCCCATGCCCAGTCCCCACCCACCACCCACCACCACCCCTTGCTATGGTTTCTCTTGAAGCAATTTTCCCCAAACCCTCCAGTTTACAGCCTTAAAGATCTGCTTTGAAGACTAGGATTTAGAAACATGTGGTTAGCCTTGCTCCAAGGTTTTGCAAAGTCAACAGGAGGCACTTTGATTATAGCTGTTTGTTCTCGGGGGACAGTGAGTTTGCCGAAAATTAGAGATGGAAAATTGCCTCTTCTAACAGATCAGGCCAAGCCTGTACAGCAAGGCTGGCTGAGGCAGGCTGACTGCTAATGCACGGCTTGAACAGGTTGGCAGACAACCTGATGCAGCTCCACCGCCTGGCTCCTCCTCAGAGCAGGACCGCAGTGGATGGCACAGTTCAATGTTGTCACTGCGTCAGTCCCTGGGGGATTTAATTCAGTGGCTGCAACTGTATGGGAATAGACAGTTATTTAGAGTAAGAGCCTTAACCGGTTTCTGTTTGGGCATCTCGGTGTCTTTCAATTATGTGCACAATTTGAGAGCCCAGATGCCCCCCCCCCCAGACCATACAGGTATATATTTTTAATGGGACTCAATTCATAAAAATCCCAATTAATCAAATTGTTAAATTGTGGAGATGGATTTTTTTGTAAAATGTTTATTTATTTGTGTGTGTGTGTGTGTGTGTGTGTGCGTGTGTGTGTGTGTGTGTGTGTGTGTGTATGTTCATCTGTCTATCACATTCATACAGTATTGGTGGAGGCCACATGAGAGGTTCTATTCTCCTGGGATTGGACTTACAGATGGTTATGAGTTGCAGTGTGTGCTGGTAACTGAACCTGGATCCTCTGGAAGATCAGTCAGTGCTCTTAACTGCTGAGCCATCTCTCTACCTCTGAGACAGATGATTCTTCTTAACCACAAAAGGATCTGGTAATCAATTTTAGGGTGGTCTTATTAGCCAATCATTCTCCTAGTGACTATCATATTACATTGATGGATTTCTTTTTCTACTGAACTTAGCTACAACACACCACCATGGTGACTAAAGCCCATGCTTTGACTTCAGCCAAGAACCAGGTTGGAAACCAGGAGCTGTCATTTATTTGCAATGTATTTGGATTAGCTCTGACCTCTCCCCCCTCCCCCAATACAAAGGACTAAGCACACCCCTCTGTCAGGTAACAGCCAGTGAGACTCAATAGATAAGTGAGTCATCCTACTTGTATGTTATTAGAGTATATGTATGAAGGGTTTCTCACCCACATTCTATTTAAAAGCACCTTGCCGTTTGCTTGGTTCAATGTGTGATTAACTTTCATTGCTGTGTGGCTCTTCCCTTCATCTGTCCTTCTGTTGTCTTCTAGGCCTTTCTTTCATCCACCCATCCTAGAGCATTGTAATTAAATGCGTTAGCTACCACATTGGGTCTAGGTGGAGAATTATCCTAAAATAATGATTCCCAAGTAGCCCGTGGATCTCTGGCAGAATCTCCTGGCCAAAATACCAATTCCTATGGCCCAGGTCCAGGGCTTCTGACAGAATCACAGTGGGGAGGGGAGGAATGTGTATTGTGATATCCTCCTCCATGTTATTCAGATGTGAGCTAAACTCCCACTGGGAAATTTGGGGGTATCACTTGGGAGCTCTTGGTCTTGTTAAAAAAAATAATTTAAGAATGGGCCCAATAGAAGTTTGTGAACAATTGTGTTAGAGTTTGAAAGAAAATCCCTAGGGCAGGCAAGCTATAAATCTTGGCAGCTGCTCAAAGAGGGAGATGGAGACCAGGAGGAAGAGAGAAAGCCGTATCAATTAAACCAAGGTAGCACAGAGGTCAGCACCTGGTGGACAAGCAGTCTCATGGCAGAAAGACAGTTTCAGAGAAAAAGTAAGGAAGCCCATAGGGGCACAAAAGACAGATGCCCTGGTCAGCATCCAAAAGAGACAGAAAAGAAGAAAAAGGGGAAGTTATACCTTCCGATCTTAGTAGAATGGCTTAATGTGAATCTGACTTCCTGAGGGCTGGTCTCTTAGCCAGGTAGGTTTCATCCAATCTTTAGGCTAGGATGTTACGATAAATCTTTTTGCCAAAAGCCGCCTGAGCCCCACCGTCACGTGTGAGCTTTATGCCAGTCGCCCGCCCGAGTTAGGCCCAAATGAATACACAGAGAGACTTGTATTAGTTACAAAGCTGCTTGGCCAATGACTAGGATTCTCATTTGTTAGCTCAGTCTCAATTACCATACATCTATATATCTTATGGGACTTATCTTATAGGACGCCTTATTGGCGTCCCTCCTTGCTGGTGAATCATATCGTGTCGCTGGAACAGGAGCCGAGGGGAAAAAGAGGGCGACACTTCCTTTTTCCTCTTCTTAAATATGAGTCTCCTTGCTATGTCACTTCCTGTCTGGAACACAACTTCTCTACTACATTTCCCAGAATCCTCTTTGACTCCTAGTCCAGCCTAACCTGCTGTCTCATTGGCCAAGCAAGTACTTTATTTATAAACATACACAGAAGTGTTTCCCCCATCACTAGGAGCTAATAGCAAAGCATTCCCTTTATGGACCTTTTCCATTACTACAATAGCAGCCCAAGAACAGAGAAGAGTGCCTTTTCTACTTAACATCACAGGCCATACACTGCCTGCTTCTGTAGTTTGCTCTTCAAGCCATTCTTGGACTAAGTCTACCCCCCTGGACGATACTACCTTTCCCTTTCCTTTCTTAAAGGCATTAGCTGTGATCCCTAAGGCTGACAGGGGAGTGTGTGCACCATCCCATTCCAGCCAGCAAACACTGAGTGAAGAGGGTCTCTTCTGGGTGAGATACTGTATAGACTTTGGGGCCACGCAAAGATGAGTAAGAGAGCAAAGCATGGCAGCAGTTGGCTGAAGCAGGTGGATCACAAGGCTCAAAAGAACATCCAAACCTCCTCATGACAACTCCATGAAAGCCTATCTCTAAATAAAAAGTTTTCTTAAAAGGGGGCTAGGATGCGCATCTGGGATGGGGTGCCTGCCTAGTGTGTATTAGGCTCTGGTTCATCCCCCCCTTTATATTACAAAAGGAAAAAAGAAAAAAAAAGGTAAAGGTCAAGGCAGCAATAAATTCAAATGAGCAATTTCAGCAAGTGACAGAATTCAGTGTCAATCGTGTTGTGAGGATATGAGCATATCCGTTAAGCAGAGAAGAACAGAGGAAACTCCCACCTTGACATATGTGTGCATAGTCCTATGGATGGCACATTATTAGGAAAAGGCACTGGCAAGGTGTGTAATATTAAGTGTGTGTTGCCAACAACTGAAGACAGCTTGCTCACCCACAGCTATTTAATAATTCAGGTAAATAATAGTGACTTCCAAGGACTTGACAGGTAGTAGTTCTTTCTGACTAACTTGCTTCCAGGTGGTATATTGTAAGGACGGCAAATCTCAGACCCAAGCCTGCCACCCACATCTGTTGGCACCCAAGACCACACAGTCATACAAGATGCTTTATTATTGGTGCCTTCTCTTAACCTCTCTGCCAAATGCCTTCCATGTCAGCTCTACTCCTGGTAGATACAGTCCTATTCTCTTCGGAGTTTCAACTAGCCCCCAGAACAAGATACTAAATGCTCTGGTAAGAGAAATGACATTTGATCCAATGGGGCTTTCAGGCTGACAACATGACACTGCATGTGCTCACAGAGAGGTAAGATGCATCTGTATATTTTAATTAATTTAGTCTATTAAAAGCTACTCAATTAGCTCTCTCTCTCTCTCTCTCTCTCTCTCTCTCTCTGTGTGTGTGTGTGTGTGTGTGTGTGTGTGTAGGTGCAAAGTTGATGTCAGGAGTCTTCCTTGATCACTTTGTACCTTATTCAGTGAGGCAGGATCTATCACTTAAACTCAGAGTTCTTCAACACAGTCTAGCTAGCCAGCTTGACCTGGGAATTCCTTGTCTCTGTGCTGAGACTACAGGCAGGCCACAACTCCCCCAGCACTGATGTGATGCTGGGGACCTGAACTTGGGTCCTCACACTTGCACAGCAAGTGCTTTACCCTCTGAGCCTCCTCCCTACTTCCCCACCTTGGTTTTCGAGACAGCCTGGGGTTCACTGATAAGGCTGGGCTGACAGGCCAGTGAGCACCATCCATGCTCCTCTCCAGCTGTGGAATCATGACAACACTATCATGTCTGGCTTTTTTATTTGTACACAGGTTCCACTTATCTAAGGCTAGTCCTCATGTGTGCACAGCAGCTACTTTATGGACTGAGCCACCCCCCTACCCGACCTGCTCAACTGGTCTTGGAAAAGGCCTTTCTAACTCTATTTACAGTAGTGATCAATCTCTTTACTACAAGTGGAAGTAGAGAGGGTGAAAGCACTTTCAGCACTCCTGACTGTCCAAGGGACCTCTACATAGCATATTCTTGATAAGGAGTATTACTGGGTCTCCTTAAAGCCATTATGGAAATAAGTATGGAGGTTCTTCAGAAGATTAAAAAGAGATCTACCATATGAGCAAGCCAGCTACACCACTCTTGAGTATTTACCTAAAGGACCCGAGGTCACACACCACAGAAACACTTGCATGTTTGTGTTTATTACTGCACTATTCACAACAACTAAGAAATTAAACAGAGAGGGAAGAGTAATAACTCCAGGTTCTTAGCAGTCACTGGCATTTCTGTTTCTCACACTGACTCATCAGAGGGAAATTTTCTGGCTACAGTGGTTTGAGAATAGCATCTTTCCCCACAATTCCCCACCACTTCAGATCTGAGCACAGAGCATTCCGTGCCATTGAACCCACTCTCTGTGCTTCCTCATAGCTGGCAGGTGTTTCAGGGTCTCATGCTTCATGCAGCCCCCTGATCAAGGCCACGATGGGGGCAGCAATGTTTCATAGCTTGCAAGTCTAGAGGAGAGAACAATGTTTAGATTTTGTGCTATCAGAATCCCTCAGTTCTAACACATTTTGTGTTATATGGTGACGTGTCCATGAGGCTGTGAAACGGAATTTCTCCAAGTTTTGATATCACAGAATACCAACTGACAATATTTTTAAATATGGGCTTATAAATAATTTCTTCAAGAAAAACTGTCTTTTTGGGGCAGCAGCAAGCGTCGATGACAATATCAACAAATGAACACACAACAAAAACAAAGCAAAATCATTTGATCTTGAAATATATGGGTAGCAAATCGCTTCAACATTTTTCAGAACTATGATTAAATGGTTGTTATAAGTTTTATGAGCATGCTCTCCAAGCACATCTATGGACTAGTCATGGAACACATTATTATTTTGGGAGTTTATTACATACACATTTTTCTTTAAAACATGTATTCTTTAAGAGCTTCACATGTGCATATAATGTGTTTTGATTAAATCAGCTCCCCATTCCTTCCTCTCCAACTCTTATCCCCTTCCCCAGTTTTTCCTCCCAACTTGATGTGCTATTTTTTTTTATACCTATTGGGTTCACTTAGTAGCTGCCCGGACCATCTACTAGAGAGAGCATGGTGATTCGAGATATTTGATCACATGATGAACCACGAAAGTGTGCTAGTAAAATCAACCTTGGATCAGGACAGGGAGCCAGCAACTAGGTGACAGGAATTAGCCATAGAGAGTACAAGGGAGCCAGGAAGATGGATAAAGAGATGCACAGGAGTAGTCGTGAGGGGCTTGGAGTTTGACTGCGTTTTTGGTTTGGGATGGCTGGACTCTCTCTTGCTATCCAAAGAGGAAGGTTAGCTGTTTGCTTCTCGGGTGCTAGCAGGTTTTCACCTCAGCATCTGAATCTCAAGTCTTTATTGGTAAATACAGCAATAGCAACTTTGGAAGCAGCGGCGTAAGCAGTGGGTACTGACTATGGGGCCACAGAGAAGAGTTAAAACAACACTTGGGGTACCCTCTCAGGTGCTGCATCCCCCCAGCAACCATCAGTTGCCAGTGTCTCCTCAGCTAAGGGAGGGACTTCATAAGCTCCTACCTCAGCTTTTGGCTGGCTCGAACTTGTGCAGCATCGGAAAGGCAGTTAAAGAAAAGAGAACAGATGACCGTGAAGCTACTTGCTTTTGTTCTTTGGTCTCTACTATCCTTGTCCCTGGTGCTTTGGAGACAGCAGGAGTCTAGAAGAGGGAGAAAGACCCTGCAGAGCAGAAGGCAATGCTGCTGACACTCCTCAGCAGCTGCAATAGACAGGAGCGCAGGACAGTCATCAGACAGGCTGCCCAGAGGGCAAGCGGCCGCCTCCAGCTCACCAATAGCCCAACCACCACCACATACCAGGAAGCAGGAGTGGGTACCAAAGACTGGTGAAGATGTTCCAGCCATCTCATCTCCTACTGAGTGCTTTCTCCTCTCTCCCATCTTTCTTCTCCTCCCCCTCCTCTCATCTCTCTTCTTCCATCTGTCATTTTTCTGTAAATAATTGCTAAAGCGCATCCCCCTTTTTAACTTAAAACCAAGACTATTATGCAACTAGAAAATGAACACATGTCAAACATTGAACTTGGTTTGTCCATAAACAGTGTAATCAGAAAGACATGGCAACTGGTTTAAAGAATTCTAGCAACCATACAAGGACTTTGGGAGTGAATGTATAAATAAGTGCAAGACACTTTCGGGGGGGTGGGGGGAAGGAAACTAATTTACATTTCCATGACAAATCATTTGTCTTATTATCATTGCTATATACTTTACAGAGCTGTAAAATAGTTCGGAGTCAATGAAAGGAATGATGATTCCGATAAGTAAGCTACAATAAGTTCTACGTCATGGTAAATACAACGTTAAATGTTAGCTACTATTTATTATCACAAAGTTGTATGTTTGGAATCAGAATGATTAGGATTCAAACATTACATCAGCTGTTTATTAATTAGATGTTTAGGCAAAGAAACTCTCAGATCAAATTTCTTACCAGCATGTACTTTCAGCTTATTTTGTGATTCTGAAGAATAAATAGAAACATGCTTATAAAGCAGCCTGCATGGAGCCTAGCACAGGTAAGCATGCAATCATATTCTTTTATTGTTATTTAATATCATGATTTTATTGTGACTGTTTATTAAGATTGACATGTTAAAATTTATAACTTTTATTTCTTAATAATAATCAGTTGCTATTCCCATTATTGGCATCATAACACTATCTTTTAACATAGTGGCTCATGGGAATAAAACACAGTGTGCACACGTACCCCCCCCCAGTCCCCCCCATTCACCCAGACACACAGGAATCAATAAATAAGATAGGAAACTTCAAGGAACCCAACCTGTTCATCCCTCCATTTTTAGAAATAGGAAACCACTATTCAGTGGAGCTAAGCTCATTGTCCAATGCCCCAATCAGTCATAAACAGAACTGCAAGCAGAAGCCAAGTCTCTTGATTGGAATTCCACTCAATCTCCCTGTAACTCATTCTCACCTGGCTGGTTACAGCTTGCACAGGAACTTTTCCCTCCTCTGTACCTACTGTATTTAGAAATCATGGCCCAAAGCAGCACAGAGCACAGGCAGACCATGCCAGGAAGGGAGGTTGCGCTTGACCAGAGCTGAGCAGCCACTGTCCAGGGCAGAAAGAGTGGCCTGCCCATCCACAGTGCCTCATGATTTATTAACTCCACCAGTACCCATGAAATATTCATCCAGTCCTCCAGCCACTGCTCCACTGCTCCGTCAGTCACTGTTCCCTCCTCAGTTGAGACGTGCAGATCAGAGAAGATACTACACTGCAAAGAGTGTCCCCAAGGCAGAATGCCAATTCTCATCTTGATTTGTCATCCTTTTTCCAAAAGCACAATTGGTGGTTGACTTCCCAGGCTCCTGACAGAATTCTAGGCAAGGGCTGTAAAAGTCAGAGAGAGAGAGGTGTTTGTCCTGCTGGTTGCAGCCTGCCCCACCTGGGCTCACTTTCCCCTGTAAACACAAAGCAGGCCTCAGAAAAAGCAGCACTTGTCTGACAGGATCCTCCCTCTTTCGGGGGTCTAGAGTCAGGCATTGATGTGGGCTGCCTCATTCAGCATCTTCTTTGCGGTTACAAATGTTACTCATCAAGAAGAGAAAGGAATCCAGGGAAGGGCACTTGCCACCAAGTCTGGTGACTTGAGTTCGAACCCTGGGAACCACATGGCAGAAGGACAGAGCCAACTTCTCTGACTGCCCTATGCACACCATCACACATGAGGGGGAGGGGCAACACAGATACACAAAAGAAGTAAATAATAACCAAAGTAAAAACCTAGAGCAAGTCTTACCCACTTTTCTGATCACCTGTCATCATTTTCTGTCCTTTCCAGATTGTTCCCCCCTCAGCTCTCTTCTGTGTATATTTCCCATACTCTTTTTTCTTTTTGGAGTCATGGTCATGCATTCTCTCTCCACAAACAGCCATTTGCAAGTATGTCCTGCCATCCCTACCTCCTTCTTTTTTTGTACTCTTTCCCAGCATGTCTATGCTCAGAAGCTGTCTGCCCAGGGAAATATCATTACTCCACAAACTCAGTAGGTACCAACCTGAATTCACCACCTCTGTCTAATGTTTACACCCTCTACTCAACAAGACAACTCTGTCTACAACTCTCTAGGAAAGTATCTTCATTGTATTACTAAGACAGACCCAGGAGCCACACTGAGTCTGTCCCCTTTGTCACTGCCATGTCTCAGGTACTATTGATTGGAGATCCTTGACGCAAAACTTAAGTGACTTCAAACAACAGCAACATTTCTTTTGTCCATCAATTGTCATTTGAACAGGGCTCCAGCAGAGACAGCATGTGTCTTGGTTCCATGCAATGTTGGCAAAGTTCTGAAGCGAGGACTCATTTCTTTTCTCTTTCTCTCTCTCTCTCTTCCTTTCTTTCTTCCTTTCTTTCTTTCTTTCTTTCTTTCTTTCTTTTTTTGGTTTTTCGAGGCAGGGTTTCTCTGTGGCGTTGGAGGCAGTCCTGGAACTAGCTCTTGTAGACCAGGCTGGTCTCGAACTCACAGAGATCCACCTGCCTTTGCCTCCCGAGTGCTGGGATTAAAGGCGTGCGCCACCAATGCCCGGCTCGAGGACTCACTTCTAAGACTGCTCATCCACTTGGCTGGCACTGTGGTGGACACTGGCAGAATGTTCCCCAGGATTCTAGAGGGTGAGGGTCTCAGCTTCTCTCTGGTTGCCTCCGTATGGGCCTCCAGGGCTAAGTACAGTTACTATGCTGAGTAAATATTCTAAGAGACACAGTGGAATACACTGGCCTTTTCAAGTCTAGACCTAAAGCATCTATCAGCATTATTTCTTCTGTGTCTACTGGGCAAGCAGCTCTGAGGCCCCCTCATATTCAGAGGAGGGATCATGACACCCCTCTAAAGGAGAGTGTCCGAGAACAATGGGCTCTGTTTTGTAAAAGCTCTTTCTAATCTAAACTTCACCATGTGCTGGCTTGTTCTTGAGTACCTTTCTCCATCCTGCCCTACTCTTTCTCTAAAATTCTTCCCAAGAGCTAACTTTTCAAACCCTTCATACACCTCTATTCTTCAGGCTGCACCACAGCACCCTAGCATGTGTGGTTCTGTGTGAGAACTGTTCATGGAATAGCTTCCTTAAAAGGCAGTGCGTCCCCAGAGGGCTGTCTTGAAATGTTTTGGAAGCAGGCATGGGGGTGGGGAGTATTGAGAGGGACAGTGAGCTGGATTGCTATGAAGTAAAGAGTTTATTGGAACAGTTATTGATGCCATAAACAGATACACATAGTGGGGGCTCATTAGAAAAGTTATTAATGCTGTGGACAGACAGTCTCAGTGAGAACCCCAAGAAGTTCATGCTCCAGCACCAGAGACCGATATCGCAGTGGTGTCTCTGAAGAAATGATCAGAGCCCATGGTTCAGAAGTAGAAGTCTCTTCTTATACTTTTCTGAGGGTGGGGGAGGGGTTCACAAGTACAAGTTTGCAGCCAGGATCTCTGATTTCCAGGCAGGGGTTAGGGAAGAGGGTAGGGAGCAAGATGTGTAGCCACTCATCCTTCCTGTGTTGTTAACTCACTTTTCAGGTGAGATGCTGGTCCTGGCATGCCTGTATCTAAAACCTCACAGACCATGTTTCAGAGCGGTGCCCACTGGCATTTGTGAAAGGAGACTGCTGGAGATATCGTGACCCGAGCAGAGGCTGGATTCTATTACATTCTTGCATGCCTTACCCACTTCATGTGTCCCAGAACCAAACAGCACCGGGGAAAGACTTCAGCCAACATTTACTGTATGGAAAAATGTTTTCCTCTGTTAATCTTCCCGTGATCCAGAGTGGCAGAAGCAAGGTGTTATTTCTCTTTCCCGGTTTTCACACTCTTATCTTACACAACACGGAACAAACAAATGGTCAAGAGTCATGGTGTTAGCCGTGGTCACAGCCTGTATGGTAACAGAGTGGAGGGGAACTGATTTCCTTAAAGTTAAGTGGAATATCATGGCTCTAGGGATGTCCTCATGAAGGCCAAGTTAGAGACCAAATGAGTGTAAGCTGCTGCTAGCAGAAAACACCTCTGAGATTACTCCACCTAGTCTCTGCTACAAGTGGAGTAGTACATTTGATTTTTTTTGTACATTCAGTAACCAAAACACCGGAGGATCTGATACAATCTGTTAAAAACACAAAAAGCCTGTCGGGAGAGAGCAAAAGTTTGTTAGCAAGGCTCAAGAGACTTTTCAGGGCACAGAGAGATTCCTGTTATCAGAAAGAGGCTGTGTCCAGGGCACAAGGGTCTGTTTCAATTGCCTAATTCATGGGAGTTAAAACCTTAGCAACAATACAGCTTCCTTCAAGGACATGTGGCATCCTGTGCTCTGATTTCATGCTTAATAGGTGCCTTCTGTTCACTGATTTAATTTCTTGTGCATTTTTTTTTTTTTTACCTTGAAACCCTGGGAGTTTCTGTGAGAGTGTTTTGGGGAAGGTCCCAAGAGTGAGAGGGTGGACCTGGGAGGACTGGGAAGTGAAAGGGATCAGAATGCATTATGTGAAATTTCCAGATAATCAATCAAAATATTACCTTTAAAAATTAGGATGAGATAATATTTCAGTTTTACTAGAGGCAAGAGGAAAGTTGCGTTCTGGTTCAAAGGTCACCAGGTAGGAAGAGTCCTCTGTTTCCTGGGATAGTCAGATTTCTTGCTCCATCCATGCCTCTAAGTGACTTGAGGAAGCCTGCCAGCATTATGTGAAGCAATCTGCCTTATTTGATCTATAGGTCTAAATGGCCATTTTACCCAAAACCACTCTCACAGAAACTCCCAGGGTAATGTTTGACCAAAATCAAGGCAGCCTAAGGGCCATCAAGTTGATATCTGAAATTAGCCACTACCCAGGAGTGAGTCGTATTCCATTTCCAGAAAACAGCTCCATTGCCTGCCTTCTTGCCTTCCTTTCTTCCTTCCTTTTTTCTTTTTCTTTTTCTATTAGAAATAACATTGTAGCAAATCTTCAATCATGCACATGAGGCATGTGTGTGTGTGTGTGTGTGTGTGTGTGTGTGTGTGTGTGTGTGTGTATTTTTCTGTAGGTTGTATTCCTAGAATGGGAATTGCTGGGTGTAATAGACAGAATAGTTACCCTTCCGCCAAAGTGCCTATGTCCCAAGCTCTGGGACAGCCAAATATGCTAGATTGCATGGCAAAGGAGACTGATAATGGTGAAGGAATTAAGTTTCCTCTTTGACAACAGGGAGATCATCGGAATTATTTGGGTCGCCACACTGTAATCAAAGTGATCCTCCATAGAGCTGAAGAGACTCCAGAGATTAGAGTGATGACCCTCGGGGAAGGGCATGACTTGCTGTGGCTGACTTTGAAGAAGGTAGAAGGAGGCAATAAGCCCAGGACCTCAGCAGCCTGCAGATGCTAGAGTATCCATGGAAGCATAGCCAGCCTTCCTATAGGGACCCTAGGAAGGAGCGTGAGCCATCCAGCACCTCGACTGTAGTGCAGTGAGACTAATTTCACTCTTCTCAACTACAGACTGTAACATAATAATAGATCGCCACCAAATTAGTAGTAGTTTAGAACATAATTCAGAACACAAACATGTGGGTCCTAGGAAATGTACATACACTGTCATCAGTATTGATTTTATTAGCCTTTTTACTTTTTAGTAATTTTATTAAATGAAAAAATGCTATTTCTGTTTCAGAGACTGAAGTTGCTATTAATGCTTTCTTGTAAATTGATGAACTGGATGATCTTGTTTTAATACATGGCTGCAGTTTTTCTTGTTGACTCACAAATAGTCACTGAATAAAATAGCCCTTAATTATAACGTTTGAGTTTTGCGAATATTTTCTCCCAATCCCTCATCTCTTTGTTAACTCTATGCCAGCTCTCCCTACATAGATTGAAGTCCTTCATACCCAGGGAAGAGTAATGTCTAAGCCAAAGACACCACATACTCCTGCCTGACCCAAGTGATAAGTAAGATAAGTAAGTGTGGGATTAAGTCGGGTACACTTTTGAGGATGAATCTCCTTACTAATTACTGTGTTCATTAAAAATAATGTGTTCTGAAGCACGGGCCGGCCCTGAAGGAAGTTAGCTGCAGAACCCCAGATAGCGGTAGAGAGGGACTCGGACTCAATGGCGACCTCAGAGGTCAGCGGCAGTGGCGGGAATGGCGAGGGCTGCAACCCCTCCGTCAAGTACTACCGGGTGGAGGAGGTGGCGAAGCGAAACTCTGCGGAGGTGGAGACGTGGATGGTGATCCACGGGCGAGTCTACAATATTACCCGCTTCCTCAGCGAGCATCCTGGTGGGGAAGAGGTTCTGCTGGAACAAGCTGGTGCTGATGCAACTGAAAGCTTTGAAGATGTTGGCCACTCCCCTGATGCCAGGGAAATGCTGAAGCAGTACTTCACTGGTGATGTTCATCCGAGTGACCTTGAACCTAAAAATGGTGGTAACAAGGATCCTTCAAAAAGCAGCACGTGCAAAAGTTTCTGGGCATATTGGAGTCTCCCCGTCGTGGGCGCTATTCTTGTAGGTTTCCTGTATCGTCACTTCACAGCCGACAACAAATCCTCCTGAGGAGACGAGACTATGCTGAAGTGTGGGAGCGCATGCTCCTGGGATTGAGAAGTTGAGACTTACTTTGGAGGCTGCAGCATTGCTTCCCCCTTGAATCCTGCCAGTTACCCCCCCAACCCCCTTTGGAGCCAAGATGTTTGACTAGGTATCTATCCTCCTTCAATCTAGGACCAGGGTCCTCACCAGCCAGAGCCTGATGCCCAAAGCACCTGCTCACGTTGTGTCTTTGCCAGGGTTTCTTCTCACTGGCTTCCACTTGTTCTCTTCATTTCAGAGTTTATGTTGATGATTAGAGTTCCTGTGTTGTAGAGACATGGCCTTTGGGGACAGCATATGATTTCTGATACTCTGAGTTCACATTAGGTATATTATTTAAGGGAACAGTACTCTAGTTTTGAATCTTTTCCCCATTTTTCTTTTAAGTAAATTTATTTTTTTAATTCTGAAAAAAGAAAGTAATGTATTCTGAGCCTACTCTGCACCAAGCCTGCATGTGGGAGAGATAAAAATGAACACAGCATTCAGTGAAAAAGAAGCTTAGTGGTGGTTGTGGGGACAAGGCCACAGAGCAGGTACAACAACCACCAGGGAATAGCAGATCTGTGATAGACACTTAGGTAGTACCCATGGCATTCCACATTCAGCCAGTGAGGCTTAGTAGAGACAGTCCAGGAGACAGGAGCATGGGAAGGGCCTAGAGACGCACATAGGGAATACTGGGACAGGAGTGAGGCGAGGCGGGCAGGGCCCATTGAAGTCTGTATACTTCAGCCTTGTCTTTCTCCTGAATGTACTGTGCACTGTTTGAAGTTGGAGAAAGAGGAAGGTGGGGTGTAAGCTAGCCTTTAACAGAGACCATGCCATCTGTTCTGCTGAGAAGAGACTGCAGGGGGCACCATCAGAGACCAGTGCCGAGGTGCTATACTGGCCTAGGAAGGAGGTAGGGGCATGAAAATAAAGCATATCAGACAGATGAATACACAGGACAGACAAGAGACTCATGCCTGCATGTCTCGCTGTTCATGTTTTGTGTATAAGCAGTTTCTACATGGAGGCACTTTGGAACTCAACATCATCTAGTATGCACAAGGCTTTGCAGAGAGAGGTAAAAATCACCGTGTTGAACATACAGAGCCATGATAGATTCATATCACACTTTATGTTTCATATTTAATGTTCTTTCTGTAGATGGGCTCCAACTAACGGCTCGGTGCGATGATTTAAGAGTTTTATGGAGGTGAAAGTGTTATTTGCATTCCACACAAATCATCTCAAAGTTTTGCATTTGGGTCATTTTGAGAGCAAAGGACACGCACAGGGCCATGGCCTGATGCTGGGAAATAGCAGACAGCCACACAAATGTAACATGGAACCAATGATGCTCTGCTGTGTTGTGTCGTCAAGCTATGAAGTACAGGAGGTACTACATGCACTTTGTACTTAGGATATTTTCAACTTACGGTGCTTTTATCAGCACCTCCCCATCAGAGGGCGAGAAGCATCTATGACTGAACATATAACTCAAGCATTGACTGGCTCATCCTCTGTTTCCTCCTGTCCACCTTGTGTAGGTTATCACACATGTGTATGGAAAGATGGGGGCTTATCTTAACTCCCTTCTCCATCTGCGGCTGGTCTCCAGTCTTCCCAAAGCTCCTCATCACTTGAAAATCCTGGACCCGTGCCTAAGTGTTCATCTTCGTCACCAAGGAACTGGTAAAGGTGTGGCTGAGGGAGAAGAAAATACCCTATACTGTACCTTTGTTCCATATAATGCCACTTCTTCCCTTGGGGTTATGGAGACAGCACTCTTTTGAAGCCCTGAATTAACTGAAGGGGGTTACAATGATTACATAAAGGTGCTTGAATTATGAATTAAGTAGCATGTTCTGAC
Source organism: Cricetulus griseus (assembly GCF_003668045.3). Lineage (NCBI taxonomy): Eukaryota > Metazoa > Chordata > Mammalia > Rodentia > Cricetidae > Cricetulus > Cricetulus griseus. The sequence continues at coordinate 39,353,013 of NC_048598.1, forward strand.
CAGCAAGTACTTCCTCTGCACTGCCCTCACCACAGCTCACCTTGCTTCCTGCTCCTGGGATAGCCGGTGGGCACCTGAGGGAGAAGACAGGTACTTTGTCCACGGTGAAACTTTCATGTCATGGTATTGTTTTCTCATTTTCCCACAGGTGTAAACAAAACAAAACAAAACAAAACCCACAAACATTAAATGGCACCTTCCAAATCTGTCTGTCGGCCGAACGTCAGCTGCTACTGGGTACATTAAGTAGAGCCCACTGCTCACCCCAGGCTACTGGGCACCCCACTATGTGAGGAGGCACCACAGGACTCGAAGGAAGATGGAGGATACTGGCTAAAGTGACCTGACGGGGCTTTTGCTAAAGTCAGACAATGCAAGCACAGACATAGACACCACAAACTGAAGTCTGCTCTTGAGAGGATTCAGAGGAACTGAGTTTGGTAGGGGGAAGGGTTCGAGTACTATTAAGCCCCTCTGTTCCTGGAAGAGGGGAACCACTCACTGTCTGGCAGGCCTGAAGAACCCAAATGAAGCAAATGGGATGAAGCAACATTTGTTCTGGGGGGGGGGTGAAGTATGGCTGGGGTGTGGAGAATCATTCGTTAAACCCTGAACCTTAAAGTACGTCTGACAGAAGGTGGTAGTGTCTACACTGGGGATCTTTTTGGGGAAGACTGCCGGGTATCCAGGACCTTCCTTGGAGACTCTGGTGTTCAGCCTCCCCTAGCTTGGCATTGTGAAGCATGAGTCCCTGCTCTCAGTTTCCAGATCTGAGAATCGGGAAAGGACAGGCAGAACCGAGGTGGGCTGGGTCACGGAAGCCCGACCCTTTCCCAGTACTGCCTGCGCAGTAGCTGGTGTAACAGACAGGAGCTCAGCTGGGCACAGAGGGGCTATTTGCAGTTTGATAGTTTCTGCTGAATTATTGATGCCTCAAGACCTCCCCCTTGTTAACAAATCACCCTCTGCATGAAAATTTAAAGAGGCAAATGAGGGCAATCTCTCAACCCATTATTCCCTCTTCTTTTGCCATCTGAGCTCTAATTTTAAGTCAATTGGCCCAGAAGTCCTCTCTTGGGAGATGGCACAGCTCAGACACCCAGGGCCAGCAAAACACATGTGTGAGAGCAACATCTGAGTTCTGAACTGTCCCCGGAGTTGTAGTGCCTCTGACTAGGTGAGTGCTGACCATCTTAGTGTCATTGAACCAGGAAGTACTGCGTCTCAATTACAGAAGACGATGAAAAGTTTCAGAATGTGGTCCAGGTTTGGCGTTTGGAGGCCTGGGATGGCCTAGGAAATAGTGGTGAATTTTTAGTGAGAATAATTTCTAAAACCCCAAAAAGCACAAAGTTGGGGCTAGAGAAACGGCTCAGTGGCTAAGAAGACCGTAATCACCCAAGTTCTAATTCCAGCACCCATATAAAAACCTAGGTATGCTTACACCCCTGTATATTACCTTAGTACTGTGAGTGACAGAGACAACAGAATCTCTGGGGCTTGATAGCTGCCAGCCAAACTCTAGGTTCCATGAGGAACACTGACTCGAATAATATGGAGAGTTATGGAGCAGGATACTTGACCTCTTCCTCTACCCTCCATAAAGGCAAAGGCATTCACACCTGTGTATATGCACATGCATGCTGCACTTATACCGTGCACAAACACATGCACACACCCCTCTTTAAAAATCATCTGTGTAGTGGAGTTGTATAGTCTTTTCTTAAAATATTATTTTTATGTTGTGTGTATAGGTGTTTTGCCTGCATGCATGTCTGCGTGCCATATGAATGCAGTGCTCTTGGGGAACAGAAAAGACCACTGAACCTCCACCCCCACAGGATTTGGAATTACAGATGGCTGTGAATCGCCATGTGGGTGCTGGGAATGTTAATTTCATCTTGTAACAGTAAGGAAGCATTTCAAAAAATTGGCTGCACAGAGTGTCTGGAATCTGATAGGGTTTGTAATAAAGGTCAAGTGACATACAATATTTGAACATGCATTGTTAATCTTAAGTGTTACCCCATTCAGGCTTTTGCTACTTTTATAATACCGTAGCATCCTTATCTCGTTCTTCCCCACTCAATAAGTCAGGCATTTCTATACCTATAGGACAGCTGGGTAGACCGAGGGAAGGGTCGGGGATGGGACAATCACTTTATCATCTCATCCCCTGACTACCAACAAGCTGTTGTCTTATATAAAAAGAGGCCAAACGGGCTTGTGGACAGCTTTGCTGATACAAGTATTTCTAGTCCAATGCTTCCAGTTATAATGCAATTTGGCTGGCGCTGACTTCTTGGAAGTAGTCAAAACCCAACTAACCTCACTATCTGATTTCATATTTACCTTCCATATCCATTAGGCTCTGGCATCATTCTAATTTACACTCTTCAGTTCATAATATCAGTAGTTACCAGCCCCTTTAGACCCTTCTTAACCCGGTTGTCCTCTGAACCATCTCATAGTGGGCCTGGTAGTTATTCTTACTTAAGATGGTCAAGGTTACCTTACATATGGATCCCATTGATTTGAAAAGTATCTGTGGTGCACAAGGTTAAATTCTAGCAATTGTGATGTGTACACCTTGGTATCATTCGTTTTGGACAGCAAACGCTATGATGGCTTCATGTCATCCTTTTGGACATGAAAGGCATTTTTACCAAACTGGAAAAGAACCCTAGATCCTGTGTCATGAGCAATGGGAACTCTGAAGGAAGATCACCAACAGTGTTGGATGCTAGCTGGCATGCACACATGCGTGTGTATGCACACATGCACACACCCCTCCCCTTTAGGAGATGCAGGTTTGAGACAAAAGCTGGAGCCCTGTTTCTGACTCTGCTGCCCACATGCATACTGGAACCCTCTGGGACTGAGGGAAGCCATGTTGGTTGCTCAGAATGTGGGAGTGGCAACTGTCTTCCTTTGGAAGCACCATGCATTTCTAACAGCCTTCATCTCCTCTGTTCTTTCCTGATGTCAGTCTCCTCTTTGGAAAGCAAGCTATGACACAGCCCCACTGTGTAGGCATCTGGGTTTGGCTCTTGGTTGGTTGGTACTGTATCTTGAACACAGGCCCTTCAGCATTAAATGCTCTCCCAGCAAGCTATGACCCTAGATCTTACTTATTTTGTTTTTTATTGGTTTTATTGAGGTTTTGGATTTTGTTTCATCTTTTATTGTGAAGATTTTTTTTAGAACTTGGGCATTTTTCTCTTTTTGTAACCACCTTTAAAGTTACCTTTTTAGAGTTACATACAACGTCGTAAGTTTTGTTATAGCATTTCCATAGCTGTGTGTCATATCATTACACTGTGTTCTCATTCATCTCCCTCCCATTGCTGTTTTTAAGATGAGGTCAGGTGTGTCTCACGTTGGCTTAAAGCTCACTCACTAGCAAGGCTTCCTTGAATGACTGATCCCTCCCACAATCTTCCAAGCACTGGGATTCTATGTTTTTTTTTTTTTTTTTTCTTTAAAGACATCTAATGGGTCAAAATCAGAGCAGGCCAGAAGTCACAGGTCAGTGGGCATTTCTGTTTTTTTGTTTTGTTTGTTTTGTTGTTGTTTTGGTTTTTCAAGACAGGGTTTCTCTGTGGCTTTGGAGGCTGTCCTGGAACTAGCTCTTGTAGACCAGGCTAATCTCAAACTCACAGAGATCCACCTGCTGCTGCCTCCCGAGTGCTGGGATTAAAGGCTTGTGCTACCACCATCCGGCCAGTGGGCATTTCTGAAGGGCTGTTTTGGTTGGAAGCTGTGAGAGCAGGTTAATTGTTCTGGTCTGTAGAGAAACACAGCTAAAACTTTCACTTCACCTGATGACACTAATCTCCACATTGCCTCCCTCCTCCTACTTCATCCAGGACTGCTTATGGGTTTTACTGCTTCCCTCATGTTACTTTTTCTTAAAGTCCAAAGTTTTCATTATTTTTTTCTCAGAATCAGAGCATGGCAAAGTGGGGTCCCTCAACTTCATTCAGCATGCTCCCCAGAACCCAGCAAGCACCCCCACATCTCTGTTTCCTTTCTATGAAGAAAGACTGGGAGGAAAGGCCTAACTGACTCACCTTCCCTCTTAGGCAACTCTTACACCTTTCCCAAGATTGGGATTGTCCAGGAGGTCACCCAGGAGGACAACCAGGAGGTCACCCAGGAGGTCACCCAGGAGGACAACCAGGCCACACAGGGAACGTGCCACAGCAAGCAGCGCCTCATCTCCCCTGTCCCACCCACAGAAAGAAAAACTTAAAAGCCCATTCCTAGAATTCACCCGAGAACTTGGGGCTGATCGAGGGATCTCACATGAGATCTAGGTTCTCTGGCTCTGTAGCTTTTGAAGTTGGCGACAAGGACACTGTGTTGGGTTTGAGAGGGGATGGAGTGTCAGGGATTACGTTAAGTCTTGCTCTTGGGAAATGGCAGAGCCAGGACTGAAGACAGGCCTTCCACTCTCAGGCCTGTCTTCCACATGTTGTCATCCTTGGGTGTGTTAATTCCAGTCGCCACATATACTACAAGGACAAGCTCTTCCCCTGTGCCTCCTCCTCTTCTCCTTCCCCCACTGGCTCCCCTATCAATCACAGTTTAGTTTAAGACACTCCAGAAATCCGTCTCCCACAGCTTCGCAATGATTCTTCCTTTCTATGCCTTTGTTTTCGGTCACCCCAAATCAACCACATTCTGAGGATATTAAATAGTAAGTAAATAATTAGCTTTATTGAAAGAAATAAAAACGTGTTCATTTTAAATCATGTTACATTTAGTAACATACATTATTATGTAATGAAATCTTGTGCCACTCCGTAATGAAATCTTGTGCCACTCCGTTTCATCCCACTCAAGACATCAATCACCCTTTTGTTCAGGGTATCCACACTGTATTCGCTATTCTTCTGTTAGCTACTTAGTAGCTGGCTTAGTTATAAGATCAACTGTCAAGGTATCACAGTGCCTACATTCAAGGAATCCTTATGTAGTAGCCTAAGGCTGTTAAAATAACTAGTCACCTGTTTCTTTTTACCTAGGCTCTGTGCCATTTCATGTCATTACACAAAGATGGCATACAATAAGCTCCAGAAACAGAGAGTATATTCACACAACTCATACTGTAGCAGAATTGCTCTATCTTATCATTTTTCATCTTTTATTGTGTCTAATTTACAAGTTGAACCTTGTCACAGATATAGAAGTTCAGAATAAAAGCATGGCATATATAACTTCAGTACTATCCACAGTTTATGCAACCACTAGTTGAGGACTTGAGCTATAATCCCAGAGAATAGGGGACTACTATATTCCTCTTTGATGTAGACTTTTACAAAACATGTATGTTTTAAAGGTCTCTATATTTTACTGCTTTTCCTGATGAAGGGTAAAGAAAGCATCTCTCTCTCTCTCTCTGTCTCTCTCTTTCTGTGTGTGTCTCTCTCTGCTTCTCTCTCTGTTTCTCTCTCTCTCTCTCTCTCTCTCTCACACTCACACACACACACACACACACACACACACACACATTCAGCAAAGATACTGTAACATGTGACTTCTCTTCCCCTCAACTGTTTTATGACTATAACTTACCCAAATGAACCACTCTCTTTAGCTACATGAGTTGCTAAAACTGCCTTGCAGGTAACAGTGTAGAGAAAACAGACATCAAGGTCTCAGGGGGATGTTAGAATGAACGTATCCTGTGGCTTCCCCCTAAGTGCCACCTCACTGTCTCACTTTCTGTGTGCTGAGAAGTGAGGTGTCTCTGGCATCCTTGGGCTTAGGCTCCCTCAGATGTAACTGACTTCTTCTCCTTGTTGATGGCCCTTGGAAGGCCTCCCTTACCCTTACATATAACGGAACAGAGACACTCAGAGTGGCTTCTTCAGAGTCACTGAGCACAATGGAGTCCAAGAGATCTATACAGAGCATTGCTTATGGTGGGGTCTATCCTGTAACCAGCAGCCAGAGTCAGCAAGCTCTTCCTGATGGCATGTTTCTCTTTGGCTCACTCGACAACTCCTAACCCATGTTTGCTTTTTAATTACCTTCCATGTAGTCTGCTCCTGCAGACTTACTCTCATGATTGCCAGCACTTAACAGCTTTTCTCACAGATTTCCTAGAAAACGCATATGTCCTGTTTCTTGGCAGGGGTCACAGGTGAGAAAGTTCTATTGGGTTGAGCTACACTGTGTACCATCAATAATAAGTTTTAATATCAGTGAAAGTGTTACTGTGTGTCATTAGAGATCACAGGCTGCAGGGGACAAAGTACGTGTGTGTGTGTGTGTGTGTGTGTGTGTGTGTGTGTGTGTGTGTGTGTTCATGTTCATGTGTGCCATTGCTGGCACATATTGTATCTGGGTATTGATCAATGCATGGAGAAGTCGGAGTTTGGCATCAGGTATCTTCCTTAAACATTCTCCAATCTTACTTTACAACATAGGGTCTTTAACTGAACCTGGACCATGTTCATTCAGCTAGGCTAGATAGCCCACAAGTCCCAGGGACCTTCCTGTCTCCACCTCAATGCCAGTAGCATAACACGCATATGATGCTGAACCCTGCTTTTTCGTGGGTACTGCATGTCTGAATTCAGTTTCTTATGTTCAGCAAGAAGTTTCCCAACATAGCCATCTCCACAGCCCTCAAAATACGTTTTCACTTGCCTGGTGCCATGCCACATGGAAGTAAAGATCTTTCCCATGGGACCAGGAGTTCCCTGAGCCTTTTGGTTATATTACCCAATTGTCTGCTAAGAGCTGGTGGCCCAGAAAACAACTAGGAGTGGAAGAAAAGGTTGTTATGTGGGGAAAGTCAATCAACTTAAGTCTTCTGCAATGGAATTTGTAAAGGATATCAGACAGGGCATGTGCACTCTGTGCATTAGTGTCTTCTTTTGTGAAATGATGGAGATAATTATTTTAAATGACTTGCCTAGTTAGCAAGTACATTATAATCTTTGAGTTTTTGAATGCCTAGAGAAGTTCTGAATTATACAGTCTTGAGCTGATATGTAATCATTTGGCATGAGAGATCTCACTTCTGGCTCTATAATCTCATACAACAATGGATTTAAGCTCATGTGCTCTGTGTTTATAATAAACCTAGAACCTTGATCAAATTACTTAATCGTTTCGGTCTCAATTTTGTCACCTGGACCAAGGGAATAGCGATGAGTGCCCATCTCACAGGCTATTAAGGAGCTAAGTGAGTCGGCATGGGTAGCAAGTTCTTGGTGTGTATCCGCATCTTCAGTCATGTCTCAGAGCAGCTGCATAAATCAGTTCAGACAGCTCAGCTCAAGTGTCTGGGGTTCTGGGATCTGTCTTTACCCTTATGCCATTGGAAAAGCTAAATCAAATTTATACATGAAGAGAAAAGCACAAAGGATAATGGAAGAGAATTTTGGGGAAAAAAACAAAGTATACCCATCACACCAGACACCAGAACTTCTTACAATATTTGAAATGTTTTTTTCTGGAAGAACAGAACCAACTAGACATACATAGAAGAGGGAGGGGAGCTATTAAAAGAGATTGGCTCATGGGAATATGGAGGCTGAGAAGGCCCAGAATCTGCCCTTTACAAACTGAGGCTCAGAAAGGCTTTGGAACATGAACCATCAATGTCCAAAGGCAGCAGGAACTCCCCACTCAGCAGAGCAACGTCACCCCTCTACTGTCCTCTTGTTCCGTTTAAGCCCTCAGATCGGATGATACCCATAGCAATGGAAAGCTTGTCTTTACTCAGTCAGCTACCATCTTCTAGAAACATTTGCCCATATATATCCAGAAATTGCATTTTACTGTCTACCTGGGCACCCATTTGCCCTGTCAAGATGGCATTAACCATCAGATTTTAGAGCACTGATAGCGGATAGAACTAATTTACAAGTAGAACAGAGGACAACACAGCCCAAAACATGTGTAAGTGAAGATCCAGTATGTAGAGCAGGAAAGAGAGATACAGCTGATGGCATGGAAAGACTAGGAAGAGGCCACACATGGTGCAGAACCCAAGTCTAAATGTATTTGAAAAGATTTACACCAAAGTCAAAGTAAACTTTCAGGGACAAAAGGGAAGGCAGCGTCTTCCACTAAAGGCTGAGGAAGGGTTCTTTAGATGATGCACACACAAGAAAAACATAAAGGAGAAGGACAGCGATACAATAATGTTAAGATTAAAACTTCTTTTTAGTGAAAGATGTTGTAAACAAAGACTAAATAATTCCAAGGCTAGGGAAAAATATAACAGATCCAAGTAAATTGATAAAGGCCAAGAATCTAAGATTTAAAAGAAACAACCACTGAAAACTAAGAAACCAGGGAGATCAACATAGTGTCTGGCATAGAACCTGGGCCCAGGCCGGGCGTTAGTAGCACACGCCTTTAATCCCAGCACTCGGGGGGCAGAGGAAGAGGCAGGTGGATCTCTGTGAGTTTGAGGCCAGCCTGGTCTCCAGAGCGAATGCCAGGATAGGTTCCAAAGGTACACAGAGAAACCCTGTCTCGAAAAAAAAAAAAAAAAAAAAAAAGAACCTGGGCCCAGAAAGTACTGCAATAAGATAAAAAATACCAAATGGATGTATTCATGGCATGGCCTTGGAAACAGATGTTTGGTCATATGTAGGTTATGCTCTTTTTATCATCCAGACACACCTGGAGCACCATTTCCTTCCTGTCTGTCTCACTCTGCCATAGTTGTATGTAGCAAGTTCACTCAGGGGAACTGTGTTAGGGAGCCTAGCTTGTGGGACAGTCCAGTCAGAGATGCTCCGAATTTATTAGCATTTCCCCAGCATCATTGCCACTTAGAAGTCCCATCCTCTCTCTCTCGGAGCAGGACATAACTGTCTTGTTCATATTGTGGTGATAATAATCATCAAAAACAAACCCAGGGAAATAAAGCCACCAGGAGGCCATCCTCTTTAATTAAGGAGACCTAATGAGTTGCAGTCCTGCCGTGCATGGGACTCCATTATCTGTTATAAATAGGGGACGGTGAGTGTGGTGTGCCGTCTCTGCAGCCTTGCTGCTGTTTTTTCTTTATTTCCTACTGGTTCCTGCTTCTCTGATTGTATGTATGTGTGAAAGCTATGACAAAAACAAACAAAAAACAACAACAACAACAAAAAACCCAGACCTCTTTGTTTAACTTGAAGTTCTAAAATTCTTCTGGCGTCACCCAAGGAACTGTAATATGACCAGATAGCATGACTGGTTGGTAGACGAGATTAAGAAAGATTAAGTCTTCAGTCCCATGCCTCCAAATTGGAGTGGTTTTTTTTCCCTCTGTTCCCCAGACACAGAGAACACCCCAAGCTTTGGGTAATGTGTCGTCGTTCATTGGAAGGTCAGATAGAACAGGGTGGCGTGAATCATTTCAAGTGTCCCATCGTCACCAGTGTAAACACAAAACTGTCTTCCCAAGAAAAGGAACGACTGGAAGCTAGTTAAAAAGGTGATGGTGTTCAGTTCCCAGACGGCATTCTAAACAGAGGCCATCAGGTCCAGCCCCCGCCTTCCTTGCTGGAGACTAGAAAGTGGAGCCCTGGCTATTCTCATTGTTGTTGTGTGACTTTTCCTAATCTGAGAACATATAATGAGAAAAAAATGAAACATATTTAAGCAAGGAGAAATTTGGGATGGATCTTTGGGAAAAAAAAGATAATCATGTTGAAATCCATTAGGCTGTGTAATAGTTTCCCAAGGGCAATGATGTAAACCTCCTAGCTACAGTCATTTAAATTTAGACTGAGTTGTGAGCTAGTGAGTCGGCCCCAGGGAACAATCCTGCGTGGAAGAGGGGTAGAGTAAGGTGATAGGCCAGATTACTCATAGATCTATTCCAGCTTAATTTCTAGGACTGTGGGATCCTAATTAAAATGAACTATATTGCCTATTATGGACCTGCCACATTAATATTCTGTAAGGTCTCCAGGCAAGTCCTGTGGGGGTAGTTATTCCTTCATTTTGTAGACGGAGGGTCCACAAGCCACGATTAACTATGTAGCTGTTGGCCACATGCTGACCTCTTGCAATGGACAGTGCTTATGTTAAAGACCTCAGAAGGAAGTCGGGTTCATAGTGTGAACTCACAGTTCATTCAAAGTAATCCAGTGGGATAAGAAGCACACTTTGATATGCTTTGAGATGAGCGATGTGTCAGTATGTATTCTGGTGAATACCACAATAGGAAGCGCCACTCTGTGATAACAGTTGCTGCCACGTAGCAGCCGGGCCTAATATGTGCTTTCTCATACATAGTCCTGACTTCCCTTTTAGTATCAACTGGAGAAATCTTGGGAGAGCTCCTGCATTCACAGGCCTGTCTAGTTCCCCACCAATAGTAATCTCTCCTCCATGAAACTGGCTCTGTTGAGGCTGCTGAGGCAGGGCCATTCACAGGCTGCCTAGTGTCAAAGAGACCACAGGTTAGGACAGATGGATGGTGGTCCAATTGCCCGGGGGGTGTTCCATGTGAATGGTGACACCTATCTGGCAAGCTGTTTTTATCCTTTTTGCTCTGTTCTGAGGTTTCTTCTGAAATGTCCTCACAGGCCATACAGCAGCAAGAAATCTCCATCATGCATTAGAGAATGCCAAGTTCTCCCTGGTTTAAATTTATAAACTATGTTCTAATTACTCTGTGGGGAGTCTCCATGGAAATTGGAGTCATCGCTGTGCAACGGAACAAGAATTAGGGCATTGATTGGTGAGACTAGGGAACTGAAAAATCCCCTTTCCTTCAAGATCTGCTGGTGACACATATCCATATCACTGTCCCTAGCTCCACAGACAGACCATTAAATTCCCGCCTACCATCTAGTACTTTTAATAAGTGACTAAGTACACATCCCAGAAACAGCAAGGGACTGTTGTGTCATTCATTTCCCAGTGAATACAGCTCAGCTCCTGATATAGAAGGCACTAAATTAAAAAAGATGTTCAAGGGGCTAGGGCAGTGGTTCTCCATTGTGGATAGCAACCCCTTTGAGGGGTCGAACGACCCTTTCTTGGGAGTTGCATATCAGATATTCTGCATACCAGCAGCAAAATTACAGTTATGAGGTAGCAGCAAAAACAAATTTATGGTTGGGGTCACCATAGCATGAGGAGCTGTATTAAAGGGTTGCAGTCTTAGGAAGGTTGAGAACTACTGGGCTAGGGGGATGATGACGCAGTTCATAAGGTGCTTACCACCAAGCTCGAGGACCTGAGTCTGGATCCCCAGTACCCACATACAAGCCAGGTGCAGCAGCACAAACTTCTAATCCTAGGACTGGGGACAGGCAGAGCGAGGAGGCTCCCTGAGCTCATTGGTCACCCTGGGGCTCCGCGTCACTGACAGACTATATATCTAAACGTAAGATGGAGGGGCACTAAGGAAGATATCTGATGTCTGAACCTCTGGCCTGAAGCAAACAAACACATGCACATTCACACGAACATAAACACACACACACATGAACATAAACACACACGCACATGCACACACACGCACACACACAGGAATATAAACACACACATGAACATAAACACACACACACACACACACACCCTTAGTTGATTATTACAGTAGTGTCAAGAGTCTTGGTTTCCTCTTCTACAATATGGCCTAATAATAATGGCTCTAACAGCTAAACCAAAGATTAAACAGCAGAACAACAACAAAAATAAAGTGTTCCGGACAGTGCCCAGAACCTAAACAACACATGGTTTCTTCAATATGGGAAGGTTATTTATTCCTGGATTCAATAGATGTCAAGTAAAAGTGTTTTACAAAACAATGCACAAACCACAATGCTGAGAAGTTGTGGTGCGAATTTGGGGCTTTGGTTGTAATTGGGTTTTTTAACTAGGCCAGCATTTCTTTGCTACTAGCACATTAGAATTTATAACATCCCCAGTCCAAGTCCCTGGGCACTAAACCACCTGGCAAGATGCGCTCCATAAGTAAATGAGACTTTTGAGGGGTTCACATTTGATTCTTCTATAGAAATAAACCTATGTGGTAAACTTGGAGAATGAGTGATATCATCTATGATGATAAAAATGGATGGAGGAACATGACACTCTTTGCTGTTTCCTAATGAGAATTTGACTTCCATTGGTCCAGAATACTATGAAGACTTTTCTTGAACCCCATGGAAATGTCTTGACTCTTCATTGCTTTAATTTACAAATAATAAGTACATTTAGATTGTCTAAGGGGGCTCGGGTGGGATCTTTGCTTAGCAGGGCCATCGAGCACTATTGGTGGGAGCTTGCACATGGAATGGCCTGCTTACAGCTGAGACAGGTTGACAGTGTTGGCTTTCCCACCAGGTCTGAATCAACCCTTCCAAGCGCACTCACCTCACTGTTGACTCTATAGGACGGGTGGATACTAGGGATACTAGCTACTGGACTTATGAGGAGAAAAAGGAGGCCAGGAGGGGAAGGAGGCCAGCACAGCCAGGCCCAGTTCCTACCTGTTTTCCCTTACTCTGTGGGAGAGCAGTAAATGGAAAGATTGTTTTACCCCAATCCCAGAGGATACTCTGGCCTCTCAGGTCCCGCCCCCCCCGCCCGCCCCCCGCCCCGGCCCCAGTTCTGCCATGGTCTCATTTCTCAGCTGTGTGGAAACTGCATTGTCCTGGAGCCAGAAAGCAGCTTCTGACTTTTTTACAACATGCTTTTAATTCCAGTTGAACTCCTGGCTTCCGATAAAAGGTCTCATCTTTGGCACAGAAATTCCTCCCATCATGCCCTATTGCCCCCGATGCCCTCTGCTGGCCATTACTGATTACTGCAGCCGATGCGGACCGGTTCCCTTTCCCTGAAGTTCGGAAGCTGTTAGTTTGTCCTTTTAAATTCTCATCCTTGTTTCTTTAAAAATAAAATAGAACTGTTTCTGTTGTTATTTTACTGTGTCAGAACTTTCCAAGGCAACGTCAAAACCCTGTCCGCCCAGTGACCTGAGTCTAGCAGCATCCTGCACCAGTCCAGCACTCAGCAAAGCTGAAACAGGGACTGAGACAGTGACAGAGTGCTGTTTGGAGCGGATGGGTGTGGGGCTTGAAGACTGAAGGAATTCTATTAAAGCCTCATTTCTCAAACTTGGCATTGTCGACATCTGGGGCCAGATAACTCCTATCTGTGTAAGTCTGTCACAGCACGGTGAGGAACAGTATTCGTGACTCTCACTCTCCTCTCCTGATACAAGCAGCGCCCCGCCCCCAACCTAAAACCTAAAGCATCTTCCCCAAACATTTCCACTATCTGAGTGGGGAGGGACATTACTCACTGTTTGAAAAACATCGTGAGTGTGATGGCTGCAGAAAGACCACAGTACTCAGGACCTCTAAGTGCTGGGAAGTGCAGAGCTGCTCTTTGATGCTACTCGGGACTTAGTGGACACCCTAATTAGTGTTGGAGATTGCCAATCAGGGGATGAATATATCCAGTGTGGAGGGGGGAGGGATAGTCTCACCAAGAGCCCTTCTCCTACTGACAGTCAGTAACCCTTGGGTTTTCTGTCACTTGTCCTCTACCTGTCTGTCCCGCAGCCTGCTTCCCTAACTCCTGAGCTCAAGTCCCCAACTTCACTGACGTGTCTGTAGATTGTTTTAAAAAATAAAAAGTAAAAACAGTTCTTCTCTCATTTCTACACCGTTGTGGGAAATTTCCCTCTGTGATAATAACTGTGTTGTGACTTGAGTATGAAATGTTCCCTTAGGCTTGCGTTTTAAACACTGGATCATAAGCTAGTGGTCCTGATTGAGAGCTTGTGAAAACTTTGAGGGAGGAGGTATAGATGGTGAAGGAGAGTCACTAGGAACTGGCCTCCCTCCACCTGACTGACCCTCTCTAGCCTCATGCCTTCCCCGCAGTAGTAGACTGTACTCTCTGAAAATGTGAACCAACACACACACACACACACACACACACACACACACGCACGCACGCACGCACGCACGCACGCACGCGCACGCATTAGTGAACAAGGGAGAGGGGAAGCTAACACTGGCTGTAATCAGTTCTCGAGGAAAGGGAGGAGGGAGGTGGGAAGAGACCTGCCTGTATTTAGACCCCGTGCCCACGGCACCGTGGGCTAGCCTCCCAGTGTATGTTGCCCTATACTAAGAGTCTCTACTCCTTTTCTATTCTCCTCAGTGAGCTCCTTTACCTGCGTGTAAAAATTAACAAATATCCTGGGACTTGGAAAACATTTCTTCATTTAAGCTCAGCAGAGAAAGGGTGTCTTGACAAAGAAAGAACTAGGGGTTGAAGGCATCTTGATTTCTTATTTCTACTTGGCAAACAGGGTAGCTGTGACATGACTCACCTTACTGAGAGCTGATGCTCCACTTTCAGGGCTCACCAGGATCATGGGCTGGGCCTGTGACCCTGTGAAAAACCCAGCGAAGAAAGTCTAACCTCTGACACTCAGTTGGGGCTGCACACCGATGTCCTCAGGACACTTGCTGCAGAGACACAAATAGTACAGAATTATCTTATCCCAGTCATGATTAAAATTGTATTGATGGTATCCTCTTAGACAACCTCTAAATGTAAGGCAGTGTGAGCCAGTAGAGACAGGATAGACAATGTTGTTCTCTGGGTGCAGCAGTCTCAACCCACAGTCTGAGACCGGGCTTAACTTTACCATTTAGAAACAAAGAACTCTCCCTTCCTCTGGTCCTATCAAAGTCACAGGCCAGCCACATTGCTGGCTTTGGTGAACCTTTCTTTGTGTATTAGCTGGCTGGGAAGGCTGTGCTCTAGGATAAGCTCCAGGGCACCTATGTCCTTTATGTATACCCAGAAGACAAAGGAGCCACCTGCTAGCTGGTTGGCTCACAGAAACCCAGCCTTTAAAAGAAGAGGGAATTCCTCGTCTTCTTGACACATCGTGTCTCTCCATTGCTGCTGAATTGTCCGCTGGGGCATGTCACAGTCTAGATGGCATGTGAAAGACAAAAGACTCACTTGTCATCTGCCTTTCTCCCTGTGGAGAGATAGCTCTGCATTCTGTCGTTGGAGCTGTGCGTGAGGCACTGTCACAGGGTAATCACGGGCAGCATATGTAGTCTTTCTGAGCCTGGGGCCACTTAACTGAAGCAACCACCCAGCAGGAAAGAGTATCTAAACAGAGGTTCAGGCCTCAACACCTACAATAAGACCATCTTACCTGCCTGGGCCAGGACCTCCTGGTCCCCGCAGGAGCAGCCCCTTGCCGGGTTTCTAATCATGCTTCTAGCACCTGTGCTGGCATCCTCAACCTCTGTTCTGCAGCCCTGGAGGCGACATGAGTACACAGCCCTGGAAACTCAACGTTGGTTCTACAAAACTCCACAGAGATCATTTCCGGGTGGAGGATCAATGCCTTATACTTCTTCCAGGAAGCAGCTGGGGTCCTCACTCTCCACAGAGACTTGTGTGACACCAAAGGAGACCTAAGGTGCACTCTGTGTAGAGGGCAAGGACACGAGCACCTAGTGGGTCAGCATCTAGAAATGTTGCTGAGGAGGGGACCATGTCACAGTCCTCACTCCCTACGACTGCACTGCCCTCTCCTCTCCTCTGCAGACATGGTTTCCAGCCACAGTTCAGATGAGGAAACAACCCAGGTCAGGGACAAAAGCCCAAAGATTGGATTGCCATCTACTGCTTACTGGCTGTGTAGCCTCGGATGAATTCTTTCATTTTTATGAACCTTTTGGGCCCTCATTGAAATAAGTGTGATAATCCACATCCTCTCCGTGAGGCAGCATCCAGTGAGAGCAAACACACTACAGCAGAGCACACTGTGCAAATACGAATGGAGGTAACCATGTGCTTGACTTCTAGATCCAGCTTTGTCAGGTACAGCCTGCAAGTCTCAAGCTGAATTTAGGATATGTAAAGTCATCAGAGACCCAGGCACTGTACCCATAATTACCATCATTACATGGGTTCTCTGCCTTGCATCTGTCATTATGTCTGTCAGCTGCCGGCACTGGGATGAGTCCATCCATTATCGGGTAGACCTTTGCTAAATGCATAGCATGATTTTACCTCAGAGATAGACCTGGCAGGGTGGGGGTAGGGGTGGGGTGATAGGAGAACAGACTAGATATCTTTCCTGCCCTGGAGGGTGTACAAACTAAAAAAAGAGGGAGAAACATAGTATTGTTGGATAAGTAGCTCCCAATCTTTCAGAAATTCCATCTCTTCTTGAGGTTCCGTGTTAAGGAAGCTCATTTTTGACTCCTCAAAGCTCAGAAGCCTATTGTTAATTTTCATCACAGCAGAGACAAGGCGTGTCTCTGATCATGTCGGGGACCGCCTCCTTTCTCTGGAGTCTCTCAGCAGCTCCTCCTCTGTGCATCTGGAAAAGAGACCGTCCATTTTCCTTGCACTGCCTAAAATTGATCAAATAGTCCTTCAGCTTCCTCCTCACCAGGCACCCATTTGTATCTCCTGAAATCAGTGTCCTACAGCTCGGGGTGGAGCTATTTTTCTGATCTCCTTCAGTGTTGTCTGATTGCACTTTCTCCATATGAACGGCATTTGCCTCGAGAAAAGCTAAAATCAACACAAGGTTTATGAACCAGTTCAAGGCAACAGCAGATTAATTGCCAGATGAGCTACACAGTCAACCTCTGTGCCCTGGGTGCTGAGCCTCTTAGTTGTCTTTGAAAGTAAACACAACATTCATTTGAGAACCAGCACAAATGAGCAAGTGACCAAAGAAGAAAGAGCTCAGAGTGGACAGAGGAATTTGAAGGAGTTTGCTTCTGAGTGGCCTTTGACAAACTGTACCATAAGGGACAAACTGGATCATGGAAAGGTATTGCTATTGCTAAGTTATGTCAAAACAGTCCAAACTGATCATTGCATGTGAGTCAACAAAAGCGTTCATGGCTTGGTGACCATTTTCAGGCTGACTTTAAGGATTAATATAGATCTTTGTTGTGATTTGAAGACAAATCCAAAGAATGGTTCTAAGACTGGGGGAGGAGGAGGAGGAGAGATGGGGAAGGAGAGAGAGAGAGAGAGAGAGAGAGAGAGAGAGAGAGAGAGAGAGAGAGAGAGAGAGAGAGAGAGAGAGAGAGAGAGAGAGAGAGAGCATGAGTGCAGAATCCCCTCAGGGGCCAGAAGATGGTGTCAGAGCCATTGGAGCTGGAGTTACAGGCCATTGTGAGCCGCTCTTATGGGAACTTAGGAACTAGGAACTGAACTCTGCCACAGTATTCACTGTTAACTACTGAGCCATTTATCCATCCCAGCTTCAAGATCTCATATATCCATTCCTTCTGCCCTGGTAGCAGCTTTACTGTGTGTCTTACCCTAGATGAATTATCTCACTTCAAAGTCACAAACACTTGTGTGAATAGTGTATTTTTTCTGACTTTATATCACACTTTGAGAATTTCTTCGTGAGTTTCATGCAAGCATTTTGTGATCATATTCACCCTCCCTCAAAGCTCTTCCATATCCAGCCTCTATATCTCTCTACCCACCTCCCCTTCCTACCCACCCAACTTTGAGTTTTCTTCTCTCTCTTTTTTTTGCTCCCTCTTGAGACCCTTTTGTATCATGGAGTAAGGCCTGACCTGGAGTGTGGTCAAACTAGGGTCACATCATTAAAGAAAATAGTCACACACTCTCTCCCCACAGCAGCTATTAAGTGAATAACTCCTCACCTAGTGGTGGGATTTCATGCCTACCTTCCCTCCCTTCTCATTGGGACTTTATGTGGCTTGGGCTTGAGCACATTTTGTCCATGTTGTCACTATTTCTATAGGTTCGTCATATATTCAACTATTGTGTCGAGGAAAACGCCACTTCTTTGATGTTTTCTATGACTTTTGGATCTGACAATCTTTCTGCCCCCTATTTCACAATGACCCCCGAGCCTTGGGAAGAGGGAATGGCCTATAGATATTCCACTTAAGGCTGAGAACTCCACAGTCTCTTATTCTCTGCATGTTGACCAGTCCTGGTTTCTAAGTTAATTTCCACCTACTGCAAGGAGAAGCTTCTTTGATGAGTGTTGAGTGATGCACTGACCTATAGGTATAGATCATTAGGAGTCATTTCAATACTATGCCCCCTTATCAAAATAATAGTATTGGGTTCTCTCCCAGGTAGGGCCTATGATCTATCTAGCCATAAGTTCTTGACCTTGGTAATGATGCTAGGTATGGGTTACATAGCCTTGAGCAAGTCTTAAATCCAATCAGAAATGGATTGGTTATTATAGCATTTTTGCCACTATTGCAGCAGTGGGCACATCTTGACAGATCAGTCATTGTTATACTTTGTATGATTTACGGCTGAGTGACACTAATGATTATTTTTCCCCACAATAATGTATATTGTACTTTCCAGCTCCATAGAAGCTTGCCAGTAGGGATGAGGTTTCAAGGTGAGTATCACCTTAATTTATCCATATTTTGTCTGGGTATTAATTTTGGGTCCAAGCTTTCAGAGAATCAAAGGGACAAAGGTATGGTATGGGGCTATTTATCTCTTAGCTATTGTAGTATACTTTCTGGTACTAAATTCTGAAAGAGATTTGAACATTGGCTCTTATTCAATGTTCTTGTTCAATTGGCTCTTATTCAATTGGTGCTAACACCAATACTTCCCCTGCTATTTTGTTCAGGTCTGGCCTCAGATATTTGCTAGGAGAGTCCCAACCTGCCTGTCAGTTCTCAAACAGCCCTTGAACTCACTATGGAAATGTGGCTCTTACTCCACACTGGCTGACAATTTTCTCTTGATCACATTTTAATATTGTGTCATCAGAATTTTAGGATAAGTTGCTATGTACAATAATTCATGAAGACTCTGCCTACCTTTTCTGGAAAAGCAATATTGAATATATTTCCTACTGTTCATCCAAAAAGTGATGACTGGGGACCCGCTGTGCAAAGTAAGCTGTTTAAGGAGGAAATGGCATGGCAGGGAGCCAGACAGAGTTCTGGTTGCCACATAGCTGTTCTTTGTAGGAGGACAGACAGCATATAAATAAGTAGGTTGTATGGGTTCATGTGGTAGTCTATACTGGGAAGAAAACCCAGCAGTGTAAAAGGATATGTCAATGACTTGTCCCAGAAGCTTCCTTTGCATGGCTCAGTCTTCATGTCCCACCTTTTTTATCTGGTTACATCACCTTTTCCTTAGCAACAGAACATGGGATAAACATGACAGAATCAAATACCTCTCATCAAGTTGACCATTAAAGATGGCAGGAAAACATCCTGCCACTATTAGAAGCAGAGGTTCTTGCCAAATTGTTCAGAACTAAAATAGCAGTCCATACTGACTGCATCATTTCAAAGGTAAACCTAATTTTAACCTCAGCTCCTGATTCCAAGCTCTCTCTGAACTCTATTGCAGGCTGCCAGAGGGGCCACAAGGGTTGCTGCCATCTATACAACCCTGGTACATGCCACACCTTCAGACCCTACAAACCCATTGAACAACAGTCCAGGTAATTGTGTTTGTAGACTGAATCGTGATCTTCTGAGCCCCCTTCTCCCAGTTCATGTAATGGAAGCCATATTGGGATAACTTTTGGAGATGAGGCCTTTGGGAGGTGACCAGGCTTGGATGAGATCATGGGGGTGAGTGAGGTCCTTGCGATTAGTGCCTTGATTAGAATACATATTGGAAAGTTTGCTCTGGTCCTGGCTCTCTGACACATGAGGAGAGAGCAAGACAGCAGCCACTTGGAAGCCACAAGTTCAGTCCTCAGCAGAACTCAACATAGGGTAGAACTCTGTAAAGTGGAATGCAATGGAGTCAAAACTAGATTGACCACAGATAGTTTATTAAGAAAGTACTCATGCAATGGAGCCAGTCCTATTCAGACAGGTGGGAGAGGGAAAAGAGAGCAGCATGCATGTGTCCCTGATATTTAAAACCTTGCTACATCACTCTGACCACGCCCAAGTGTGCGTGGTCAGTGCCATCTGTGCCAGCCCCCAAGAGGGCATGGTTAGCATTTCCCCCTACAACTCTGCATATGGAAAGAGGCATAAGAGTAACCACTAGCCAGCTAGACCCCAGAGCT
Organism: Cricetulus griseus; assembly: GCF_003668045.3. NCBI lineage: Eukaryota > Metazoa > Chordata > Mammalia > Rodentia > Cricetidae > Cricetulus > Cricetulus griseus. The sequence goes on from NC_048598.1 coordinate 39,373,057, forward strand.
AGACTGCCTGTATCTACATATTAGCCTTGAGAATGTCTAGATGGGTGACGTCAGGCAGGTTACCTCACCTCTCTGAGATAGTACTTCTCGTCCTCGTCATTTATATATTTATTACAGTTTTTGAGATGGGTTCTCCGTCTCATGTAGCCTAAGCTAGCCTTAAACTCACTATGGATTTGAGAATATTCTTGAATCCCTGGTCCTCCTGTCTTCACCTACCAAGTGCTGGAATCACAGGCGTATGCTGCCATGTTTAGCTTTAAAATTGCTCATTTTACTTATAAAATGAGGGAATACTAGTAAATTCCTTCCAGGGTTTTGTGAAGATTTAACTGGTTAATACATATGTAAATCTAAGAACATATCTAACACATAACCTTCAATGAATGTCCATTATGATTTTTACAACTCCAATTTATAGCAAGGGTATTGAGACTTTGAGAAGTAAAGTGACTTGTTGAAGGGCATCCAGAGTGTGGGTGAGAGTCTGAACCCAACCTGACTCCAAACTGGGCTCTTGCTGCTAGGATGGCCTCTGTCACCATTAGTGACAATGATGGTTCTTAAAAGATGTAGCTGCACGTAGAAATAGGGAAAATGTTGGAAGCATCAATGAGGATCTGGGATCACTCCCAGTACTGATGAGTCAATCAACACCACTTACCAAGTGCTGGGATAGCAGTACTAACGCAGAGCAAAGGGGTCTCCGGCTACCCGACCACACACCTGATGCCTTCATTTGTCTGATAGCATCTGAAGAATGGCGAGGGATTCCTAGGAACATATTAAAGGTCCCTATTCTCAGTCTCAGGGAGGAAAGAACAGAAAACACACAAATGACCACCTAATAGAGAATAGGAACAGCTGCTGGGGACAGGACCCGGTCACAAAACTGGAATGAGAAGGAAGCGTTCATTAGTCTAGAGTAGAGTAGGACATTGAGGTTTTGGTCAAGACCCTGTAAAAAGTGATCAAGAGAAGTAAACCGGGAGTTCTCTAAAGAAAACACCACAGAATCAAGACAGAGAGAGAAGGTGGACCCAAGTTCAAACCCCAGGATCCACACGGTGGAAGGAGAGAACTGACTACAAGTTGTCCGTCTCTATCTTCATACATAAATCATGGTACCCCTGTACCTCTCTCATATCCAAATAAGTAAATAAATAAATGTAAATTAATTTTTTTAAGAACCTGGAAAATAGGGGTGTCCTAAATGATGATCCCTGGCAAGACACTGTGTATCAGTAAAAACTCTGTGGTAAGCTTCTACATAACAGCTCTGTTCATTAACGATTTTGTTTTTAATTCATTGATTCTTTTTCTTTTGTGTGTGCAGTAAAGGTGTATATTCATGTATGTGCACCTCCTTGTGGAGGCCAGGGGCCAACCTCAGATATCACTCCTAGAAGCCACTCACCTTGATTTTCTTGTGTTGCTGGTGTTTTGTTTTGCTTTGGAGACAAGGTATTGCACTGAGACCTGAGGCCTCCCAGAATCTCCAGGGCTCCACCTGTCATTGTTTTTCTGGTGCCAGGGTTACAAAAGCGTGCAGCCACACCTGGCTTTCAACATGGGTGTTGGATATTCAACTCAGTCCCTCATGCTTGCATGGCAAGTACTTTACTCCCTGAGTCATCCTCTGGCCCCCCATTGGTGTTTCTATGGGGAAAAAATCTAAACCTGATGCCATCACACTACAGGAACCCCTATTAGCTCAGTAAGTGATTCATGCAGAACTCAGTCAGAGGATGTAAAGTACAGCTATTTTAACAGAGCAATTTTAATACAAAGAACTGTTTACTTGACATAGGTTTTAGCTTAGTGACTGAAAGTGTAGAGCCTGATGTCATATAGGCAAAAACTGTAGGGAGGCAACTGCCTCATGCTAGTGTTTCTCTGAGAGACAGAAAGAGGCCATTTCTGTCAGACTGGAGAAACTACAGGTTGGATTAAGCTGCTGGTGAGAGAAGGTAGAGAAGGGCTGCTACAAGGATGCTGGTGGGAACAGGGACAGGTTAGAAGCTAATTGTTTGGATCCTATTACAACAGCAGTGACCTCATCTTCTGAGATCTGAGCCCCCTCCAGGCACATCATGGCACAAATCCTCTCTTCCTCCGCCAGTCTTGCAGCCCCTCTCCAGAGGCTCTTTTGAAGGTTAGCGAGGCCAGTATAAATGCAAAACAATGAGTTCCAGAAAGCATAAAAGAAACAGATGACACCACAAAACTGCATGGGCTTGAGATGAGAAAAGAGTTAAAAATAGATCCTACTGGCAGCAGACACGAAAGAGCTCACAGGTGACTCCTGAGAGGAGCCTCCAAAGATGAAATGTGTTGACCAGGTAGACATGCTCACTAAGGAGTACATTCCATGAAGGAGGAGCTGTCTGAAATGAAACATGGAAGTGGGAAGGAGTAGAGTGTGTGTTGAGAAATAATTTGACAAGGCTGGACAGAAGGCAGGGAAAGAAATGACTCCGCGGCTTAGCAAAGGCTAGATAATAGCAGTTAAACTGTTGAGCCCTGTGCCAGAAGCTGAGAAAAGTAGATCTGTAGTCCAAACAAAGTAGTGTTTTTGGTTTTGGTTTTGGTTTTTTGGTTTTTTTGAGACAGGGTTTCTACAGGCTTTGGAGCCTATCCTGGCACTTGCTCTGGAGACCAGAACTGGCCTCGAACGCAGAGAGATCCTTCTGCCTCTGCTCCCCCACCCCCACCCCCCGAGTGCTGGGATTAAAGGCATGTGCCACCAATGCCCTGCTAAAGTAGTGTTTTTGAAAACTAACTTCTGATCATTGTGGAGGATCCCAAAGGAGGCCAGTTAGGAAGCCAGGAAGCCGCGAGACTGTCCCCACTGGGCAGTGATAATCGTCTATTACCAGAAACAGCAGTGGCGGTGAGTGAGGGGACAGTTGAACAAATGCTAATGGAGTAGAAATGAGAGACACACAATCAGGTCAGGACAAAAGGAACTGTCCACACTGTGCCTGGGGTCACGAGAGGTACCATTCTCCCTGGAGAGGTACCACCTTTCGGTGAGGGGAAAAACAAAAAGACTAAGAGTGTGACATGGTTTTCAGACCTTGAAAGTCAGAGGAAGAATGTTACCATAAAAGGCAACTGAGTGTATGTTGACTTGCATGGGGCCCCACCCTCCAGATGACGTCACACATTGCTTTCCTCAAGAGGTGTTGCTCGTAAGCCTTGCTGCAGCTCCAGGAAAGAGCTCTGGGATCTGTGACTCAAACAAGAGGCCATCCTTTCTAATTGTCATCCTCTTCCTTTTGTTCACAGGGGGATGCTGGAGTGCATGATGGGAATATGGCAGACGAAGACAAAGACTGGCATGTGGACAGCTTTGTCCTAGCACTTATGACTAATTCTTTAATTGATTCCTTTCTGACTTGCATTCTTTTTCTGAGACGACATCCAGGAAATGTCCTTGAAAAGATTTTGCCTTGTGCCTGAAGGGAACTCAGATCTCAGAAGATGGTGTCGCTGCTGACTGTAGGTTCCTGAAGACCCCTGCTGAGTTTAGTCCTGATGACAGCCTGAATTTTCCTTTCTGACAAAATATGGTCTGCATTGAGAGAACAAGTCACACGCAGGCATAAAATAGAGAACTAGTATGACAACACGCCTGTTCTGTTTCAGAAATTCCAAAGTGCTCTTCTTTGTCTTCTTTTTACTCACGCAAACCATTTTGCTTTCATGCTTAGAGCATAAAGATGAGGAAATTTGTGAGCATGTAGGGGATCTATGAATATCCCAGAATCAGCAGGAGGCCACTGCTGTTTATCCTTCGACCCATGACTTTTTTTTTACACACTTACCTACACAGCCATTTAGCAATACTTTCTATAAAACCCAACCTAAACCCACCAATTCCTCCCTTCCTCCCCAACTTCCAATCCTATAGACATTCTCTATGCTTCTACAACAACAGGACCATGACTCTTTAATCCCTGAGTATCAATATTGGACTTGGCATCTTTCTGGTTGAGTAATCTGTAGGACAGTGTAAGCCCAGGAGGTCAGAGAGTCTCTTATTTACCTCTCTATTACTCCACACTTACAGCAACAGGCCATTGATAAATCACTGCTGTGGTAGACCTTATCATTTTCTTCCAGGTCAAGTCCCAGAGCCCCCAGGGATATACTTTGTGGTTCATCTATGGCCTCCCTGCTGCTTACATCAGGCCTCCTAGCTCTTAAGAATCTCACCTCAATGCTGAAGGCCTTAAGCAAGCTGCTGCCTTTCTTGGATTGTCCTGTTCATCTCCTCTCCTCAGAATGAGCCACTCCTGCTACTGTGCTCTGTATCCACTGTCTCTATCTTCCAGCACCACACACATTTCAAGGTTGTGCACACTCCTGATCAACAGCGTGCAGGGCTGTTTCCAAAAGAAAACAGTAGACTTAAACATCAATGAGCTTGGTTCATAAAGAGTCACACACACACACACACACACACACACACACACACACACACAGACACACACACAGACACACACACACACACACACACACACACAGACACACAGACACACACACACACACACGACTGCATTTGAACTTGGAAGGTAGAGGCAGGAGTATTGGGAGTTGAAGGCTCTCCTCAGCTGTGTGACAAGTTTAAGACAAGCCCAAGCCACATGAATCGTAGTCTCAAAATAATTAATGATAAAGACAAATTTGTTATGTTCAGGAATCTTTGGAGCTTGAACAGAGGCTGGCCCAGGGGATCCATCGAGTTTTTAATGATTTGAAATTCCTGCTTCAGCCTTAGGCTTGCTCTCCTCACAGACTCACCATGATTCTAGCAATTCTAGGTCTCACCCCATAGAATACATCATGCAGGAGAGATGTTTTCTTTTCTGAGCATTCCAGTCCAGGTCACGGAGCCATCGCTGAATCTTCGGTAGTGGCTAGATAGCAGGCTGTACTAACCGGTTTTAACAAGCCAGAGCCCTGTCCGAAGCTATGTGAAGCTCATTTTCTACTGACATTTGCAGCATAAGGCATTAGGTGATGATGAATGTCTGGAGAATAATTTGGGATAGTGTTGAGAAAGGCGAAGGAGAGAGAGTCCTTTTTTAAATTAGTGGTAGAGTCTAACAGACCAATTGCTGTCAGTCCGGATCCCTTTTGATCATACCCTGTGACCCAAGGCCAGTCTTTCTGCATGCTCTGAATTTCCAACTGAGCTCCCAGACAGCTCTTCTTGTTTATGTGGAGGATCTTCCAATCTCCCTCCATCTCCGCCTTCTCTCCATCTTCCCCTTTTTATGTCATGTCCTGAGATTCTGTTTCAGTTTGAGTGCTCTGCCGTGCAGACCCTTTCACCCGCTCTGGCTGGGTTATTCTCATCTCCTTAATCAAGTCCTCCCAACAAGTCTTCCCTAGACAACTGATCATCTACTCCACCATGGCACTCCCACCACCTGACCACGCCCCCTCCCCTGTGGCACTCCCACCACCTGACCACGCCCCCTCCCCTGTGGCACTCCCACCACCTGATCACGCCCCCTCCCCTGTGACATTCCCACTTCCACGCTTCCATTCTCACCCATCGAGATGAAACATAGGTAATAAAGTTCATACCAGAGTACCTACAAATGGCACCAAGAGAAAGTACTTCATGTTTTAGGGCTTGTGAGGAAACTGACCCGTATGTGTCCTTCAGGAATGTCTGTGATGGGGTTCTTTCTCTGTCTTTTGTTTGCTTGTTTATTTGGTTGATCGGTCTTGGTTTCATTTGTTTGTTTATTTATGTATTTGTTTGTACTAAAATTTAGCCAGCTCAAAACTTTATTCCAACAAAGAAATCAGTTGGAAGCCAGATGCTAACATCTTGAGTTTGGGGGCTTGAATCAAAATCGTGGACCTCATAATGAAACCCAGTCACGTACACAATGTCAATTGCAAAATATCTCAGTAAGTGAACTATCCTTGCAAGATGAGATGTGTACCTGACTCTCATGATTGGAAATTTCCTTCTTAGGATCTTATACTGCTCCAAGATTTGGTAATTAGATGACAATTTTTGATAATTATGAAACAAATTTTCAAGATTGTTCAGAACTCAGCAGCACCATGAACAACGCCACCACCACCATCACCACCACCACCATCATCCCGGAAATGCTCCATCCAGATAATCTGGTTTGGGGTCATTCAGCTGGTATTTTATTTTTCTAAGAACTCTTCCCTGTCATTTCAAGGCAATTTTTAAAAAATCCATTTTAGAGACATAGTAGAAATAATAGGAGTCAAAAAAGCCACCAGAAAGGACAGAGTACAGCTTCTTATGAAAAAAAAAGCTTTAAAAATTTTTCTAGTCCAAATATTAACCAAGAGAACATTGTCTAGCCTCAAGGAGTTGCAGATGTCCCTGCCAGGCACTTGTCTGCCAATGTTGATACAAACATTTGGGATTCGTATTGTACAAGACAAAAACTACAAAACAGAAAACTTTGTAACTCCATCAAGACACAGTATTGTCAAATGGAGGTTTTGATGAGTGGATGGATGGATGGACAGATGAATGGATGGCAGGTAGATAACCAATTAAGCAAATAAACTAAAATACTAATGGAAGAATTTAGGTGGTGTGTTTATGGATGTTTACTATAATTATTTCAATTTATCTATATTTTTGAAAATTATCAAATCCAAGATGGGGTCTGAAATGGGATGTTAAACACTTAAGAGACAGACAAATGGGAGGTAGTTCACAGGCTCACCCTGCAGACAGTTGGAGAGACCATTATATAACTAGCATAGTAGGGTGGGGCTGGCAGCTCTTACTCACAGAACAAGAGCTGGATAACAACCATCTCTGGGAGAGATTGTCAGAGATGGACAACAGACCCAGTCAGTTCCTCCACCTGGGTTCTTCCCAGGGCAGACAGGTTCCTGTTCTTCTAATTCTCCAGCAGGAAGAAAATGCCTTGAACTCTAAGCACTTTGCCTAGATTCTGTCCTTTGCTTTTTGCAACAAGCCTGGAAGTGTGTGTGCGTGTGTGTGTGTGTGTGTGTGTGTGTGTGTGTGTGTGTGTGTGTGTGTGTTCGTGTCTGTCTGTCTGCCTCATGCTTTATCTTTATAAATTCTTCCCCTTTCCAGGTAGATTCATACTGAATTTTCTAGGAATCCCAATGCTATATCAGTTAGTGTGGACTCAGGATCAAGTACTACTGGTAAACAGCTTGGACACGTGACAGTGGGGAAGCCAGAGCACACTCTCTCTGGTAACTTTAATCTTGAGCAATAAGCCTAAGATGGAAAACTGTTGGCACTGAAAACATGGAAGGCTAGAAGAACCTGTAGCTTAGTTGCTGCTGCCTTTAGACCTTTCTGTGTTTCTGTCATTTAATTGAGGATATTCTTTCTGTTGCTTAGAAAGTATCCTGACAGGGTGATGGAGTTCCCACAGGAGAATCCCAACATCAGTGGGACCAAGTGGCTTCACTCATGGAACCCTTTGGTATTGATACCCAAGCTCTCCGCTTCCAAGACTCCAGCTCCTTCCAAGCATACTCTAGCTCACAGATGGGGTTTACACTCTGCTTCAGGCACTTGCTACCTGGATGGGTAAGCCATGAGCCAATTTCACATTTCTAAATTTTTCTGGTGTGCTAAATGATGTAACAGTAATCACTATTTGCAGTGGAGATAAAATAAGTTCATTTATGTAAGAAATTGCCGTATGATGAAATGTTCAATAAATGTCAGTTTCTATGATGAAAATGATGATAGAGATGATGACTATGACAATGATGGTAATGATGGTAATGATAATGATGACAGCATCAAATTAGTGTTTTAGCAAGAAAAGGGGAATGTTCAAGAAGAATTCAATAAAGGAACTTCCTAGAGAAGTGAAGTGGCTTAAAGGTTTTCTTTTACCCTGGGGTTAATGAAGGCTAGAAACCCCAGCAAGCTGCAAATGAGAGTGGAACAAAAAGGGATGGGATCGCTAGCTATGGCTCTAAAACAAGTGCCTTTGGTAAAGAGCTTGCTGCGCAGGGATGAGGACCTGAGACTCAGCCCTAGCCCCCATGTAGAAAAGCTGAGTGAGGAAGTGTGTTCCTGCAATCTCAGCTCTGAGGAGGCAGAGACAGGGTAATCTCCACGGCTTCCTGGCCAGCCAGTTTAGCTGAGTCAGCAAGCTCTGAGTGTAGTAAGAGACCAAGTTTCAACAAGTAAGAGGGAAGGGCTGGAGAGAAGGCTTGATAGTTAGAAGCCTTTGTTTGTGGATCCTGTAGAGGACAGTTCCCAGCATCGCCCCCTTCTGGCTTCTATAGGCACCCATTCATGTATCCCTCCCAACATATACACACAGGAGTGCTAATAAAATAAATCTTTAAAATTAAAATAAGGAAGACAGCAATTGATAGAGACATCAACATCTACGTCTTGCCTCCCACACATAAGCACATAGCTAGATGCACATACACATGAACACACATGAGCATGTACACACACACACACACACACACACACACACACACACACACACCAGGAGCTTTGGTAGACACAGCCAGATGTAGTCCAACAAGGAGAAACTAGGCACAAATATGTCTGCCCCTCCCAACACACACACACCGTTCACTCTCAACTCTCCTGCCAGGGTCATCTGTTGGTGTAGCCCAAGCAGACATGGGGAGCCGCAGAAGCCCTGAGTGAATGTGTGAGGAAGAGATGAATCCTCAAGTGAATGTGTATGATTGACAAGAACCAATACCTCAGGCCCGTGAGAAATAGAAAAGCATTCTTCAGGTCCACATGCAAATATTGACAGAGTACACAGACAGTATTGGCCACAGCTTCCTCCTCAGGGATGTTTGCAGCCAGAGACTGTTCATCTATAGAGATTTCCTACAGAGACCCGTAACTCCTCCTCCCTGTGCTATACTTAATAGACATAACAAACAAGGCTGTTTCACAGTTTGTCCCAATGCATCAGAATAAGCATGGCCCTTTCTCAGCTTTACTGTACACATCTGTCCTTTCTTCACTCCCTTTTCCCAGTCAATTTCCCATAACCAAGTCATGCTGCACATAGCAAGCACATGTTAAAGGCAAGAAGGTTTGGTTGATGCAAGCCACAGAGAAGAGTGAAGAGTGGTACACCCTCACCCTAGAGACACTTCATTTCAGCATCTCTCTGTCAGAGTGAAAAATATGTCTCCAACATTGAAGGCCTATGACATCCTACCGCTACCACTGCATTGAAGATGGCGTGATTCAACCATACTTCCACCTGAACCTAAAACGTTAGACACTACCAATGACTTTTAAAACGTTTTACTTTCAGTGGTGGTGCTAGGGTTCAAACCCACAGTCTTGTATATTTTAAGCATGTACCATGCCACTGAGCTATCTCCAACCCAACCTTTTATATAAGGTGACAAAGGAACAAGATAGAAGAAATTAATGACATGTAGCTATATAATCCTATACCTGAAACTGATCATACAAGATAAATTGTTAGGCATGACTGCCTTCACCAAAGCCCTTCTCTTCAGTCCCTCTGGTGGATTGGGGTCCTTAGTTGCATTATTATTATTTTTTGAGACACTGCTGAAGTTCAAAGGCTAAGGCCTTGCCTGCGTGTGCCCAAATGTCCCCATTTCATGTCTCAAGGGTCTGCTCTCTGTTCCAGTGTCTCCATCTTAGTTTTTGAGACGTGATCGCCTACTGAACCCATAACTCTCCATTTCAGCCTCACTGGCTGGCCAGCAAGCCCTGGAAATCCATAGCAGAACAGACATCAATGTCATCATTCTCAGACCCCAGATTGGTCCTCACTTCTATCTAACACATTCATGATAGTCAGCAACTTTTGGGAGCCTTCACACAGATTTTCTAATTTCCTAATTGAGTCTTGGCTGGACTTCCAAACTTTTAATTTGTTTAGCTATGCATATCATTTATTATTGATAAAAGCAGTCAGGTTATACCACAATATTGATAATTACCATTGTCACCATAGCAACTAAGGACTGTAGATAATTGATCTTTATCTTTCTTTCCACTTACATTCCAATTTCTGTTACTGTTAATAATTTGAGTATCACATCCTAGATTATCTGCATAATATTTTCCTATATCAAAAATTCAATGCATTCATTAAATATGGTAGCAATTTGTATCAGTCTCCTGTTGATGCTGAAATCAATTACTATAAACTCATTGGTTTAAAACAACTCCCATTTATTATACCATATGTAAAAACAAAAGTCCTTGCTAGAGAAAATTAAGGTTTCACCCTTCTTAGAGACCCCAGGGGGCAATAAGTTTCCTTGGTTTTTCTAATTCCAGACACTGCCTTCTGTCCCTGACTCATGGTGCCTTTCTTCTTTCAAAGGTAGGATGGCTATCAATCTTTCTCACAATATATCACTGATGTTATCTCTTCTAGGCACCCCTTCACTTTTAAGGACACTTTGATTCTATGGGACCTTTCCAAGCACCAGAATAATCTATCTTTAAGTCAGTTGATATCACTCTTAATTCCATGTACAGATATAATCCCCCTTTCCATGAAACGTAGCATCTATATTCCAGGATTAGAGATGAACATTTTCAGAAGGCCATTATTCTGCTAAATATAAAATATAATCCCATATTCCAGTTTACAGGCCTGTTGTTTAAGTAGACATTTTTAGTAGTCATTAATTTATTCACCTGGGCCTTTAAAAAAGATTTGATTTTATTTGTAATTGTATGTACACATGCAGACATGTGCACATGAGTGTAGGTGTCCATAGAGGCCAGAAGAGGGCATCAAACCTCTAGGATCTAGAGTTAGATGCTGTCAGGAGCTACCTGACACCTGACATGGGTGCTTGGACTAAAACATGGGTCATCTATAAGAGCAGTACATTTTCTTAATGGCTGAGCCAACTCTCAAGCACTTTATCTGAGTTTTGTCTGAAAACAAGTGGTATATTCCAAAGGAATGAGTGGAGAAGATGTCATCAGGAGACAATTACAAAGACAAAGCAAGGTAAAGCACATAGACAAAATAGTTTTTAAATTACCCTAAAAGCAACAACAACACCAAGGAGCGGAGAAACAATCCTCAAAATTGAAGATATGTGACCTCACAGCAAAGTATACAACAGTACCAAACTATGGCCCAGAAGAGATGAAGCCAGAGGGATAAATGCCCTCATCTCACTTCATAAATCCTTAAGTCTCCTTCCAGCTCTTCCATTGGCCAAACATATCCAAGCCATAAGATGAAGAAGTCAAGATGATATGGCCAGCAAAAGTCACCATCACACTCACAAATCAGGTAGAGGACTGTGAACCTACAGGGTTAGACAAAGTAGAACCTGAATGTTATTTGGCTAAATAACTCCTACTAAAAGATGGATGGTACCTATTGTGCAGTCAGCCATTTTATATTTTAAAGTATCCAGTGGAATAATAACAGATTAATTCAAGTAGAATTTATGAGAAAAAATTAAGCTTCATGGCTTAAAACAAGTCTTATCTATTAAATATATATAATGGGATATATACATATTATATTTAAGTATTAGAAATTAAATGGTATGGAATGCATGCAGTAATATACAATGAAAGTTATTTCATCATGTTTTAATGAATGAAGGATGACATGGCTCATTTCCCAACTACCAAATTCTAGGAAAGATTTCACTCATTCTCATGATGTCATCCCTGGACACAAATGATGTAACCATGAAGGAACTGTGGTTTCCCTATCATTTCACCAAGACTTTACAAATAGGTTCAGTGATGCTCATCACGTCCAAGGCAGCATGCAAGTCTGGAAGTGCATGTAGGTTACATAAAGCTTGTATACCTTCTCAAGGGACAATACACATCATACCACATTTTCCAGCAATGCAGATATGTAAGTTCAAAATGTAGGGGAAATGGGGGAGTCAAAGTGTATATGCCAGTGACTCCCATGCTACATGCATAGAAGAATGACCAACCAACCAAGGATAAAACCCCAGTGCTGTTACATACAGGCTCCAAGAAAGGAATTTCTTTCACTGTGCACAATTTCCCCGTGAGTGACAGGAACAGTTGTAGAGGAAAAGGCATTTCAGTAAACAGGAAAATTTTCCAAAGAACTTTTTGTACAGAAGAAATTTTTCAAAGCACAGAAGTCCATAAATTCCTAACTCCAGGATGGGGTGGCATAAAAAGCAGCTACTTCTTAGTCAAATAGAAGTGCTGAGGAAAAGATGCCTTCCCTGTTCCCATATAATGAATACTCTAGAGCAATCATATTCATGATTGTGGGGTACTTAAGTGGCACAGAATGGTGGAAAGTAAAAGCCAAATTTTTCCCTCTTTTCTAGTTCTCTCCCTCCTACCTCTCCCTCTCTCCTTTCTTTGATTCTACATTCTATTTTCTATACAGAGATAGATACACATAGATGATAGATAGATAGATAGATAGATAGATAGATAGATAGATAGATAGATAGATATGCAGGCAGACAAGTGGAATGATAATTGTGGGAAATCTCAATGGTCAGAAAAGCCAAGTTCCCTGAGTACCTGAAATACTTACAAATAGGACAAGAAGTTTCAACGAAGTGACTTGGGTGAATCCTTGTCTTAGCTAATTTTCGGTCTCCTAAGACCAGGTAATTTATAAAGGATGCCATTTTAGAGGCTGGGGTTATGGCTCACTGGTAGGGTGTTTGCTTAGAATGAGTAAGATCCTGGGTTCAATCTCTGTCACCAAGAAGGAGGAAGAGGAAGGGCAGAAAGGGGAGGAAGGGGAAACTGAGGTGAAGGGGAAGGGAAGAGAAGGGAGAGAAGAGGGAAGGAGGAAGTGGTCAGTTGTTAATTAGGTTCTGGAAAGTTCATGAGCAGGGTACTGGCATCTACTCAACATCTGTATCCTAACATCGCAAGGTCATCACAGTTAAAATTGAATATGCTTGCTAGAAAGAGCTCACCTTTATATTCCTACTACAACCATTAACCTGTTAATCCATTATCAATTCATTCATGAGCTCAAAGCCTTCATGACCATACAGCAACCTCTTTAAGGTTCCATCTCCTAATGTGATTAACTCATGATTCTAAGGATTAATATGTCAACTCCAGTACTGAGGGACACATTGGAACTAAATGTTATTGAACACAGGCAGGCTCTCATCTGTGAAGTGCCTCATGACTAGACCAGATTGGCTTAAAGGAGGCTGGCCAGCTTCTCTATCTTCTTTGGGATGCCCTCCTCCGGCTTCTTCACTGAACACAGAGCGCACACCTAGCACCTCTAGCAATAAATGTGCTCCAGAGGGCCAGTTCACTCTTAAATGTAAGAAAATGGTGAGCAAGGCGATTTCACATATTGGAAACCAAGTATCTCTTGAGCAGCCGCGGGAAAGAACAGTTTTGTAAATGGTGTAGCCTGCTATGGCGTGCCTTATTTAAAGTTCAGCCCCAGTGCTTCTGTGAGGTGTGCGGTCCTAGTCTGTAGAGACACCACTCCCCAGCTAGTCTGTGCAGAGCTTTGTAAAAAGGAAAAGGAATCTATGTACAAGAGGGATCAGCTCTGACTTCCTGATCCAAGCATCTTCTACTTGCTGAGAAACGCAGGCATGGCTTGATCCATTCCCCACCTGCTGTCGGTGGTAGGTGAACTTCCCAGGGGAGGAAGAACAGCTGCTCCCCATGTCTGGGTTCTCTGGCAACTGCCCTTGAAAAGGGCTCTGTCATCAGCTGTGGAATCAGCTGCTTCCTTTTCCTAACCTAGGAAATTCAGATTCTTTTGTCTAAGAATGAGGACGGGACCATGGGATTCTTTTCTTTCTTCTCAAGTTGCTTTTGTCCTTGGGTGATGAGCATTAAGTTTTCTGCAAGGACCGGTTTGAAAAAACTGTGGGACTGACTTCTTCGACAATTACAATGAAGGATAGGAAAAGCAAACTATAGCTTATTCCCAGCAGGAGCAGATTCGAGCAAAGCAGCCCTAAGGGTTGACCTGCCAAGAGCCTCAGATGTGAACAACTCTTCTGGGAAGAGAATGTGTTGAGTGAAGCCATGAAGCTGCTTAACCATTCTCTAATGGAGAAAAAGGAGAAATAAGAAAGGAAAAGTCTCTGCCAGGTTGGTTGGAGTCAGTAAAAAAAAAAATCCTCCTGTCTTGAGGATATGTACATATATGTATTTGTGTTTATATATGTATATTTTTGTGTGTGCATATGTATTTGTATATGTATACATTCTGTGTATATGTGTACATCATATATATGTGTGTATAAATGTATGTGTGATATATGTATGTGTATACGTATATATGTGTGAATGTATGTGTGTATATATATGTATGTGTAGATTCATATGTGTGAATATATGTATATATGTAAGCATTCATGAGAATGTATGTCTACACATGCATACATGTATGTACATGTGTGCCCATGTATATGTGTATATGTACTTGTACGCATATATATATATATATATATATATATATATATATATATATATATGTATATATTGTGTGTATGTGTGCACATGTGTGCTTGTATGTATGTGTTAAAATACTCATGTGCACTTTCTCTTCTTCCCCTGCCTGATCTTTCTACCCTGTCAAAACTCTTGGGATCTAGCCTGCTTCCTAAAGAAGGATGGGCCTTTGCCTTCCTTCTTCCCTATCTTTTGTGATCACAGAGTAGTTCTTTGTCCATATTATTTTATTTTCTCTATAGTTAGACTGTCAAGAGTGTGTATGCTCAGTCTCTCAGCTTTGCCCCATTTTGTTGGTATTTTTCTGCTCTACACCCCATTGTATGAATAAGGCTGATCATTAGTAATCTCCTACCTGACAGTTCCTTAAAGAAACTAGAAATCGCAGGGTATGTAATCCATAGTTATTTCAGTATCATATGAATGAATGTGAATTCTGGTCTTGAGTTAACTGAAGATTGCTTACTGGCATATTAACTGGGAATTATTAGACAAAATAAAAGCCAAGAGATGGTGTCTCTTCATAGCAATACAACTCTGACTAAGACACTGCATCATAGATTAACTGGACCTAGCAAATAGCGACAAAATATTTTATCCAACAACTATCTAATACACATTCTTTTTGGCAACCCATAGAGTTTTTTTAAGGTAGAGCACATTTTAGATCATAAAACAAGCCTTAACAAATGTAGAAGGGTAAAAATTATTTCTTGCACCTCATCAAATCATAGTGGAGTAAAACTAGAACTCAATAGCAAGAAAAGCCACAGAAATTAGGCAAATAGTAGAGAATGAATAATAAACTCAAGTATGACCAATGAGTCACTGAAGAAAGCATGGAGTATATTGAAATGTTCATAGAATAAAATAAAAAGGGAAGCATGGCTTGTCAGAATCCTTTGGATAGAGCAAAGGCACTTCTGCTGCAAGTTTATAGCCATATGTGCTTACATTTTTAAAAATTCTGAGACTACAAATAAATAACCTAATGATGCAACCTCAAAATTCTTAGGAAAGCAATAACAAGCCAAATCCAAATTCAGGAGAAGGAAACAATAAGATTAAGGAAGAAAAGAAATAAATTAATACAATGTAGAACAATATAAAAGATCAATGCAGCAAGAGTTAATTCTTTGAAAAGATGAGACAAACTCTTAACTAACAAAAAGATGAGAGAAAAGATCCATATTAATAAAATTACAGATAAAAAGAAGTAATTACAACAGATAGAGATAAAAATCCAGAAGCCTATATGAAAAAAAATTTAAACCTATATCTAAAAAAAACTGGAAGAGATGAACAAATTCAGACATATCATCTACCAAAACTAAGTGGAGTGAATACAAACAACACACACATATGAAAGCAATAAGAGCCCCAAGAAACAAATCCCCGTGACTAGTCAGATACACTGCTGTATTCTACTAGACATTTAAAGCAAATCAAAAACCAATGCTCCTCAAATTATTCCATAAAGTCTGTTCATGGTGTTACATATGTTTCCTATATTCCCATCACTTGGGATGCAGAGGCAAGTGTGAATCAGATCAAGGTAACCCTTAGCTACATGGCGAGTTTAAGGAATGATGAGGCTACATGAGACCCTATCTCAAAGCAAAACAAATGCATAAAAAAGTAAGGGAAGTTACTCTATCCATTTTTTTCTATGGAGCTACTATTAACCTGATACCAAAATTAGATAAGAAGGCAACAAAGACAACAAAAGAAACTATAAATCAATCTTTATAGTTAACATAGATGCAAATAGGGGTTGGAGAGATAGCTCAGCAGTTACAAGTACATACTGCTATTACAACACACCTGGGTTCAGTTCCCAGAATTATGACAATAAGTACAGGAAAACATGAAACCTATTGAAAGGAAGGATACAAATAGGAAAGGAGGGAATCAAATTATCCCTATTTGCAGATGACACAATCCTATATTTGAAAGTCTACAGATTCTACCAGAAAACTCTGAAATCTGATAAACATACTCAACAAAGTAGCAAGATGCAAATTGGCATGTAAAACCCCATATGTATATATTAATAATGAACTTGCTAACAAAACAATAAAGAAAAAATCTTTTAAAATAGCTTCTCTTTCTCTGTCTCTCTCTGGGTTTTTATTATTCATGCTACAAAAGACCCCACATAGTCAAAGCACTCCTAAGCTGAAGGAACATTGATGGAGGTATCACAATAATACCGGGTCTCAAATTAGACTACAAAGCCATAGTGACAAAAACAGAATGGCATTCACACAAACAATGACATTGAATAGTGGATCAGAAAATAAACCCACACATTGCAGTCATCAGTTTTTGACAAATGTGTTCAACATGCCGGAGTAGATACAGGCTCTTTAACAAATCATTCAGGGAAACCGAATATCCACATATCAGACAATGAAACCAAATCTCTATCTCAATTTAAAATGAATTAAAGATCTTAAAGTAAGCCCTGATCCTGGTATAGGAAAACAAAAGAATATACTTCAAAATATAGACATAGGAAAGGACTCCAATAACTCAAGAGATAATAGCAAGAACTGGCAATCAAGGTAACATAAAGCTACAATATTTTGCACAGCAAAGGAAACAATTGGATAAGTGAAGAAACAGCCTTCAAAAGCAGAAGTATTTGTGACTATACCACTGGAATCTACAAGGAACTCAAAAAAAAAATAAGCAACAAAAAACAAATCATGCAATCAACAAATAGACAAATGAAAAGACAGTTTTTAAAATAGGAAATACAAATGGTCACTATAGATATAAAAATGGTCAACATTCTTAGCCATCAGGTAAACACACAACACTGAAATTCCATTTTCCCTAAGTCAGAACAGCTATCATTAACACAACTAACAACAAGTGCTGGTTATAGTGTAGAAAAAGAGAATTCTTAGGCCCTGCTGGTGAGGATGTAAGCTGGTGAAGGGATTCCCCCAAAAAAAGCTTTAAAAAAAAAAAGAAACTGCCACATCCACCCATACCACTTTGCCTGTATACATCATGGAATCTAAGTCAGGGTGCCACAGAGCTATTGGCACAGCTCTCTTTATTGTTGCATCATTCACAGTTGCCAAGACATGAAACTAATAGGGATGCCCATCAACACAGGAATGGGTAAATGCAGTGTGGTATGTATACATAACAGTTTCATTCAGCCAGGAAGAAGAATGAAGGTATACCATTCACAAGAAAATGGGTGGAACTAGAGTGCATCGTATTCATGAAAATAAGTCAGATCTGTAGAAAAATGTCACTCACTAATATATTCACCCATATGCATATGGTGAATTTAAATATTATGTAAGTAGAGGGGAATTAAGAGTGGAGAAAAGGGTTTAAAAAGTGAAATGGAGAATAAGAGAGTATAATTGAGGGGAGAAAGACAAAGTACCATGTGTTTCTTTGACATGAGGATTCTAGATATAAATACATATATATATATATATATATATATATATATATATATATATATATCATAAGACATAGGGGTAGAAGGGTAATATTTGGGTTCTGGAAGGATACCAGTGTTAGGGGAATGATAAAGGGAATATATTTGAATCAAGTACAATGATGTATTTGTATGAAAACTGACCATTCATACACTAACAAAACCATTCATACATACTAACAAAAAATAATATATGAGTTCTTTTGATTTGAAATATTTTATTTTATTCTTAATTTTGTGTGTGTATCAAAAGAATTCATTGGGTCCCCAGAGTTGTAGTCACAGGCAGTTACGTGTGAGCTGCCTGCTACTGGTGTTCAGAACTGAACTTGGATCTTCTGCTAAAGTAGTTCGTGTTCCATCCTAGTTACGTTTCTGCTTGGTGGGGGGATGCATTATTTGCCTTCCACGTCTCAGTCCGTCATTCACAAGAGTCAGGGGCACGGGGTGGGGAGCAGGAACTGGAGCAGAAACCAGGTAGGAATGCTGCTGGCTTGTTGACCAGCTTATGCTCAACCCCCTTTCTTACATAGCCCAGGCCCACCGGCCTGGAGATGGTGCTGCCCACGGTGCACTGGGCCCTCCCACATCAATCATCAGCCAAGACAATTTGATGGACATGGACACAAGCCAATCCAGGCAAGCTTTCATCTGCATTGTCCTCTTCCCAGGTGATTCTAGGTTGACAATAAAAACATGTCAGCATGTGCCCTTAGCCCCAAAACACGGGCTTATTGAGTGAGCGCATAGGAAATATCAACAAAGAAATGAAAAGGAGGGAGAAGAGGAGGAAGAGGAGGAGGAGGAGGAGGAAGGGGAGGAGGAGGAGGGGGAGGAGGAGGAGGAAAGAACCGGATATAAATTATAACCAAAATGTAAAACAATTGAAAATGTCATGGGCTGGAAAGGCTTGGAAGTTTGGTGAAGGTGATAGAGTAGATTATCAATAAACTTGAAAACAAGTTGAGAGAAATTATTAAAAACTAAACATCAACTTCATTAAAATCTCCAAATGAAAAGAACGAAATAAAGAGAAAATAGTTATAAAATTTACAGTCCAAATTTCTCCAGGTTTGCATTTATTGATTGATCCAAGAACATAGTCTACTCTAAGCAGAGTAAATATTAAAAAAAAAAAAAAAGCATGCTGGCATGACCCACTCAGAAGCTGGTAAAGAGTCAACGATAATGAGTGGTGTGAGGAAAGGTGAGGATGATGCAAAGAGATGGGATTATTATTAGGGGATTAAAAATCATATATGCTGGGCACCATTGGAAGGTGCTTGTTTTGGTGCAGGCACTTATCAGAACTCACCCCAATATATATATATATATGCCTTGTTGTATGCAAATTATTTCTAGTTAAATTTACTTACAAAACTAGGCATAAAATAACACCTCAGCCTTTATTTATCTTGTCCTCATGTCTTTAGCTTTTGTCATTTTGTTGCTGTCTGTCTGGATTTTGTCACTGTCTGTGAAAGGATAAGTTGAGCTTCCGAATTTAATGACATAGTTTGTCTGCTTTTGTTTCTTCTAAGAGCTGACTAGTCTGGTTCGCTCACATAAAATTCATCCAGTTACATACTTTTTCACAGCCCCTGAATCGTTAATCTCTTGCTAAAATGCCTGTTTCTGCACCTGTCTCTTGGACATTAATAGCACATTAAGATGGGGATGAATTAAATTTACGAATAAAATTCCATTTAAAAAATTTTCATACATTACACATGAATGTAGAAGTGCTATGAAAACAGCATGCTGTGTTTCTAATTTGCCATTTTGTTTCTTGTCTAATTATTTTAAAACTTGAGTTTTTTTTTTTTTTTTTTTTTTGGAGCTGAGAATACAGCTTAATGCTATAGCAATTGCTGAGTATGCTCCAGTTCCTAAGTTTAAGGTCTAACATTTTACAAGATTTTTTTTTTTTTAAGATTCAGAACCTTGACATTTTAGAGATCTGTAGAGATAAGTAACGAGCTTGTCACAAAAAGCATGAGGTCCTGGATTTTATTCCCAGTTCCCACATCAAATAATCAGAAACAACAGTGTGTTCTTATAATGCAAGCATTGAGGAGCCATGAACAGGTGGATCCCTGAGGTTTGCTGCTCAGCCAGATTAGCCAAAACAATGCGGAAAATCTGTTTCAAAAATCAGGATGGATGGCTTCCGAGGAACAACAGCTGAGGTGCTCCTCTGGTTTACACACACACACACACACACACACACACACACACACACACACACACACAGAGAGAGAGAGAGAGAGAGAGAGAGAGAGAGAGAGGAGAGAGAGAGAGAGAGAGAGAGAGAGAACAGGGAGTGGGAGAGCATAGAAAAAGAAGGGAGGGAGGGAAGAAGGAAGGAAAGAGAAAGAGATAGGTAGGTAGATACATACATACATACATACATACATACATAGATACATACATAGATGATAGACAGATGAAAGAAAGAGAGGGAGGGAGGAAGAGGGGCAGACAGACACAAAACACATTCCTCATCCCTGCATATCAGAATAAAGGGAAATTACAGTGTCCCCTGAAGAGTTAAGGCTTGCAGCATGGTGCAGTCAAGGATTCTCTTCCTGTTTTCAGACATGTGAAAGGGAAGCCTCGGGAAAGGCTGTGTCTCTGCTAGCTGTTGTCTAGGGTCAGTGGCCCCAGAGGGGAGCTCAGGCCTTGGATTTCCTTGAATCTAATCAGTACTCCCTAGAAAGACCTGGGAGATAAAGAAGGCTCTTTCTGAATGTCAGAGAGCCTGTCCTTGCACACTTTAAAAATTATTTTACAAAGTAATTTGCTTAGGGTTTTTTTTTAAGCCTATATTTTTCTTGTGGGCCCTTTAGGAAATGCTGAAGAGAGGGTCTGAGGAAGGAACAGACTGAGACTTGGGCAGCATCCAGATCTGCAGGGTAGAGCATGCCTCTAAATTGTTGAATCGCCAAAGATTTAATGCTCAAAATATGCTAATGTCTGCACATTTTTATTTCACACATGAAATTATTTAACTATGACAGGCAATTAAAATGGCGAACATTGTATTTGTGTCCCTTTAAGAAGTGTGGAAAATTTTTGGTCTATTCTGGCATTGCTCGTGTGAAAGGAGGGGGAGGGGAAAGGGGGGGGAGAAAAGGGAAGGCGTGGAGGAGAGGATGCCAAATAGAAAGATGGAATTGGAGAGAGAATTCATGCATTTTCATCCATGAAAAGAACAGAACACAACCAAGTCTAATGTTCACTCTTGCGGTGAACTGGAACCCCTGTTCTCTTAAAATAATATTTAAGGGTTTTAATTTTATTTTTATTAAAACAGTCCTTATGGCTGTTAAAAATCCCACAATGCAAGAGAACTCACCAAGTTGTCGTTTTTGCAGCCAGCTCTTGGTATATTCTCATTGCTTTTCATTGTTTCCATATTTGGCTCTTTGGCTAGCCACACCCACAAGTGTAGTTCATACAAATGGAGATGCTGATATTTATGTTCAGTTTCGACCCATTGAACTCTTGAGAAATGAAATTTTTCTGACATTAACTTCTTTCTCCATTTCTTCAAATGCTTAACATACCTACTATTTCTTACTCTTTCATTAGCTTCCCTTGTTGCATTAATGCTCCAGTTGATTCTGTGGAGGCCGGTGAGATGTCTCAATGGTTAAGAGCACTGGATGATATGCCAGGGGTCCCAGGTTTGATTTCCAGGACCCACATGGCAGCTCACAGCTGTCTTTAACTCCAGTACCAGAATATCTGACACCTTTTTCTGGCTCCTATTGGTATCATATACATGTATGATACCCATACATACAGGTAGCCATATATGTAAATACCCATATATGTAAAATTAAAATATAAAGAAATACCTATAAGGAGCATTACACAAATTGTTGCCACCAACCTCCTGCTGCTTTTCTAACTTGGAAAGCACCTGACACTTCCTCTACATTTCTCCCCGTCTCTCCTACTATCTCCTATCAGCTACATATTATTATGTTTTCATTTTGTTCAGAAACGTCAGCAGCATTCGCACTTCACTGTCATTAAAATAGTAAAAACTATCATCTATCTACTTCGTGTCCAGGAAGTATATTAAAGTGACTTTTCATTCTCGGTTAAAGCAGATGAAGGTCCTTGGTCCACTCCAAAGATTATTTTTAGCCTGAAAACCAGATACATTTTGTTTTTTTCCCCACTGTGTTATTTGTCTAGACCAACACCACACACCGAGCTGCTTCATACTGCGCCATGCTTTATTATCCAGGTTTTGTTTCTTCCTGGTATTCTCCTGTACCTCCTTCTTTGAGAGAAGTGGGTTGTTTCAGACTGTCAGTGGCCTCTCAGTAACTACCCAACCCACATGTTGGTCCCCTCTTGGCCCTTTGAGCTGGTCTGGATCAGAACTCTCTAAATCTTCATCAGATGTCTTCCTGAAAGCTCCCATCACTATCTTGCCTGGTTGAATTCACTGTGTGGTGACACTCAGGTCTTTTTTGTGCCCCTATCCCAATGGTGATAGAATATATCTTCCAGAACTAAGTAACTTGCAAATTACATACCCTTGCATGTTCAGGCTGTAATCTTCTCCCACCACTGGCCAGTACTCAATTCTAGGCTGAAAATCATTTACTCCAGAATCCTTTTGTTTGGGTTTGGTTTTTGCTTGTCTGTTTGTTTGTTTTGTTATGGTGTTTGTTTGTTCTTTGAGATAGGATTTCTCTGTGTTAACTGTTCTGGCTGTCCTGGAACTAATTCAGTAGACCAGGCTGGCCTTGAACTCACCGAGAACCTGCCTCTGCCTCCTGAGTGCTGGAATTAAAGGCTGTGCCACCACTGCCCAGAGCTCCAGTCTTTTAAAAGCACTTTATCTCTTGTGTTTTAGCATCTCTCTTACTCCTCAGAAGTCTGGGGGCAGTGTGACTCCCATGCGTTTGTATGTGAACTGTTTTATCCTTCTGAAAGCATTATGTAATTTTATAAGCATAAGCCCAAGCATAGAATTTCTTTTTCATTTGTCATGCTGAACTGTCTACCTTGTTTTCAGTTCTAGAAAGTTGTCTTTCTTTTTATAATACCTCTGCTTATCTCTTGTCCCCTTTTCTAACACTCCCATTAATAGAATAATAGCTTTCTTGGGTTGTTCTTTTAACATCTCATTTTAAATTTTCATATATTTTATATTGTCTATCTAATAGACAACCTAATTGTCTTATATTCTGACAAGTTTCTTGACCTTAATTTTCAACCCTTCAATTGAATGTCTAGTTCCAGTAACCACTCTTTCAATACCACAGAACTTGCTCCACTATGTGATTCTGTGGAAGTCAGCTGTTCCTTCACACAGTGTCCTAGTTAGCATTAACTGACATCTTGACACAGCCTAGACGTATATGAGAGTAGAGCTTGCAGGGTTGTCTGTGAAAGGCTGTTTTGATTGTTAGTTGATGTAGGAGAACACAACCATGGCAGGTGGCACCTTTCCCCTAGACAAGTGAGTCCAGACTTATAAAAAGCCATCTAGGCATGAACTTAAGCAAGCCAGCATGTGGTGGTCCTCCATGGCTTCTGCCCAAGTTCCTGCTTGAGCCCATGCTGACTTCCCTCATCCACAGGCTGTAATCTGTAAGATGAAATAAACCCTCCCTTCCCCTCCCCTCATATGCTTTTATAACAGCAGAAGAATGAATCTAGAACAAGCAGAAGTTTCTAGAAGGGGAGCGAACAGTGGACCAAGATGTCTAGGTGAGGTTGTTTGGAATCCACTTCAGTATCTATCTTGAGCCTTTACTTCCTGGGAAGCTTCTGGAGTTCGGTGGAGACTTGCTGGGGAGACTGTCCCCATCCTTGGCCCCTTCCAGAGCCATGAAGCCAGCACTGCAGTTGTAAGTTTTTCTGTCCCAACTCCTGGTCCTCTCCCCATTACCTTTGACAGCCATTTGCCCAGAGCATCCCCACACTCCCTGCTTTATCCTGGCATTCACTTCCCAGAGGACTACAACTAGGAGAGCATCCTGTTCTCACTCTGTTAGCAGACTCCACCCTCGTATTACTGTAGACAGTCTCTGAGTACTTACGGCTTAGGGGTTTTCTATTAGTGTGAAAACAGCACTTGTACTGTAGAAACTGTACTTTGAATTTTGAAGTCCAGTCTTTTTTTCTACAGTCCCTCACTGTGCTGGCCATGGAAGACAGCAGCAGCTCCTGGTCAGCCGTGTGATCACGAGGGAAAACTAAAGATACTCTCCACTGCACTGCGTTGTTGAACTATGATGCTCTGCAAGTTGGGTGTGAAATTTAAATGCATTGACTTTTTTAGATTTTATTTGTGTGTTGCATATGTGTGTGATGTATGTGCACATGTGTGTGTACTATGGCTTTAGGAGGAATTGGGTGTCTTGCTTTATCACTCCCCACATTATTTCTTTGAGACTAGGTCTCTTCCCTGAACCTGGGGCTAGGCTGGCAGTCAGCAAGCTCCAGTGATCTTTCTATCTTTGTCCCTCTACAGCAATGGGGTGTAGATACTCCCTACTCAGCCTCTTACATAGGTGTTGTGGATTTGAACTCGGGTCCTTATGCTTGTGCAGCAAGTGCTCTTACCTACTGAGCCATATACCCAGGCCCCTAAATGCATTTGATTTAATGATATTTCCAACTTTCAGTGAGCTTATCTAGATAACTACAGCAAAAGATCATCACCATTTCATTTATTCTTATAATATTCAATACATCTCTCTTTACCTAGTGTAGTGGCCTAGTAGGCTACGATTGCATGATAATTAATTGGAATTAAGTAGAAAAACAGTATTGTTAGTATAAAGGATATAAAGGACGCCAACTTGCCAGAGACGTCATTGAAATGATTCCTAAATCTACATGTGTACAGTTACATGAGTCTGCTATCCCATAAGACTTTCACAGGGGTTATGCCACACCTCATCCAAATAATATGTGACAAGGATAATTCATGGCCTTGCACTTGAAGTTATCCTAACACTAACTCAGGTCTTTTTTGTCACTGGATTCTGGATTGCTGAGGACACGTACTATGCCATCTCTGTGAGAACAATAATAATAGCTGCTAATGCTATTTAGTTTGTGAACTATGTACACAGCCAGGTGAGGCAGTAAATGCTTTCTCTTCCTGGTTCCATTGAATCCACGCAATGCATTCAATATATAGGTAAAACCACTAAATGACATCTAAGTTTGTGAATGGTCCATGTTCTCACAGTAAGGAGAATGCACACATATGGCTGCCTCTGGAATCTGCCCTCTCTGTCACATCTATAGCCTGCCTCTGTCCATTCCTAGCACATAGCAGACACTCAATGGCTATTGACTGGTTGATAACACAGCATACAAAATGCATAATAAAAAATTCCATTGAAATTGCTCAGAGGAAGGCTGTGTATGCAGGAAACCTCATGCATTCTGAATGCTCTCCTGAAATGAGACACACTGTTTATCGCTATCAAATCTCTTATGTGCAGTTTCCTGATCCTGGAGTGCCCATAAGTCGCTTTTTATCTTTGAAATACAAATGCTGCTTAGGAGGCAGAGCACTTACGGCCTCTGTGGGAAGAAGAGGCAATGTGTCAACATACACATGCTTGCTTGAGTATAGAAAAACACTTCTACTTCTCAGAGCCTCTCCTTGTGCCTCTGGAGAAGCAATTAAGCCGAATCATTGACCTCTTCTGGAGTGGCTCATGTGTCAGTTTTATTTATATGAAAATAGAATCAGGGGAAGGAAAATGCCAATGGCCTCAATTCTATGAAATTCTGTTTATGCAGAAAATATACACAGGAGACCCGGCAGCATGGTTTATGATCTGTTTTTCTCAATATCCAGAAACATGTACGCCTTAGACAATGAATGTTGTCCCTTTGTTCTTGGAATTCCTTTGTGCATTACGCATGGCTCTCCAGGGATGGCTAGTCATGAACAGTTACAATTTTGCATTCAGATGTTAGGATTGTTATAAGAACTGAATATATGGCCGCCCTTCCTCTCCCAGAAGTAACATGATGAAGACAAAATTCCTTTTATCTTTTTCCTTCTGCTCTTTCCTACCACCAGATGCCATTATGTGTGTTATCTACTTCTTCTCCCTTTTGGAAGTCACCAAGATCTAGCAGTGATACCCATTAAATGCAAGGTGTTATTTTAACATTTAGAAATGGGCTGTCATGTAGAGAAGGAGCTGGCATATCAAACACTTTAGAACCGGGACTGGCCAGTACCTAAGTCCCCTTGTTGGCTCATATAAGCAGTTGTAAGAGGATACTATAGCTTGATTCCATGTGCTGTTTACTTTGTGGTCCCTTACACCCCTCATGTATGTTTGTGCATGTATGCCTGCTGCTAGAATAGGGCATTGAATCCCCTACAACCGGAGTTACAGATTGTTCTGAGCCTCCATATAGGTGCCAGGAATTAAATCCAGGTCCTTTGGATGAATGGCATGTGTTCTTAACCACTGTGACACTTCTCCAGCCCAGGTGTTCCTCTTAAATATTATATGATCTTTAAAAATTCCTATTTATTTTTGCATACGTGTGTGATGTGCATGCATGTATATATGTATGTATGTTGATATGTGTGAGATTGCATAGGCGTGTGGGTATCTATGCATACGAGATGATGAGAGGCTGATATTGATTTTCTTCCTGTGATCCTCCTGCCTCCTCCTCCTTCAGCAAATTCTACCAGTGTGTGCCACCACAACTGGCAGTTATCTTTCTCAATTGCTCTCCACATTATATCTGTAGGTAGAGTCCATTGCTAGACTCATAACTTGCCCTAAAGATCTCCTAACTCTACCCCCTGAGCACGGGGATTATGGATGGGCTGCCATGCCCACAGACATTTGCATGAGTGCTAGGGATCCAAACCCAATTCCTTACAACTATCAAGCCAACATTATACCCCATGGGTCACCTCTTCAGCCTGATTCCCTTCTTAATCTTAAAAATACAAGCAATATTTTTAAATTTTAACATGTTTTCTAAAAGATTCAATGAATCTGAAAGACAGAGACAATTGCCAACAAACCTAAATTTCATTCATCCCTGCTGCAATTCCTTATCAGTTATTACCACAAAATCATGGGACAGAATGCCAGGGAGTCATAAGAATAAGGATAACACAGAACACACTCCCCCAGATGGCCAACAAAAATATGAGAAAACAGGAGTGAAGGTTGTCATAAGTTCCACAAGCTAGAAAGCCACAATAATGAGCAACAGAGAAACAATGACATTGGGTAAAGACAGGACAGTCTTCCCTTCCCTAAGAAGTGTTGGAGAGGCTGATGACAGCTGGACTTAGCCAAGACACCTGTGAGAAATCCCCCAAGTGATAAGAAATTGGAAGGCCAGTGCAAAGCCTAAAATGTTCTTCTTGGCATCCTTGGATATTCACTGAGCAGAGACTTCTATGGCAACAGAGAGTCTAGCTTGACTCTGAACCACTTGTAGTCCGTGCAATATTGTGCATAGCATCAGTAAGAGCTCTTTCCAACACACAGCAAACAAACACTATAATCAAAGGCCAGTTGTCTCCTCCAGACATGACTACAATTAGGCCAGAGGCTACAATATGTGTTATGCACTATAGCAGCCTGTCTTAGCAAAGGCCAGATACAATACAGTGCTCTCCAAAAGCAAGTAGCTAAATGAATCTACAGACCTAAAATTAAGTGGTATATAACTGAAAGAAGAGTGAGCACCTCGTTACACAACCAGATGCAAAAATCTCCAACAAAATATTAAGTGAAAAGGTTAGAATCTAAAAAGTGAATAAAGTGCTACTACTTATATAAAAAAGAATGTTCACGAGAAAATAGGCTCTGGAGAGATGGCTCAGCAGTTAAGAACACTTGCTTCCCTTTCAGATGACCCTAATTTGGTCCCTAGCACCCACAAAGTAGCTCCCTACCATTTGTAACTCCAGTCTCAGGGAATCTAGTGCCCTCTTCTGGACTCTGCAGGCACTGCATGCATAGGTGCACATACACACGTACACACAGGGAGACATACACATGGAATAAAAATAAAAGATCTTTAAAAAAGAATGAGAAGACAGACATGGGAAAATATTAGCAAAAGACATTTCTGGAGAAGGACTATTATAAAATATATAGATAACTCTTAATAAAAAAATCAAAATCCTTAATTTTAAAAATGGGCAAAGGATCTGAACAGATCTTTCACCAAAGAGAATATTCAGATGGCAAACAAGTGTTGAAACAGTGTTCAGCATTTTATGTAACTAGGTAATTGCAAGTCAAAACAACGAGTCCTAACAGAATATGCACATCTAAAACACTGACATCATCAAAGGCTGGCAAGCAGATGTGTCCAGACTTTGGACATGAAAAAATGACACTGTCATCCACAAAGTTCATGCTCAAGTGCTTCACAATTGAGTCACAAACAAAGTCACCCACAAAAATTATCAGTTTTTCAGTAAGAGTAGGAGTTTGCCTTGGGCTGCATTCACAACTGTCTTGAACAACATGTTCTCATGGAGCCATGCATACATTTATTCATTGCTGGTGGCTATGGAAAATGGCACAGACACTTTGGGGGACAGTTTGGCAAGTTTTCACAAGTTAAGCATAATCTCACTGTGTGATCTAATAATTGTATTCATTTGGCGCACCCCAATGAGTTAAAAATGTATGTCCACCCAAAAACATGATCTTAGATGCTTGTCATAGTTTTCTTAATAATTGCTAAAACTTAGAAGCAAGTAAAATGTCTGATGGGTGTGTAAATGCTGACACTTCCAAACAAGAGAACATAATTCAACACTAAACACCGGTTAGCTAGTGAGCCAGGGAAAAGACATGAGTGAAACTTAAATGCAGATTCCTGAGTAAAAGAAATCAATCATAAAAGACTGC
This sequence comes from Cricetulus griseus, assembly GCF_003668045.3. NCBI lineage: Eukaryota > Metazoa > Chordata > Mammalia > Rodentia > Cricetidae > Cricetulus > Cricetulus griseus. Next base: position 39,401,909 of record NC_048598.1, read on the forward strand.
AGAGTGCACAATTCTGACTATAGTCTAGCAATTTTTAAACTATGTAGAAAGAGGATGGTGGGGACAAACGGAAAGGAAGAGACAGAGAACAGAATTTTAACAGTTTAACAGTTTGATGTAACAATTAAGATACTTCCCGGGATAGCACACTGTCAAACAGGTCATTCCTCGTTTTTTTTTGTTTTTTTTTTTTTTTTAAAAACCTACAGAATATACAGCATCGAGAGCCAGCATGGACCTTGCGGGATAATGATGTGTTGATCCAGGCTCACCAGTTGTAACAAAGGTGCCATTCTTGTAGAGGTGTTGACAGTAGGGACAGCTGTGCATTTGTGGGGACAAAGAGGTGTATGGAAGTTTTTCTTCACTTTAAGTTTTGCTGTAAAACTAAAACTTAACTTAAAGTTTGCCATGGAGCCGTGACTGCCTTTTGAAAGCAAAACAAAAATGAGATAAAGTCTGTTCAGTTTCCTCCACGTTTTTACTTTGAATACTATGGCAGGGAATACAGCAGACCAGTAGCCTCCCTGAGGGTCTGATTTCCAATTTTTTGAATCAATACCCCAGTGGCATTGTTAGATATTGCCGCTGAAAACATATTGCTCTGTTTTTAATTTTATCAAGAACCTCCACACTGTTTTTTGTTGTTGTTGTTGTTGTTGTTTTGTTTTGTTTTGGAGACAGGATTTCTCTGTGTAGCTCTGGAGCCTATCCTGGCACTTGCTCTGAAGACCAGGCTGGCCTCGAACTCACAGAGATCCGCCTGCCTCTGCCTCCCAAGTGTTGGGATTAAAGGCATGCACCACCAATGCCCGGCCCTCCACACTGTTTTTTAGAAATGAAATCCTCTCCAGTACACAAGGACTCCCATTTCTCCAGGCCCTTGCCAATGGTGACTACCGTCTGCTTCCTCTCCTGCTCGCTATTCAGGTGAAGATGAAGTGATACTCGATTATGATTCTGATTTGCTGTTCCTTGAGGATTAATGATGCCCAGCATCTTTCTATATATACATTTGCCACTTGAATGTCTTCAGAGAAAAGCCTACTCACAGCTGTTGTCCACTTCTGATTGGTATATGTGCACTGAGTTGCATGAGTTCTTTATGTACATGAATGTTTCCCCTTCATGGATGTCCATGTACCATGTGCATGCCTAGTTCCAAGAGAGGCCAGAAGAAGGTTTCACTCTCTTGAGGTTAGAGTTACAATCTATTTTGAGCCATCATGTGGATGCTGGCAATCAGACCCAGCTCCTCTGATAGAACCCTCTACCCAGACTCAAGTTCCCTCTGTGTTTTTTGGCTATTAACTCCTTATTGGGTGTATGACTTTCAAGTATTTTCTATAGATTCCTTTCACTACATTGACTTCCCCTTTGCTGTTCAAATTTCTTCTAGTTTGATGATATCCCATTTGTCTACCTTTGCTTTAAATGTCTGTGTTTTTGATGTCATATTCATTTCCAAGTCCAGTATTCTGAAGGTTTTCCCTACTCTCCTCAAAGTTCTACAGTTTTGGGTCATGAGTTTAAGTCTTTGTCATTTTTCTGTTGATTTTTTGTGTATGGTATTCATTGTATTTCTTCTGTTTAAAAAATAATTCCTTCTTGGCCATATAAACTGCCCCCGCTGGGGGTGTGCCTTCACCACCCTGTGGAGCCACACATTTGCTCATCTGAACTGCCTGGCTGCTGAGAGTATATTGTCAGTCTGGGTCACAGCCCTTTTCCTTGGCCCTGGGACCCTAACTTCAGCCCTGCCTCTCATTTGAGACCAATGTTTATACCTACTTACCTTTAGAACTTCCATGGAACCTAATTAAACCCAGGTAAAACCCCACTCTAGCTTTGCCCTCAGGAAACCACTACTGCTGACAGGTTCCTGGCTGTCACCATGGCTATGCCAACCCTTGGTATCTCTACGTTGAGAAAGAAGTTGGTGGATAGAAATTTGAATAATTCATGTTTTATGCAGAATATGTGATTGTTGGCACAGTGAAAGCCTTGGCACCAGGGCTTTCCAACTGAAGAAGTGCCGTGTTTCAGAGAGCTGCTTGACTTCCTAATGGCAACTGATGAGCATGCTTGCCTGCAAAAGGATTGTGCAGAAAAACTGGACAGAGCTGTGAGCTGACTATAAAAATAATTCCAGCCTCCATTGCTGGAGTTATTCCCCGAGCATTCAAAGATCACTCTGTCTGGAGAAACAAATGATAAGAAACACGCTACACAGAAGTGTAAAGATGAGGGGGCCATATGCTGATTCAGGGGTTTTCAGGAAAGATAGACATAGGGGCTCTTTTCCACACTAAGGTGGGACTTGGATTTGCCTTCTACAGAGAACTCATGTTGGTGAGTGTCCCTACCCAGACCTCGGTCACATCCTTGGTATCTCCAGGAGGCAGGGCAGATGAGCACTGCTGGCCATGTGCTAATAATGACCAACAGGAAGAATTCGTGGACCATTGCATGCTTAACTTCAAAGAAAGATAGGGACAAAAAAGGAACATTTCTGCTGGCTTGAAAACAACTTCAGCCAAATGTTTCTAGCCGCCAGCACAGAATGTCTACTCTTCAATTGATGGCAAACTTTTGGCTTATAACATTCTCCAATTTTTCTAGAGAAATTTTCCTTTTAATTGGAAATAATTATTTTTCCTCCTGGGTATTTCCTTGGGCTATGAATGCCAACTCAAGTATCATGAAAGCAAAAGTATTTTTTCCTCCTTTTTTCCCACCAATTTTTAGAAAAGATATTTAGAAAGTAAGATTAGAATGTGGTCAAGAGTGCACAAGGTCACAGAAAGTCCCTTTTGGGACTTTGCTAACTAACATCATCATATTAATAATGAATCAGTGGTTCCAAGTGTTCTGTGGTTTCCCTACATGGTATTTACCTGTGGAGTGGATAGCTGGTTTTGCTTTACAGCTATAAAGGAAGGATCTACTTTTTTTTTTTTTTTTTTTTTTTTTGAGACAGGGTTTCTCTGTGTAACTTTGGAGCCTGTTCTGGAAGTAACTCTTTTTTTTTTTCTTTTTTTTTGGGGGGGGGAGGTTTCGAGACAGGGTTTCTCTGTGGCTTTGGAGGCTGTCCTAGAACTAGCTCTTGTAGACCAGGATGATCTCAAACTCACAGAGATCCTCCTGCCTCTGCCTCCCAAGTGCTGAAATTAAAGTGCCACCACTGCCCTGCAAGGGTCTTCTACTTTTCAAAAGTTCACTAAAGGCCATTGTGTTGGTTAGTTTGTGTTGACTTGATACAATCAAAAGTATCTGGGAAAAGAGAACCTCAATGAAGTCATTGGCCTCCCTCCATCAGATTACTTTGTGGGTGTGTCAGTGGGATGTTTTCTTCACTAAGGACTGATGTGGGAGGGCCCAGCCCGCTGTGGGCAGTGTCACTCCTAGGAAGGTCGTCCTGGGCTGTTTAAGAAAACAAGTTGAGCAGGCAGAGAAAGCAAACCAAGGAACAGCTCCCCAACCAACCCCCATCCTGCCTCTGCTTCTACTTGAGTTCCTGCCCTGACTTCTCTCAGTGACTCATTCTGATGGAGATATGAGCCAAGCACAGCCCTTTTCCCTCAAGTTGCTTTTGGTCACAGTGTATATCACAACAATAGAGAACAAACTTAGACAGCAACTGCAGAAGAAAGAATTCTTCAGGAGTACCTAACATTAACTGCCCTGCATTGTATGCACTATGTGCCTTACCCTTGTCAGGGCCTCAGAGACACCAAGAAGGAAAAGGACAGTGGTGGGGTGATGGCCATAGAGGTCATTAATGAGACTCCCTATGAGCCAGAACCCTGCTGTCTTCGTTATGGCTTTTGCTCATTCAACAAATGCACGGTGATTACTTTGTGCCCAACACTGTCTCAGGGCATTTGAAAGCCATCCCTCTTTGAAGCTTCCTGGGAAGTGTGAATGACAGCAGAGTCTTCAGCTAGGACGTCTATAAAAGGAGCCTTTGGAGACTTGGTGCCTAGGGGAGAGAGCTATGGAGAAGGAGTAGATCAGAGTCCAGTGGGTTTGGGTTGTGGGTGTGGGGTTTAGGTGGTAATTTAAAAATTAATGCTGGTAGTAGGCCACTGAGATGGTGACATCTGGGGGCAGACTGTTGTTGTGACCAGAAGAGGATCTTGGAAAAGAGGAGTGGCCTGTGGAATGGCCCTGTGTAGGAAGGTGCTCAGACTACTGGCGTGGGGTGGGGCAGAAGAGAGCCTGGAGCCAGGTCCTGGAGAGCCCGGCAGGCTGATGCAAGGAATCTGAGGTTTGCTCCAGGTCAAGTGCTGAGTCAATGAAGAGGGAGTCAAAGACACATGATGCAGTCTCCAGGACATCTTAAGAGTCATATGACTGTTGTGTTGAGAAGAATAATCTATCTTCCATACTTATTTAGTGCAATACTGTCCCGAGGTTCCTAGAACTCTCATTTTATGAGTGAAAAGCTGAGGGGTAAGAAAGTCAAGCCACTTGCCTTTTAAGTGACAAGGTTAGGAATCAAACTCACCCAAACATTATGGCACCTCCAGACTTGGGATCATGTAACACCTGCCTTAAAAGATCAACTTTGAGCACAATTGTTCCTAACAGCTGACATACAGATTGTAGGTCCAGTGAGAAGCAGCATGCCCCCTCTGACTTAAATAGTACACAACACAAGCAATAACTCCATGCATTAGCTCAGCAAGTAACTATTGAAGTCCTACTGTGTTCATGACCAGCATGTTGTATATTGAAGTTATGAGCTCAGCATCTTAGATGGCATGGAATCTAAAATGGGAGACATGGGAGTGCTTGCTTACTGTGTAAGTGTGAGGAACAGAACTTAGATCCCCAGAACCCATGTAAATACTGGTTATGTGTGTTACCCCACTGAAATTCCAGAACTATTAGAAGGTAGAAACAGAGGATCCTCAGAGCAACCTGGCTAGCCAGACTTGCATGTTGGTGAGCTCTAGGCTCGCTGAGAAACCTTGCCTCAATGAATAACAAGGAAAGTGACTGAAGAAGAATGTGATATAAGTATTGAGTCTCCACATATGTGCACATACATGTACAACACCACCCATGCACACATGTGCCTATACACATGTGAACCCACATATACACATGTATAACACACATACACATGTTCCTTGCACATACGAACCCACATATACACATGTATAACACACACGCACACACATGTGCCTATACACATGTGAACTCACATTTACACACGCGCATGCGCACACACACACACACACACACACACACACACACACACACGAGGAAAACAAAAACAAAATAATAAAGATGGATATTAACAAATCCATGTAATAGATACGAAGGGATGATTTTACAGACTCTAAAGCCACAATAAGCCCAAAAATGCAGTTCATTGCAAGGTAGAGGGTGGGACTGTGAGTTTTTAAAGGTACAAACCCTTTTCTCCTGTCTGATATCTTGTATTTCCTGATTCGTGGCCTGAAAATTTAATCCAAATGGCTTGAGAAGAAAGATCTCTCTTTCTCTCTCTCCCTCTCTCCCCTTCCTCCCCCTTTTCCTCTCCCCCTTCCTCTGTGTGTGCTTTCTAGGAAAAAGGCTAAGATTTTCTCATTTGGAGCATCCTCTCTGGATCAGACGTTAACTTTGGTTTTGCAGTTTCAAACTGTTGAGTTCTGCTGCTGGGACACATTGCAAACTGTTGGGAATCAGAATGCAGAAGGGAACAGAAGGCTGCCTTTGATTTGAAGAACTCTGTGATTTTATGGTGTGGTGTGTGTGTGTGTGTGTGTGTGTGTGTGTGTGTGTGTGTGTGTGTGTGTTTCCTAGGCCTTAATCAGCAAGGTATTACAGTATTGGCACCGAAGCCTAAAGCATCCATTTCATTTCTAGTTTTCCCCATGTGAACTCTTGACTCTGCTACTTTTCCATCCCACTGCCTATGTGATCATTTTTTTGGATGTGATCCTTCCAAGGCACCCTTGCCAAGTAGGAAAGAGGCAACATCATGAGAGGGAAAAAGGAAGGCCTGTGCATACCCGGCCTGCCCTAGCTTAGAGCCTTGATTCTATAGCTTGCTAAACTGTGAAACCTGAAAATCCATGTGACTGCTTCACCCAAAACTCAGACATTAAAAAACCCCTAACATTTAAGCTGTATTAAAGGAGACAAATAATGTGAGGGTCCTGACCTGACTTCTTCGAAGCATGGCTCTTCTAGAGTTGTTTTAGCGATATACTCTTCCCTCATTTGAATACACGGCCGTGTTGAGCACTGGGTCTTTATTTTGGTATCCTTTCCTCCCCTGAGGAATGGCCACTGGTTTCATTTGTTATCCCTGCTGATAGGAAAGCAAACAGAAAGCTAAGGAATCACAAGCCCCTTGCTGGGATTGGTCTCTTGGCTGGTCTCTTCAGTAGCATCATCCCAGGGATTATATAAATATTTTGTGTTCCCAGAACCTTGATCAGGCAATGTCCCAAGAGAGCTGAGCATGTAAACACTGTGTCCCAAGCAGTCTACTTTCAGATTTTGTGAGTCTAAAGAAATACTAATAGCAGTCAGGAACAGTCCTAAAAACAGTGATTTTAGGGAGATGATGGTGATGTCAAAGACACGCTGGTCAATATTGATTGATAGAATATGTCCTATCTCCAAGGCAGAATGCCAAGTATCAAAATCATCTAATTCCTGGAGTCTGTTGAGTAATGCTTGCTTTCTGCTCCATGGCAGGTTCACAAGTTGCTTTATGTCCTATGTCATCACTCTTCAATATGAGAAGATGGTGATAGGAATCATTTCTCAGAATTAAAGAGGGTGGTTCTATGGCAATCAGCCACCAATTCATGATGTAAAGATAACTGCCAATTTTTGTCTTGAAGATAAAGCGGAACCCAAGATGACCAGTGTGGCTCCCTGATCCAGAACATAGAGTGACTCTGTTGCTTGGCTAGGATACCCTAGGAAAGCAGAGGCAAGGGCAGGACTCTGCCTAAGGGAAATTCCATGAACCATCCATCATTCCACATAGTTGTGTGACCTTTCCTAGGGAGATACGAACAAATGTCTATTCACCCCAGAGCGGTACCAACAAAGAATAGTTCTACCAAAGTCTAGCTCGGTAAATCAATGAGTTTATTGAAGTTATTTACAGGAGCATTGAGGTTCCAAGGACAGCTGCCTCACCAAAGAGCCACACCCTAGCATGGGTGACAAGTCCTGAGAGATACATCCCTAGAGCACCCCCACAAGACTTGCAGGCAGCCCTGCAGGAGAAGCTTTGTTCCTCAAGTTGTTTATTGTTTATGGACCTTGGGGATCTTGCCAGCTTCTAACTTTCTGAGCTTCCTGAGACTTAGGGGGCCTCCCTCCTACCTTCAGAAAGCATGGATTCAGTTCAAAGGAAATACTAGACCCCACACAAAAGTAAGTGAGGTACACAAGACAAGAGACTACAAGCAGTAACCAAAAGTAAGAGGCAAAATGCCCATTGGTGGGAAAGTATTCCCACCTTAAAGGGGCACAGAATCCTATTCTTGGAGTTCATTTGGTACCACCTAGAAAATAAGTAGATTTTGGCACTGTAATGACACCCCTGCAAAGGCAAAGTTTGAGCAAAACAAATCTTTAATTTATTCTGTGCTATACCTACTATGGAGCTGCAGGCACATGAACATCGAATATGGGACACTGATCTAAGTTTGCTGTGAGGAATGGGACCAGGCAGTAAGTATGGAATCATCAAAATACATTTCAACTATATGCAGAGGTGGTTCGGTTAAACTGAACTTCAGTTTAATATTAGGCTTCAATCTATCTGTTTGGCGTTAGAATCTAGCGGCCCACTCTCCATTATAGACACATCAAGGAAGTGGAAAGTCTTAAAACAGGATTTCAGAATGCCAGGGGTTTTAGTATTGTAGGGTAGAAAACAAGACTGAGCCATGTGAGAGGGGGAATATGTTCAAACTGTCAGAAATAGACCAGAAGGTCATGGTCAGAAATAAGCCTTGGAGCTAGCACACCAGGTCGTGGAACACATACCCAGAGTGGAGGAAGACTAGAGCAATCTTCTCTTTATACTCACATAACTCAGAGCCCTTGGAATCATGTGTCTATTTCCAGGAGGCACAGCTGAGAAGGGCAGGGTGATCTGGACCAACTTCAGAGGAAGGCCTGTCAAGATGATGGCAGGACTAGAAAATAAATAATGCCTATGAGAGAAGAGGTAGTCATTTGCTCCAAGCAGCTCTGATCCCACAGTGGCCTGAGCACTCTGGTTCTCCTTGGTCTCAGTGTCCCTGTTACTCCAGAAGCTAAAGATGGCCTTTCTTCGCCATTTCAGTTCATGATCTATCATTAACCCTTCTTCCTCATGGGATGCAGAATAAAAGAAGAAAGACTGAGGCTACACTCAGATACTTTGTAGATGTAAAGGCAGGGACAGGGGAAAGGCTTTGTCCAATTAGAAAGAAGGCAGAAGTCAGAGGAAGTAATGTAGCTAACCCTGGAAGTTTTCATCTAAAGTTATTACTGTATTTGTGTACGTACAGTACTAGGAATCAACCCAGGGCTTGCTTGTGCTACACAAGTGTTTCACCACTGAACTATAATCTTAGCCCTAAAACTATATCTGATCCCCTGTCTTGAGAAATCAGCTGCTGCTTTTATCCTCTGGAGGAGTTTCACATTGTCCTCACCATGCTGTCATGACCGGTTTGTTTCCTTGGGTCAGAAGAGATGGGACTGACCAATTATCTGCTCTGCCACTTGTCAGTCTGCAAAGCACCAATGACAAGGCACCCAAGGACGGGGAATCCATTTAAAATGGCAAAGTCCTAAGCCAGAGGTTCCCTGGCAGCTGAAGTGGACTCATCTCCAAGAAGCCTACTAAGGTGACCTGCCTCTGATGGCATTAGTCTGACTTCTACCCTTGGACACTCTACATTCTACTTCTTTGGAGAAGCAAAGGGCTAGGAGTGAGACTAGAAAGAAAGCGGACCCATATGAGATAATTATTGAAAAGCAGAACCCCAGAAGCTATGGCTCCATTCCTCACTGCCCAGAATGTGACTGGATCAGCCTGATTCAAAGGCACAGGGTCAGACTGCACACAGGGAGGGAATGCCTGCTAACGAGCACACTGATTTCATCTATAGGACTAAGGCCAGTCTGAAGGTACACCTTCTGGTAGTGATCTGGGTCCAACTAGTCATTTTCAAACCCTGGTTGTCATTGCACCATCTAGGGAGCTGGCTCAGAAATGATGGCGCCCAGGCACCATCTGCAATGAAGGAAATCAGGATCTCCGGGATTCAAGAAAGACTTTCCTTACACAACAGATTGTACCACAAACCACCATATGCTTCCAGTGGCTAATTAACTCAAAATGCACAAAGCATTAGAAGACTCAAAAAACAAAGGAAAAGGAAAACCCCAGCTTAGAATACCATATCCTTAACCTGCACCACACTCCTTAAATGCTCTCTGGTGGAATTGCTGTTTGTTCACACCTATGAGAAGCATGGGTTGATGCATTCTAATCTTTGAGTGCTTGGTGGACCCGAGGAACATCTGCCCTCAATGAAGTTTTTGTGGAGGAGGGCAGTTGCCAAGGAGGTTGTGTTCTGTTTTGTTTTTGGCATTGTTGTTATCAGTTTTCTTTGTCTGTGTTCTCAGACAAGATCTCCCCTATCTTGGGCTAGTTTTGAACACACTACATGGTAGAAGAGAACCTTGAACTTCTGATCCTCTTTATTTTGTCTCCCAAGTGCCCATCATCTTTGGCTTACATGGTGCTGGGGATCAAACCCAGGACTTTGTTTGTACTAGGCAAGCACTCTAGTTAGTTAAGCTACATTCCTGGCCCTCTAGTCAGTTTGATATCTACTTACTCTGCTACATTTTCTTTCAGTCATTGTGTCTTTATCATAGTGCTTGTCACTTGGTAGAAACTCTGTATGCTTTCAAAAACCAATAAGAGTATCCTTTATCGTGCCTGGAAATGTCAGCCCTTCAAATCCTTATTTACTTTTGTGGTGGTGAGCATTGAACCTAGGGCCTCTTTCATACCAGATAAACAATTTACCCTTGAGCTACTTCTCCAGTCCTTGGTTTTCTAGAACTTCAGACAGCATTAGAGTAACTAATTTTAATCCTAGAGTCTCAATATCTCATATCCATAAGGGCTGCTGGCTATGGCATAGTTTGACAGAATTTCATATCCATCAATACTTTCCCTTCCCACCCTGCGATATCTTGCAGGGTGGTGGCAAGCAGATTGATCTTCTTTCAGACTAACCCAGGGCTCACATTTGTATTCTCCCTACAGGATAGTTTCGCTTTATCTGTATCCGCCTCATTAAAGAGTTCAAGATCAATTGCAGAAGAGATAAATGGTGAAAATCTCCTCACCGCTGATGACAAATTTTGGAGCTGACCCTTTCGATTCTACTTAATCCTAGGTTGAGATTTAATATTCCTTTGTAGTCCTCTTATAGGTGATAGATGGGGTCAGAATGCAATTAATCAAGGCATTAAGCTGGTACACAGATTGCAAATCATATAATGCCCCAGTCATCAATACCCACTTTGAAACCCTGTTCCTCGGCCTTGTCCATCTCTGTTCAAGCTTCTGCCTCCCCTGGGCTTCACTTCCAGCTCCCTCCTTCACTCACTGTCTCCCAGCCATTCCTGCAGTAAACTCCTTTGGAAAACCTTCCCAAGGACCTTAGTGTCTTCATGGTATCTACTGTTCTTCCCTACGGCCAGATCTGCCACTGTACTTGCAGCATTTGAATGCCAAACTTGTGTTTTGCTCCTTTTCTGAATCATAGCACTAACAGTATATAGATATTTAATGTTTTTATCAATATACAAGCTTAATATATAATGATCTAGTCAATGTCTAAAAATATTATGCTCAGAGACCTGCCACTTCCTTTCTATTTCTTCCAGAAAGAAGTCAGCCCTCCCTGCTAATGAAGTGTCCAGGCTGGATAGCCGGTACCTTTTTTTGGCTCCATGCTCCCTCTATGGTGAGATCTTTCTTCTCCTACAGTTTCTGGCCTCCTTCTCAGCTCTCTTCCTCCCCTGTCCTGTTGGGACATTTCAGTGCAGACTTCCTTGCCTCCCTTTCATCAACAGTCATCCACTTTCACCATGTAGAGATCTGACCTTGCCTTATCCAAGAACCTGTGATGGTTCCCTATTAATGTTTTGTTTTGTTTTGTTTTGTTTTGTTTTGTGTTGTTTTCCTGAAATTCCCCTTCAGTTGTTTCCTAAAGTTCCTCATTGTTGGACTTAATCCAAACCACTTAGCTGAATTTGCCATCCTTGTTCTTGCTCCAACACCAATTGTCTTCCCAATTAGCTGCCCTTTTCCTTCTAGTCATGAGCAAGCCCTCTGCACCCAGCTAGACCTGTCAGCCATGTGGCTTCATTTAGCTCTACACTCAGCAGACTGTGCTCTTCCTTCCATGAATACCAAACTCTTACCTGTCCTCAAGACTCATCCCAGTTCATCTCTTCCAGTGCTTCTAGCCTCCACCACCATCTCCTTGTCACTTTCCTTCTGTACCACTGGCTGAGATCGCGGCCTTACACAGGATGCAGGAGTTCAAAAGGCAGAGGCGATATCTTGCAGGGTGGTGGCAAGCAGATAGATTTGAAAGGAGAGGGCCTATGGAGATGGTTGTGTGCTCTTTAACTCAAGCTTTAGGAAAATGGAAACAATAGTAGACAGTGTGGAGGTTTGGGAAGTTCATAGGACATTACCTTGCATAGGCCTCACGACTTTTGGCTTTTTTATATAAGGAAAAAAAGAAGCTATGAAGGGTTTTTGAGAAAACTCCAGTAGCAAAGTTTTTTGCAGAATCCTGCAGCATCGTTCCCTTAGGAGGTTGGAGACATAAACATTTGGCCCAAGGCAACCAATCTCCTTTTCATTTGAAATGCTAGACTTGAAAGGAAGATGTCAAATAGAACTGAAAACTATCAGACATCTCAGATAATCAGAAATTTGCTCTCTAATGTGTGGGATTTTGCTAAAATGTATAATGTTTGTATGTTTCTGGCGTTGTCATAGAAGCAAATTGGCATGTTTTTGAGAATGTGGATCTCTTCGGGTGTTTCCTGGCTAGTACAGGATGTACTTTCAGTTGGTAGGGGGGGAGGATTCCTGGAGTCCTAACTGTGGCTCCCTTGCTCCTTGCTGCGTCAAATGCTGGGAGGTGAAAGGCTGCCTCTGACTCCAGCAGGAACAGTTCTTTCATCCTTTAGCAGGAGTGCCTACTAATGCAAAACCAGATGAAGGAGGCCAAGATCAAAAGGAAGCCATTGTCACACACAACCCCATTTGCATTTATTTATTCAGAATTCATATTAAATGGCAGTAGCAGCTTGTGCTCATTTTCTCTGGATCATTAAAATGTGCTCATCTAAGCGATAAACAAAGGCACCAATGCCCAGGTAGCAGCTCGAACAACTCAGCAGTAATTGTACCATGGCTCCTCTGTAGCAGCCCACAGGCTCATTTGATTACAGCAGCTCAATACTGTAGAGGGGCTTCGTTAAGCAAGTGCTTCTTAGATGTGACCCACAGAAAGACCGGAGGCACATAGGACAGTGCCATGCATTCCCATTCTTGACTTAAACTGCTAAGAAAAAAAAGTAATAAAACAGTGAGGTAATCATTAGTAACAAAGGCTCATGACACAGTTGGACTTGTGTGATCAGTGCCTAACACAAGAAGCAGGCTTTTGATAGTGAGAGACAAGTGTTATGTGTGGGTTATTAGTGATGAAGACAAAGGGGAGTGGAGTGACTGCTCAGGGAACCGGAGCAGAGTGAAATTAAGCATTTGCATGTTGCAAAAAAAATGTAATGGTATTGTACAATTTTAAGCATGAGTGCTGGCCCATTGTGATGGCTCACATCTGTAATCCCAGCACTTGGAAGATAGAAACAGGATGAGAGAAAGAGGGGGGAGGTGCTGGTGGTAGAATTTATATTTGGTACTGTCAGACTTCATGATCCATTCTCTATTAAGTTCAAGAGACAAAGCCATCTATGGTGGTGAATAATTGAAACCCCAGAACTTAGGAACAGGAGCCAAGAGGATGAAGAGGTCAGGGCCAGCTTGTGCTACACAATAAGACCCCCTTTTAAAAAGTGTTTTAAGTCAGGTGTTGGTGGCGCACACCTTTAATCCCAGCACTCGGGAGGCAGAGGCAGGCAGATCTCTGTGAGTTCGAGGCCAGCCTGGTCTCCAGACCGAGTGCCAGGATAGGCTCCAAAGCTACGCAGAGAAACCCTGTCTCAAAAAACCAAAAAAAAAAAAATGTGTTTTAAACTTTAAGTAGCTGATCACAACCATCATAGTTCTATAAATTAAATTTCGAGGACCAGATAATTACTGCAACACCAGTGGACAGGAATAGGGCAAGAAGAGGGTGTAAGGTTGTGGGAGAAAGATAGCATAGGAGCAAGTCTTTCACAGCAGTGGCTTATGGTGGTCCTTGGAGGTGAGCAACCTCCAACAGTAAATTTTAGATTCCTGCTGGAAATGCCTCATCATAGAGTTCCTAAAGCTCAAAGCTGACCTAAGACACATAGTCTTTCCCTAATCGTGAAGCCTTCAGGTCGGACAACATAAGAGATGTTCAAAGATCATTTGCTGAACAAATTCTCATAGATAATTCAATGTTTAAGTGAAGCTGAACCTGAACAAAGAGGCCACCCTGTCTGCTTCTGCACCCCATTTCTCACAGGGGCAAACTTCAATAGGCTCAGGGGATTTTATTGATTGGTATATATTTATCTGCCTTTTGGAGTTTTGTCTGGTGTTTTTGTTTGCTTCATTTTACTGATATAATATGCACGTGTATGAACCTGAACTGATCGCAAAGATAAATAAGAATTTCCTTTCTCCAGGACCACATAGATCCTTCTCAATTGATGTGGAAGACACTAGGACTTAGCTTTAGCAATTCTAAAAAGAGTTCCCCCTCATGGAGCACTTCTAGGGAACAAGGGGAAATTCTTAAGCCTGGGTAACCAACATGAAAGATCTAGAGAAAGAACCAAGAATAATGAGAATGACTGAAAGGCTTTTTTTTGTCTCAAACAAACCAGTCCCTGAAAATGACAAAAGTAGCTCAGGCGTACACTGAACCCCCATTTCAGAGGAGGTACGTAATCTCTTTTGTGCCTGAGGGTCTTCATCTGTAGGATGGAGATAAAGAGCATTGTGAGAATTCAAGGAGTCATTGCAAGTGAATGCTTATAGAGGAGGAGCCTGATGCACAGGAAACCCTCCCTCCCTCTCTCTCTCTCCCTCTCTCTCTCTCTCTCTCTCTCTCTCTCTCTCGTGTGTGTGTGTGTGTGTGTGTGTGTGTGTGTGTGTGTGCATGCATCTGCATGCATGAAGATATATGCTCATGTGTGAATGTGCATGTGAGGGCCAGGGGTCTATGTTGGTTGTCTTCCTCACTCTTCACATTATGGGTTTGAGACAAAGTCTCTCACTGGACAGAGCTTGCTGATTGGCTACACTGGCTAGCCAGCAAACTCCAAGAATCTTCCCGTCTCAACCTTCCCAATGCTGGATTACACGTTTATGTCTACAAACTATTTCCATGGGTGCTGGGAATCAAATCACTTTACCAACTGAGTTTCCGGATCCCACGAAACTTCTTCTGATTAATGCTAACCTTCACAATTTTTCTTACCATCATTTCCTTTCTAACCTTGTAAAAACAAATGTATAGAGCAGCAACTTCCTCCCCTTAGGGACTTAGAAATAATAGTACTTATTATGCATGCATTGCATTCTGGTCATCTGACCTGTGTCTAGGCTGACTTCTCACAATAATCCTGTGAGAAATGTATTATTATCATCAGTTTCAGTCAAGAGTCTGAGGAACAGAGAAATTACATAGCAGCCTAGCCTAACAAGACAGGGAGCAGAGATTTTGAATTTAGGACCAAATGAACCTAAAGCCACTGATATTATATGGTAGAATGCTTGCTTCATGTGCTTTGGGTTTTGCATTCTCTCCCCAGCATGAATGAATGAATGAAAGAATGAATGAATGAATGAATAGGTAGGTAGGTAAATAAATACATAATCTGTCACATCTTACTACTCTCCCAGGCTAGATTACTACAGAAACTGCTCAGTGTGCCAAAAAGAAATTGAACTTAATTAAAATAAGCGCATGGGCCAAAGACCTCCTTCCCCTGACTTATCTCACGTAGAGGAGATTGTTTGGTGCCTCTCAGAGAATTTCCGCTTAATACCTTGAGATTAATTGGCCTTGTGGCTCTGACCAGAGAATGTCTATTTAATTCAATTCACACATGGGCATTTTTGACTCCAGCTCTAAATCTGTTGGTATGTCACCAAGGTATGACTTAAAACCCAGGGAAGAATTGAGCTGTCACTCTTCCCAAGTAGAAACATCCGTAAAAGTTTATCTGAACAGAAGGCTGATCTGAAGCCCTGGAGATTTGCCCAGTCCCTCTTTCCTGCCTAACTGAAAGCAGGGAAGCGGGACACAGAGCTGGGAAGTTCACACTCTCAAGGTCAGCAAGCTAAATCTGAGAGCCAGGACCAGCCTGGCCAAGTGCACATTGAACCCATGAGCCCAAACAGTTCAGAAGCACAAGGGAAAACTCAGATGAAGAAGTGTTATGAATGAAATAAAAACAGAAAAGACACAACCTCTCAATTTAGCATGGATGAGGAAACAGATGCCCCCAGCATCCCCCCACATACACACACCGGTTATTTTTTACAGGTTATTGTGCTATCCTTGGCATCCAGCAGGATGGATTCCTGGCTGTCTGTGATGGGGCAGTCGTTCACACTCACTGATCACTCGCCAACATTATGAGTACAAAGCACCTTATGCCTGTACCAGTAGAGAATGATGACAGCTCAAGCACATGGCTGTGGTTGGGAAGGTTGCACGTAGCTCCAGAAGTTTCCTGACTTGTCATTCCAACAGAATCTTGCCTGCAAAGAAGCCACTCCCTTCTGAGCTATACCTGCCTATGTGGCTGTCTACACCCTGATGGGGAATGTACTTCTTTGTATGTTTATCTTATTGATTATTGAATAAAATACTGTTTGGCCAATGAGACAGCAAGTTAGACAGGACTAGGAGTCAAAGAGGATTCTGGGAAATGTAGTAGAGAAGTGGTGATTCAGGCAGGAAGTAACATAGCAAGGAGACTCATATTTAAGAAAGGAGAAAAAGAAAGTGTCCTCTCTTCCCCTTTTTCCTCCAGTGGCACCATGTGAGCCACCAGCAAGAGAGGGTGCCAGCAGAAGGCATCCTCTATAAGATAAGTCTTATAAAATATAGAGATTTGTGATAATTAAGACTGAGCTAACAGATGAGAATCCTAGTCATTGGCCAAGCAGCATTGTACCTAATAAAAGTCTCTCTGTGCATTAATTGAGGCCCTAACTCAGGCAGGCGGCTGGTGTAGAGCGCACATGTGATGGTGGGGCTTGGCGGCTTTTGGCGGAAAGATTTATCATAGCAACATCCCAAGCCAAGAGCCCCTTAACTCTGGATGCACCTTGGTGGCCATCTTGACCACAGGAGAAACTCCCGAGCTCTTTCTTGACAATTGGAAGGCATGGTGAGCCCAAGACCCTTTCAGGGTGTGTTTACAACTTTCCCCCAAAGAGGTCTCTCCCTTGCTGTGAGCCTTCCCATAACACAGAGTACACAACACCACATTTAAGAGAAGAAAGAGGAATCCTTTCTTCATGTTGCTTCCATATTGGAGAGGGGACTTTCTTGAGCTCTCCTTTGGGGACTTCAGATATCAATGGCCTGAGTTCCATTGTGTACTTATCTCTAAATCCAGCATTCACAGGTGTGCTGGCTGATTTTATTAAGTCATCTGAGAGGAGGGAACCTCAATTGAGAGAATGACTCCGTAAGATTGAGCTGTGGGTAAGCTTGTGGAGTTTTTCCTTAATTAGTGATTGATGTGGGAGGACCCAAACTATTCTGGGTAGCATCATCCCTGATCCTGGGTTGAATAAGAAAGCAGGTTGAACAAAATATGGGGAGTAAGCCAGTAAGCATCACCCCTTCAGAGATGGCCTCTGCATCAGCTCCTGCCTCCAGGTTCCTGCCCTGCTTTAGTTCCTGTCCTGACTTCCCTCAGTGATGAACTATGGGTGTGGAAGTAAAGCCAAATAAACCCTCACTCGCCCCACATACAACTTGCTTTTGGTCATGGTGTCTCATCATGGCAATAGTAACCCAAACTAAGACAATAAGGATGTAAATGCTATGATTGACTTTGACTCATTAGCATCTGTCCTAACTGGAGGATGGATCTAGTTTCTGAAGGACCATCTATACAGACATAGGTACCCAACTAGAGACCAGACAGAGGTTATGAAGAAGGATCCGAGGGGACTGGCATCACAGAGCAATGAATAGTGTCCTACACCTCTGCATTTCACAAAGGTAGTTCCCTCAGCTGGACCTTCGGCCCCAGATGAAACGTTACTTTCAATTATGGCCACTCAAAGCCTAGATCTTACTAATTCCCAAGGAAAGCAAATTATTCCTCTTATGTCCCCATGCACTTAATACCTTTATCACATCCTTCTCTCCCTCTTCCCTTCTTCATATATTCTGTTTTCAACCATCTCTCTTCCCTTAGACTTTGAGGTCTCTTATCATGGAGACAATATGCCATTCATTTTGGAATTTCCAGTGCCTAGGATAATTTCTGTGATTGAAACAAGTGATATATATATATATATATATATATATATATATATATATGTGTGTGTGTGTGTGTGTGTGTGTGTGTGTGTGTGTGTGTGTGTGTGTGATATAATATATATGGATACATATGTATGTATGCTTGGTATGCTTTGAAAATTTCTCTTATTAGGTCTGTTTCAGCATAACAAAAACAGGAGATAAAAACAAGTTTTTAAAGTAGAAGAAAAAGAAGCTGGACTCAGTAGAGCACTCCTGTAATCCCAGTTCTAGGGAGGCAGAAACAGGAGGATCCCCTGGGGCTTGCTGGCCTCTCCGTCTACCTGAATCTGCAAGCTCTGGGCTCAGTGAGAGGCCTTGTTTCAAAAATAAATAAATAAATAAATAAATAAATAAGGTGGGGAGTGATTGAAAAAGACACCAGTGTCAACCTCTGGCCTCCACATACCTGTGCATACACACCTAAGCACACCTACCCCCCCCCCTTGCATATGCAAGGAGAAGGAAAGGGAAGACAATGCTGTTAGATTTTTACCTGCCTAGTTAATGGAAGGAAGGAAGGAAGGAAGGAAGGAAGGAAGGAAGGAAGGAAGGAAGGAAAAGAGAAGCGGGGACTCTAGGAAGTAGGGTTGCCATGTGTAATGTACTGTGCTGAGCACTGCCTCTCCTGCAGCCCCACAGCCCACAGGGCCCAGTGGGGATGCAGCATCTTGGACCTTGACTGCCTGTGCTCTAATTCAAAGACAAACCTATTTCCCAACTTGCCCAAGGCTCTGGCAGGGAATACTCGGATCTCTGAGCTCAGGTCATTCTAGTGCTGCAACAACCAGCTGGGTTTTCAGCTATGTGGATGGAGCCATCTGTTTTCCCTGCCCACATAAAAATATGCACAAGGAGTGTGCAAATCAGCAAGTCCACAGCTTCCAGGGGACCCAGCTGGGGTGCACCCTCCTTTTAGGGACTAATGAAAGGTAAATCCAGTGTCAAAAGACAGAGGGCCAGCAGCAAGGCTAAGGAGCCAACAAATCCAGACTCCATCACCTCCTCTCTGCCTTTGCCTGGAATACAGCCCATCTGGCTCCCCAGCCACATTGCCATTGTGTGTGTGTGAGGGGCACTGTGGTGCATGCTGAGTGCCCGGAAAATTACCAGCAGCCTCCTGCCTCTCCCACCACGGGCACCGGGAGCTGATCGCATAAGAGCTCCCTTCTCTGATGCTCTTTGGTCTGCTGACTGCCTGGTCAACCCTCAGTCGTTCACATAATGAGCCTGGTGAGTCCAGGTGGCCAGGAATAGAGAGGCTTTTTGTGTCCTGGTCTCAGAGAAGGGAGCTCTTTGGCTTCCCCCTTCTCCCCACCTCCATTCCCTATCACCTCACATCACAGAAGGGAATTTAGAGCTGTCTTGGCTCCCTGGTTAGCACAGAGGACAGTGGTTTCCACATTAAAAAAAAAAAAAAAAACCTGGGGTAAAATGGGAATGCTGTTAGCCAGCCACCCAGGTGCAGATGGTGTTTGGCAGCTCAGGACCATGCCATGATTGAGAAGAGGGTCTGTCTCAAAACCATTACAGTTAATTATCACAGAGTTACAGATTCATCAGTAGGCAAAGAGCCAGCTCAAAAATCCCCTGGGAAATTTCAGATGGATTAATAAGGAAAGGGATGTGGTTGTAAGACAGCTGATTTTCTATGAAGAAATGGTATCACTATTTCTTTATTCTTCACTCCTGGACCGGGTGCCTGTTTCACACTGTCCTATCTTTGAAGACATCTGTCCAACAGGGATCTGGGGCCGGGGGATCACTTTGTTCCTTGTTGTTATCTCGTAGCACTAATGTGTTCTGAATAAGACTGTGCTTTCTGATGGTGCCTGCTCATCTAGGAAAACACGTTTCCACCTGGTCGTCTGCCCATCTTTGTGGCTTTCCCTGTTAAGACAGTTCTGCACAGAAACCATGGAGAAGCCTTAACAATGACAGAGTGAAAGGGCTCCCCTCTGGCCACGTGCAGCTGTGCTGGACAGGAGCCAAACAGTAGCCTACCTGACACTGTCAGTAGAAGCAGGGGATCTGCTCATTACAGCTGGCATACTGGATTAGTTGCAGCTCCATACTGGACTCAGAATGCAACTTCCTTTTCCAAGCTTTTTGTCTTTGCTTTTTGCACTAAGGTCTGTATCATTTGTTCCTGGAATGCAGGAATCTTTGGGAAAGTGTCCAGCAGCCTATGATTAGTAAGTACTTAGCAAATGATAAGCTTATTTTCTTGGACTCAAATCCTAAAGTTTTCAATACATGGCCAGTTTGGTAGCATACATGTTAAAGATGCCACCTCCTAAAACAACAAGACAAAGCAAAGCAAAAACAAACAAAAGCATTGCTGAAGACTGAGAAGGGTGTCATCCTTTCTTCCTCGGCTAAACGGATCATTTTGAACTGCTCTCTCCCCTCCCCACAAACTCTCCATGGATAACCAGGACATGATACCCTTTTCCTGCCCAAGAATTTGATCATATGGCCAAGTTCACTTGGTCTGCCACCACTGAGTCCAAGTTGTTGCCTTTGTTTCCAGTTCATTCTCATGTGGACACAACTAATTCCCCTCCGCTGAGTGCTATCCAAAGGGCTTCCCAGAAATAAACCAATTCAATGGGATTTTTATTTTACTTTATTTTCCATCTCACAAAAGATCTTTACAGGATTTAAATTGTAACAATGCCCCCCCCATTTTGCTTTAGAGTTTTCATTAATTGTTACTCTATATATTAAAACTCCACAAGAGAGCAATTCTGTGGCGGATGGCTCCTTTCTTTTTGTATTACACTCCATTCTTTCTCAGATTTGAGGGATAATTTCCCTTCTGTTTGAAGAATTCCCTTTAGCATCTATTTCTTTATGGTTCCCTTGATGCTGAATTCTAGTTTTGCTTGTTTAGAAAGATGCACATTACATTTTCACATTTGGAGGGTATTGTCACTGGATTAACTGTTTCAGGTTGGATTTGTGGCTTTTTTTTTTCTTTTCCTTTTTTGTCTTTCTAATGCATCATTGTTCTGCACTCTGGCTTTTATTTCTCTTTTGAGAAGGTGATGGTCATCTTACTAAGACTCCTCTAAAAATTAATGTGTCTATCCCAACCCCCGGGCTCTGGATACTTTAAAGATTTTGCTTTTCAGAAATTTTTAAATTGTGGTTTCTTTTCTAGTCATCTCACTTGGAACACTTCCCTTTTGTTTATTTTGTGACTTGACTTCCCTTTTTCAGATACAAGAGAAAGAAAATATGGTTCTAGGTATCTCCTCAGGTATGTGAGAATCTTGTTTGCATGTTGCATAGATGGTTTCTGTGCTTTGGGGTGGGGCCAAGCTTGTTCACACTTCAGAATGTGCCCAGGCTGCCCAGTGAGGAGTGGCTGTCTCATTTCCTGAGTTCTCACTTCTAGTCTACTGTTTCAAAGATGCGGTTATTTAATGTGTTTTTCAAGCTTCAGGTTGATCTCTGCAAACTTGTAGGACTTTCTGGTTTAGTAGTAAGGTTCTCTCTACTGCACCATGGTGGGGCTTACTTCCATGTGTGTCCCCAAAGATTTCTTGGTTATTTTCTCTTGAACCTATAATTTTTCACAAAATGGGAAAACTGTGAGATGATTCTATATTCATATGCTAGCCATAACCCTTCCCATTTCTTATATTGTATCATTGATATTTTGAGAATTTCATGCATACATACAATGTACTTTGATTATTTTCACTCCCCCTAACTATTCCCAGATCCACTTCCCACCCTTCCCACCCCCTCCCCAATTTCAGGTCTTTTTTTTTTTTTTTTTTTGTATAGCACGTTGATTTCATATACTTGTGGATGTGAAGTCATTCCCTGGAAGTAAACTGAATTTCCCTCAAAGATATCAGCTGACAACAGCTCCTTATCTAGAGGTGGGGACTCATGAGGAGCTCTCCTCTCCATGCTGGGATGTTGACTGACTTGATCTTGGGCAATACTTGAACAGGCAACCATAGTTACCCTGGGTTCAAGAGGGTAGCAGTGCTGTCACGTCCAGAAGACACTGTTTCAGTGTGGTACTCCATAAACTCTGGCTCTTAGGATTTTTCCACTTCCCTCTTCCAAGAAGATCTCTGAGCCTTGATGGAAGAAGATGTGACATAAATGTCCCATTTGTGGCTGAGCATTCCACAGACACTTATTCTCTACATTTTGACCCGTTGTGGGTTTCTGCATTAACTACCATCCACAGTGCAGAGAAATTTGTCTGATGAGGTCTAAGAGTTACACTAATCTCTACATATAGAGTGAATTTAGAGGACAGTTTGATACTATGTCTATTTAACAAAATAAAAGTAGTAGGTTCACCACTGAGGCCTCTTAGCTACCCAATCGTGGGTTCTTGGCCAGGTATGTTTCCTTCTGTGGAGTGGGCCTTAAATCTGAAAAGAAAAAAGTAGTTGATTACCCCCTAACATTAATTTCACTGTTGCATCCATGGGTGTATCTTACCATACTGGTTGTTTATTATAGCTCACAGGGCTCATAGTTATGTAAGACTGTTGATGGCTTTCTGCCCCCAACAGCTGCATAGTACCTGCCATCACTATGAAAGCTAGTCAGTAAGGAGGAATAGTCTGAGTCAGTAACCAACCTGATTCCTCCTTGTTCTGAAGCCAATGTATGTGATATCTTCAATAGCAGAGTCTTTCCATCAAGTTCTTGTGGGCAAGCAAGAGCAATAACAATAATCTGTATTGTTTTGAGGGTCTCCAGGGCCCCCTTGAGAAACAAGTTGAGGGGAGCTGTCCCACAACTGACACTGGGATTTTTATTTGTCAACCTGTGGCTTCTAAGATATCTTCCAATTTTTGTAATACCTTTAAAAAGTATCTTTTAACTATTTTTAGATTCATATGGTCAGTCCATCTATCACAACCCCATTAGGTATTATTAAGTCAACTAAAACATATCTTTCAGTAGATGCTGCATGGAGCCTAATCTCAAATGCATATGTTGGAGCCATAATAGATTGCCACATTGTCAGATATGGTGGCTCTTCATCTGTTGCTGATAAAGATGAAACTGTTTTTTGAAAAGTAAAAGCCATCTGCAGATGCTTTGAAAGTCAACTGACATTTTGTTAATTAGCATTTATTTACAGTAGTTGAATAACAATATCAAACTACAATAAGAAATGAGCAGTTAGCATTGGAAAAAAAAGGCTGGTGACATTAAGTTTCATCATGTGGCATCTAGTGGAAAACAAATTCTTTCAGAGATTGCTAAAGTCTGTTTAGATGTCAAATAAACCAGACAAGAAAATGGAGCTGACAAAGGTGGGGCTAATGCATGGCTCCTGGGAATGGAGCAGACGTGCAGTTGGTCAGCCAGGGGAGCCAAGGGGAATTGTCTCCTTGTCAGTGACTTTTTGCCATGTCCCAAATCACCACTGGAATTTTGGTAATAGCAGATTCCAAATGTCTTAGGTGATCAGATTAGTATGTCACGTTCAGCTCAGGTCCTAAATGGTTCTACCATCAACCTCGAGGACCATAGCAGACAGGAAGTAGAAGGAAAGAGAGATGTCTAATTTTATCAGGAATATTTTTACATAGAAAAATTAAATAGCTGTGTAAACGTCCGATATCTGGATTTTCATGTGAATTTTGAAATAGGCAACACCATATATTCCTCCCCATGCTGTTGGGCAGGCTTCCAGATCACCAATAGTCCATGATATTCCATGAATACTAACCATAGTTGGGTAAGAAAATGATACCAAACCTTCAGAAATACAACACAACAGATCTTGAGTTCCCAGATGTGTTTGTATGTTTACAGTCATGGAAATCAATAGCCATTTGTTTCATGTTACTGTTTTTGTGGAAGAAAACAGCAAGACTGCAGAGTATTGAAAGTGCCAAGAAAGCCAGCCTGATGGTAGTTTTCAAAGGAAGGAAGCAATTGCTTCTTGGATTTCCGGCCAAGATCAAATGTAAGCAGCAGGAAACAGTGTTGAGCCTTTTTGTCAACATGAATGTTTAAATATACTGGACCTCTGGGATAGAAGGTGTGATAATATTTTTAAAGACAAAAATTATATCTTTAGTTTCTTTAGTCAATGTGCATGCAACAGTGGAGGAAATCACAAACAATAAAGATTAGCAGACAAGTTTTTATGGATTATGGTGGAATTATAATAGAGTTATTTACTGATAAGCACACTCAAGGTTAACTGGACAGTTGGTATCACATTTCCGGCTATTTTTGTCAAGGTATCTTTTCACTTTCATCTTTGACATTCATACTTCCTGAGAGTCACAGGGAAGGGGGGGAAAGACAAGCAAAAAATCAAAACTGTAGGTACATGGCAACAACAAAAGAAAGAATTGAACTTCTCCATTCTCCAGCTTATCTTGCCAATACAATATGAACAGGTTCTGATCAGGAATTGAAAACTCATTTTCAAACCAACTTTGTTTAATAAAAGGAAAGCCTGTTGGGATGTTGAAAAGGCCAGTTGCTCAGAAGAAAGGCTGGAGATATGGTTCAGTTGGGAAAGCACTTATTGTACAAGAAGAAAAACCCGAGTTCTGATGCCAAGCACTCATTCAAATATCCTCCATGAAGGTGGGCTGGGGAGATGGAGACATGGAAATCCCTAGGGCTTGTGTCAAATCAGTCTAACTTGTGGATATGATCTCAATTCAACGATTGAAACCATGTCTCAAAAAAAAAAAAAAAGAAAGAAAGAAAGAAAAGAAAGCAATAGAGAAAGACATTGGATGTCAATCTCTGACCTTCACATGCACAAACACCCCCCCATGCACATGTACACACAATGGGTAGTGTCTTTATATTTTACAAATAAATCTCACTTTTAGAAGATGTGTTCTCAATCTGCCCACTTACTAACTCAACTCAAGTGAGCTGCTTCTCGTACTATGTACATAGAATACCAATAAATGTGTATATTATCAGGTATTTCTATGATAAATATAATTAGCTACTGCCCATCAGTTATTCTAAAGATTTTAGAGCAGGAGATTTTTAAATCAGCCTAAATTGTGAGATACGGGTAGAGAACTATCTTATTTTCATCACTGAATCACCATCTGGTACTAATGTTCTATAAACTGTTTGCTTCAAAGTATGGAAATGCTTAATTATTTTTTCTGTGTCTTTGTTTTGGGTGGTTGTTTCTGTTTTGTTTGAGATAGCATCTCACTATATAGCCTTGACTGGCCTGGAACTTTTTGTGTAGACCAAGCCTGCCTCAAACTCACAAAGATCTGCCTGCTTCTGTCTTCCAAGTTCTCGATTAAAGGATGACACCACCATATCTAGCCTATATTTAACTTTTAAACCAGACATTTCCTTTCCTTGTTAGCAGTTTGTCTAGGATCTGATTAGAACTGAACTGAACTTTCCTACTTTGTTCAGACACTAAGAAAACCAATTACTTGAAAACTGTGATTTTTTATACCAAATTATCAACCATTAAATCCAAGTATACCAATGACTTTCACATAATCTCTGTTTAAGTATAACTCATGCTTCTATACTCTTGTATAACTGACACTATTATTCCTACTTAGGAAACTGAGGCTTGGGGAGGCTACCAATGCAGTTCTAAGAGCCACAGTTAGAAGGCAGCTAAAGACAGATCAAACTCAATGCTGAGAATCAGTGCAGTTCTAATGACTCTATCCCAGGACTATTTACTCATCTACCAGACAACCAGTATACAGTGGACACTGCTGATAGACCAAGCCCTCATGTCCATGTTTTATTCAATTTTGAGCTATGCCATCTTTGATCACAGTTAATGCTAAACCCTCCATAACTAATGAATGCATTAGGAAAGTTTTTTTTGTTGTCTTGTTTTTTGAATATTTTTATTTGAATTAGAAACAAGATTGTTTTACATGACAATCCCAGTTCTTTCTCCCTCCCGTCCTCCCCTACCACCCCCACAACTAAAACCCTACCTATCACATATCCTTTCTGCACCTCCTGGATGGTGAGACCTTTCATAGGATGTCATCAGAGTCTATCATATCCTTTGGGATAGGGCCTAGGCCCACCCCCGTGTGTCTTGGCTCAGGGAGTATCCCTCTATGTGGAATGGGCTCCCAAAGTCCACACCTATGCTAGGGATAAGTACTGAACTACTACAAGAGGTCCCGTAGATTTCCAAGGTTTCCTCACTGAACCCCTTGTTCCTGGGGTCTGGATCAGTCCCATGCTGGTATCCCAACTATCAGTCTGGGGAGCAAGAGTTCCCTGATGTTCAGGTCAGCTGTTTCTGTGGGTTTCACCAGCCTGGACTGGACCCCTTTGCTCTTCACTTGTCCCTCTCTGCATCTGGATTCCAGTTCAGTTCAGTGATTAGTTGTGGGTGTCTGCTTCTACTTCCACCAGCTGCTGGATGAGGGCTATTGGGTGGCATATAAATCAGTCATCAATCTCATTATCAGGGGAGGGCATTTAAGGCAGCCTCTCCTCTGTTGCTTAGATTGTTAGCTGGTGTCATCTTTGTAGATCTCCAGACATTTTCCTAGTGCCTGATTTCTCTGTAAACCTAAAATATCTCCCTCTATTGTGGTATCTCCACTCTTGTTATTGTCTATTCTTCCCCTGACTCAACCTTTCTGCTCCCTCATGTCCTCTGCATCCCTCATCTTCTCCCCTTCTCATTCTCCTAGCTCCCTTCCCCCTCTTCCTGTGCTCCCAATTTGCTCAGGAGATCTTGTCCCTTTCCCCTTCTCCAGGGGACCATGTATGTCTCTCTTAATTTACTAGCTTCTCTGCCAGTGTGGATTGTAGGCTGGTAGTCCTTTGCTCTATGTCTAAAATCCACATATGAGTGAGTACATACAATGTTTGTCTTTTTGTGATTGTGTTACCTCGTTCAGAATGGTTTCTTCTAGTTCCATCCATTTTCCTGCAAATTTCAAGATTCCATTGTTTTTTTCCGCTGAGTAGTACTCCATTGTGTAAATGTACCACATTTTCTCTACCTATTCTTCGGTTGAGGGGCATCTAGGCTGCTTCCAGTTTCTGGCTATTACAAATAGTGCTGCTATGAACATCATTGAACAGATGTCCTTGTTATATGAATGTGCTTCTTTTGGGTATATGTCTAGGAGTGTAATTGCTGGATCTTGTGGTAGACTCATTCCCATTTTCTTGAGGAGTTGCCATACTGATTTCCAAAGTGGCTGTACAAGTTGGCATTCCCACCAGCAGTGCAGAAGTGTTCCCCTTTCTACACATCCTCTCCAGCGTAAACTGTCATTGGTGTTTTTGATTTTGGCCATTCTGACAGGAGTAGGATGGTATCTCAACGTTGTTTTGATTTGCATTTCCCTGATGGCTAAGGATGTTAAACACTTTCTTATGTCCCTTTTTCCTTTTGGTTGTTGGTAATGTGGGATTATCTATTGCCTATATTTTTCTGGTTGTAAACTTCCTTGGGTTGCAGTTTTCCTTCCAGAACTTTCTGTAGGGCTGGATTGGTGGATATGTATTGTTTGAATCTGGTTTTGTCATGGAATGTCTTGTTTTCTCCATCTATATTGATTGAAAGCTTTGCTGGGTATAGTAGTCTGGGTTGGCATCTGTGGACTCTTATGTTTGGTCTTTTCACGGTATCCCATATTTCCTGGATATTTTGTGTTAGGGATTTGTTGGATTTAAGATTTTCTTTGATTAATGAGTCTATTTCTCCTAGTTTATCTTCAACTCCTGAGATTCTCTCTTCCATATCTTGTATTCTGTTGGTTATGCTTGAGTCTGTAGTTCCTGATCGTTTACCCAGCTTTTCTATTTCCAGCATTTCCTCAGATTGTGCTTTCTTTATTGTCTCTATTTCAGTTTTTAGGTCTTGAACTGTTTCCTTGAGAGATTTGTTGATATCTTGTATTTTTTGTTTGTTTTTTCTTCCATTTCTTTAAGGGATTTTATCATGTCCTCTTTGAGACCCTCTATCATTTTCATGAAGATGTTTTTAAGGTCATTCTCTTCTGCTTCATCTGTATTGTGATGTTCAGGTCTTGCTGGTATATGGCTCCTAGTCTCTGGTGGTGTCACATTGGGTTTTCTGTTGTTGAATATGCTTTTACATTGTCCTCTTCGCATCCTTTCTTCCAGTGGGTGTAGCAGGAATCTCTTCCTCTCCTGATGGGTATGGGACCAAAGTTCCCTTCTGGTAGATTCAAAAAGTTTCAATACTCTGATGTCTGTCCTCTTCTAGTGAATGGAGGTGGCACTGTTACCGGGGCCTTGGCAGTGTCTAGGTGAGTAGGATCCCACTGCTGAGCTCAGATACAGTGAGCAGACCCTGGCGTAAGATGTCTCTGAGCAGGGCCGCAGAACCTTAGGAAAGTTTTTTTTTTAATTTAATTTAATTTTTCTTCCCAGCCTTGTCTCACCTTTGGTCAGCTTCAGAAGTGCAGGCTTAAACTAGTATGTTTCATGCTGTTGCACTTCCTAAATTCAAAAGTCAGAGCAGATAGGAAATGTGAAATGATCTCCAGGAGTTAAGAGGACATGTCTCATTCCCTTAGATTATCTAGCTCTCTTGTTTCTTTAGGAAGATTCTCTCCTGGCTTTCTCATTCCCAGACTGACCAATGTTTGTTTCAAAAATGTTGTGACATAAATGCATTTGATTTATTATTGTTACTGTGCATTGCACTTGTGTGTGCTCACACCCTCTCAGTCTCTCTTTAACACCTTTGCCCATGCATGTGAAACTCAAGAAAACAACTTTTTGTCAGTTGTTTCTCTTCCTTCCCCAAGTTGATGCGAGGTCTCCTTGTTTCTGCCATGCTTCATGCTCCAGATTTTCTAGCCCATGAGCTTATATGGGTGATGCTCCTATCTTCACATCTTCCTCTCTGTAGGAGTGCTGAGACTACACATGTGTGCTACTGTGTTTCGATTTTCCAGGGACCAAACTCAGATTATCAAGCACTTCTACCTGCCGAGATATCTCGCAGACATATGTGTGAGGTTTTAATCACCATTTCCTCAAAGTGAAACTAGCCTTTAAAGAAAGTGCAGTGTGCAAGAGTGTGAACTTTGTCACTACCACCTTGGCACCAAAGTCCTTATGTGGCTTACCCATGTGGTAAGAACAATAAAATTAATAACCCCTGATCCCCAGTTTCTTGATAACATTTGGCCCACAAAGCTTTTGATAAACAAGAGAACCATAATATAATAACTGAGAAAGCAAGAACCTTTCACAGTGCTTTTTATTATTCTGTGTGTGAGTTTGTCTAGAAGCAGCTTGGTTTTTGGAGATCAGTTGTCCTAGCTGCTTCCTTCATTAGAAGGTGGTAATAGATTGCCTCTCTGCATGCTTTAGGTTACTAAAGGTTAAAAGATGCATAAAATGAAATGTATTGGCACTGTTGTTTAGTGACATTAAGTGTGCCCATGTTGTTGTGTGGCCATCACCACTACCTATACAGAGCTTTGTGGATCTTAGACACTGTAGCTCTGTGCCCATTACACACTAAGCCATGTTGGGAATGGTACAAGTCTGTAAACCCTGCACTCAGGAAGCTAAGACAGGAAGTTCACCAGTTTACGGTCAGACAGCACTACACAATGAGCTGTGGGCCAGCCTGGGCTAAATGAGATCCATTCTAACAGTAAGTCCACCCCTCAGGCATCATCCCAGCCATGGGCACCTGCTTTTCTGCTTCATGAATTAGACTGTCTTAATATCTCAAAAAAGTATATTTTTGTGATTGGCTGATTTTACTCAGTGCCTTAAGATTTATCCATGCTGTAGTATGTCAGACTTTTCTTTCTTCTTAAGACTAAATAATATCCCATTACATGTCAGTGTCTGGGCAGGTAATTTTGATTTTGTGACTGCTTGGATAAAATGTGACTGAGACCATTTTCCTTCAGAAAAAAAAAAGGTTAGAAGGGACCCTCCCCCCAGGAAAACAGCACTGTGGGAAACAGATTTTCAATGTATTTAGTCCACATCTTTCCTATTAGTGACCCCACTCTTCTAATTATCCTCCTTTCCCTTCAAGTATATTGGGCATATCCATTAAATAGCAAGGGCTAACCCTAACCCCAAATCTAAGCTGCCTTCTAAGTTATGCCATTGATGTAAGAAGAAGGGGAATCGGGTTTACTGT
Organism: Cricetulus griseus; assembly: GCF_003668045.3. Taxonomy (NCBI): domain Eukaryota; kingdom Metazoa; phylum Chordata; class Mammalia; order Rodentia; family Cricetidae; genus Cricetulus; species Cricetulus griseus. Next base: position 39,431,834 of record NC_048598.1, read on the forward strand.
GTGTTTGGAAACGTGGGAGTAGAGCTGACTCATTGACAATTTGAGATTTGGATGCACAGAGTAGGACAGCATCTGTTTTCACTCCTGTTTCCTCTTCCTCCCTCCCACCTTCCTTCCCTTACTGTCTCTCTTGCTCTTGCCTGGTACCCTGGGCTCACCATACTTCTTTTGCTGTTGATTTGTTTGAGTCTGTGTTCTTCCCCTAAAATCGTTGAGTAATGCAGAAAAACATGCCACTACTTTAATAATTTATGAAAGTTTCCAGAGGCATACTCCTGTTTAACACTCTCTGTCTCTGTCTCTGTCTGTCTGTCTCTCTCTCTCTCTCTCTCTCTCTCTCTCTCTCTCTCTCTCTCTCTGTGTGTGTGTGTGTGTGTGTGTGTGTGTGTGTGTGTGTGTGTATCACTGGTATCCAAATTATAAGAGAAAAAAAATAATGAGACACTAAATGTCATGGTGTGATGTTGAGAGGTTCAGTAAGAATCTGACACAGTGGAAGCCTAGTGACAAATACCACCTGCTTGTATTAAAGTTCTTGATATTTCCCAAGCATCTATCTCTTTGAAGAATTGTTTCAGCCCAAACCTTGCTGTAGGTAAGAAGTGTACAAGGAGCATAGATCTTCTCTTTAGGAAAATGAGGAACTATAAATCAAGCTGAGTTTCTTACCTATAGAACAGTATGAAAGAGCATACTAGAAATGTGTGTTTTTCTTTAGTATTTTAGTTCTCTATTTTAAATATATTTAAATATATATTTATTTATATTTATATATATATATATTTATATTTATATTATAAAATATAAAGTATTTTAAAATAACTTCTTGTTGTTGTTGTTGTTATATGTGTATGTGTGTTTGGCCTGCATCTATGTCTATCTGCCATCTATGTGTACCTGTTGCCCTTGGAGGCCAGAAGAAGAAGGCACATCATCTGGAATTGGAGATACAGTTGGCTGTGGACTACTATGTGGGTTCTGGGAATCAAACCGGGGTCCTCTCGAAGAGCAGCCAGTATGCCTAATCATTAAGCCATATCATAGCCCATTTTAATTCTCTATTAAGGAAATGGAATGAGTAGTTTTGATTAGAAATATTTAAAAGTCCAAGTCTCAAAGGAAAAAAATAACCAAATTCTCTCTAGAAATCATTGTACCATGGACACTGGATGGTCTGGGCTGCAAAAACAGAGCAATGGGATTTTAGATGCAGAAGGGTCTCCATTCAAACCCTTGTCTGGATGTGTCTCTATCTGTCTTAGCCAAAGACACATCCAGAAAAGAACAAGGGTGGTGGCCACTGTGAATTATGCTCACTGTAGGATGGGGGTGGAAAGAACCAGACAGGGAAGAGGGAGGTGAAGAGAGGAGACAGAGAGAGAGAAGAAAGCAAGGAAGAAGAGATAAGAAGGTGCCTTTTTATATGTATGTTGGCAATAGCCTCTGCTGCTTGGATTGCCTAATTACATCATCCCAGATAACCCTCAATATAGACATCATCACCCCGTTTTAAGAGGTGAAGGAACCGGAATTCAGATAATACAAAGTCATGTACTTTTCAGGGTATTGGAGGAAGGACACATGCCTGGGAAAGGCAGGATTTCTCTGTAACAGGACCTGGAGAGAAAGGATGTGTGTGCAGACAACATACACATGCTTCCTGCCTTTGACTGGAGGGCTGACCTGAAGATTAAGTCAACAAGTTAATAGAACTCAGGTTATGTTGACAAAAGTTTGCCTCTTTCCCGATTCTGGATGTGGCAAAGGAAAAAGTGGGCGAAAGACAGGCAGAGGTCTCCCTTTCTGTGTTCTGATTGGTGCATTAACATTTCCTTTAACCTTCTCCCCAGTGTGGCACAGGGCAGACGATGGAATCAGAGCAGGAAATGGCCTGATGTTGTTATGAAATTCTAAAGGGGAGGAAAACATCACCCTGACCCAGACTACGTTTACACCCGTAGAACAAGTTTGGATAAATCTGAGTTCTGCTCCTGCAATAATCTGCTACTGTGACCGAATGGCCTAATAAGTGCTTTCATGGGGAGGAAAACCTCTCCTGACACACCTCATTTGCCCTGTGTCTGCCATCTGTAAGCAGGGTGTGTTAGCACATCATGGAAATTATTTAGGGGGAGGGGCTCCTGTTCATCAGTGTTTCTCGCTTTGAAACGCACAGTTCTTCCTGGAATCACTCTGATGCCACCCTTAGGCTTCCTGCAAACTCTTCTGGAGAATACTAAGCAAGTCACTGAACTCTCCATGCCTCAGTTTCCCATATAATGAAACAGATGGGTGCTCTCTGAGGCCCAGGATCTTTCCAGCTTGCCACCCCCTGTGGTTCTCTTGCCATATCAGCATATGGAGTGCTCAGCTCACTCTGGATTTTTCTGCACCAGGACAAAGATTTAAAGACAAATTTTCACCATCACCATCAGCCCGGATTGTAAAATGTTTCTGTAATATGATAACAGCTTAAGTATAGCATCTTTGATCCTTACTGTAATCTTGGAGGGAAGAATTATCACCTCAAATCTGTTTGATGAGTTTCTCACTAGTATGGCCAAGAAATTGTATTTGTTGAGTTATTCAATATTAATTGGAAGACAACACGACAGAATAATCTCGAAAATGATTCAGCAAAAGAATTTTTTTAAAATTATTTATATGACTGGGCAGGGGTGGTGTACGCCTTTAATTCCAGCAGAGGCAGGAGGCAGAGGCAGGTGGATCTCAGTGAGTTCAAGGCCAGCCTGGTCAACAAAGTGAGTTCCAGGGCAGCCAGAACAGACAGAGAAACCCTGTCTTGAAAAACAAAAACAAAAAAAATTATTTATGTTATATATGTGTGCACATCTTTGCTCGATTCTCTTTGTCACCTAAATGGATTTACTTTTTAGAATGCTGTGAGTCCTGTCTTTACTTGGGATTTCTTCCTGAAGTTAGAATCACTAAAGAATCACTGTGTTTCAAGGGTATGAAGGCTGACTCCTTTTTACGAAAGCACAATTTTCATTCTGTGCCTCAGGTAATGTCTGAGCTCGATTTCCCAGAAGATCACTTTCTCAGGGTGTCCCCCATAGACACGGAACCTACAATACTTTATGGCCTGTTTTCTTCACCCATCTCTGTACCCTTACAGGATCCCTCATGTGATTCTCTGATATGATTGTTATCTTTACTAGGCAAGCGTTGTTTTTCTCTTTAAGCTTAACCGCTTCAACAGTGCCTGATATATGGAAGACACATTAAAAAAAAAAAGCTTAGATGAATGAATGAAATAGTAACAAATCAGTTTTCACAGTATGCTAGAAGCAAAAACTGTAATGCATGTGTGTGTCTTATCTTTTCAGCACTCCAGTCCACATGGAGTGCTGGCAGGGGAAACTTGTTGATTTATTTCCTGTGCTACACACTATTAGAAAGAGGATCAAGAATGTTGTTCCTTTGAATTTAGGAGATTCTCTCACTCCTACTTGGCTTCAAATGATCTAGCCTCGGGATGACTCCCAAGACTTGTGTTTTTTCCCTCTCCCATGTATTACTCCTCTACTTGTGCTTGCTTCTAACAGCCAGTTGGATGGATGGGTTGCCCCTGACAAGACCATAAACATGGTGACAGAAATCACTACGCCATCCCTTAGCTGGTGTCCTGACTGATAACACTAACCATTGGAATCCAGCTGGAGTGGGGCCATTATTCGCTTCTTCTGTTCTTCCTTGTACACTTTCTTATTTATCTGTCCCCTGATGGAAGCACTAAACCTATTTTCCCTTCCGTGCTTCTTCTTAATTTATCCTCCTAATAAGGATTCATGGGAAGTAGTTCCTCATTGTAAAGGTATATCTCAATGGTTTATTACTGTATTGATTGTTCAGCTGATCACTATATTTTAGATGAGAAACTTTCCCCCTCGTAATTCAAAAATATTGATCCATTTTTTCTTAGCATTTATCATTCCTGTTGGAAAACAGTGATTCTAGTCCAATTCTCACCCATTCTTATGTGAACTTTCCCCAACCCTCTCACTGTGCTCCCACCGGGACCTCACACAACAAGTTTACAAAGGGGTTTCTTGATGTGCGTAACTATTCACTGACTTCTCTTGGCATCCAGTGGGCTCTTTGTGTAGGAAGTTTGTGAATTTTTTAAGGTCTTAACACAAATATTACCATCTAATAAAGACACTCCTAGCCAGCCATATTGTACCCTTGCATTTAGTCTCTCTTCCTTCCTGTATTAATCTTATCTATGGCATGTATAATTTTAAATCCTAGATAATTCACCTACTTTCTGTCTCTTGCCACTAGAATATAAGTTACAAGTGAGCAATAACTTTGGTCTGTTTTATTCACACACTGTTGTATGCCAAGCAATGTCTGATTTCTAATAGTACTTAATATTTGTTTAAATAGTTGTACTCTTATTTAAGAAAGAAGTAAAGAAAGCCTCCCTCTCTCTTACACACACACACACACACACACACACACACACACACACACACACACACAGCTTCTCAGTTCTCAGACTTCCATTTAGCTTAAGCATATGGGCATCTGGGCATGACAGCAACTGGCCCCTGACTAGGAAATCCCAAAATGAAAGAGGACAGAAAAATTAGCACTGGGGTACAAGCATCAAAGATCTTTTAAGAATATTCATTGTGGGCTGGAGAGATGGCTCAGCAGTTAAGAGCACTGCCAGCTCTTCTAGAGGATCCAGGTTCAGTTCCCAGCACCCATATGTCAGCTCACAACTGTCAGTAACTCCAATTTCAGGGGATCTGACACACTCACACAGACATACATGCAGGCAAAACACCAATGTACAAAGATAAATAAATCATTTTTTTAAAGAATATCCATTGGAAAAGTCAGCTGATACAAATAATGATTTAAAATTCTAACTTGAAGTAGTAGTGCATGTCTATAATCCCAACAATAAATAGGTAGTAGTAGGAGAGTTCAAGGCCACCCTGGGATAGTTAGAGAAAAGCTGTCTCCAAACAAATAAAGAACATTTATTTAAAGAAAGCATTAACACTTACCTGTAATAACAAATTTTTAAGATAGCATGCAATGGTATAAAGGAGAGAAGAAAGGAAAAGATGAGTAGAAATTGGAAGTAATTCAATTTAAATAAATAGTATAATTATTTGAGTGTAATGGTTAATTTTGATTGTCAACTTGACCGAATTTAAAATCACCCAAGAATTTGGAACCAGGGCTACAGAAGTCCAAAGCAGAGCTTTGTAGCTGGTCTTTCTTTGCACTGCCAGTTCCCAAATTATGACATGGAGACTTATTATTAATTATGAAAGCTTGGTCTTAGCTTAGGCTTGTTCCCAACTAGTTCTTATACCCTTCACCACCAGTGTGAGCCAGCTGACTGCAAGCACAAAAGTTCTACCTGATGAGCCCTGGGGCTGCTGGCACCAGTGGCAGGAGATGTGAGGTACCCTGGAGCTCCTGAAGAAACAGGTCACTGCCCATTAGGGCTGTCGTAGGCCCTAGGGCCAGCTCCCAGCATGGAGCCTCTGTTTCAGCAACCAGTGCTGCTTGCCCTGCTGGCAGCAGAGCTGCAAGCAGCCTACAAGCACAACAGTCATGCCCAGCAGCTGGCACCGAGGGCAGGGTGGTGTGCAGCAGCCTGGAGCTCCTGCAGAAACTTGTCATTACTGACTAGGGCTGGCCCTAGGCCCTTCAGCAACCCCTTAGTATGAAGCTGTTTGAATGCAGCCTGTTCTGCTTGCCCTCCTGGCAGACAGTGAGCACAGGGCATTGGAGCTTCTTCAAGCACAAAGATTGAGCCCCTCAAGCCTTGGGGTTTCAAACATCGAGTGTGGGGTGGTGTGCAGCAGCTAGGAGCTCACACAGAACCTGCTCCCAGACACCCAGACTAGCCACAAAATCACCCTGACTCTGGCCAACAGCAGGATGGTCTCAGCAATGGTCCAGTATTTATGGTGCCTCAGAAACCAGAAACTTTGAACCAGATAAACAACTGGTTGCAATGAATATTTCCATGTAAAGCTGTTTGGGCATACACACACACACACACACACACACACACACACACACACATATTATATATATATATATATATATATATATATATATATATAATATATATTCACTACAACAACTAACAAATATGTGATGGAGAGGTGAGGTGAGAGAGATGGAGGGACCATGGTGGAGAGAGGCCAGAGGAGAGACAATGCCAGTGACAGGTGTGAGAGAAGGCAGCAGTGGTTATGGGCATGTCCTTGCTGAGTAGGTGGCCAACAGGGTAGTGTGTAGCAGACTGCAGCTTTCACAGACTCAACCCCCAAACACAATGCTCAGCCACATGATCTCCCTGGCTCTGAGCAGCAATGGGATGGATGCCATGAAGAATGGATCATTTTCTAGATTGAATCTCCTGGAGACCTCTATTGTCTGTGCTGCCCCTGGAGGCCATGTTGGTATCTGTGGTATGCTGCCCCAAGCTGTGTTGAAGCCCGAGGTTCTTGTGGGTATCTGTGGTCTGGGCCACCACTGGGGAGCATGTAGTTGTCTGAGGCCCTTGCTACCACTGGAGGCCAGGTAAAATCCGTAGTCTGTGCTACAGAAGGAGACCATACTAGTGTCCATGGTCTAGGTTGCCATCAGAGGCCATGCTGAAATGATTGGCCTGTACTGCCTCCAAAGGCCATGTTGTAGTCTATGGTCCTGCTGCAGCTGGGGGCCATGTTAATATCCATGATCTGTGTTGCCACCAAAGGCTATACAAATGTTTGTGGCCTGTGCAGCCACATGAGGCCATGTTGATGTCCTGGTCCGTACTACCACCAAGGACCATGTCTAGGTCCATTGCCCTACTGCAGCCAGGGGTTGTATTGATGTCTGTGGCCTATGTTACCACAAAAGACCATATTGACATCCATGGGCCATGCTGCTGCTGGGGGCCTTGTTGATGTGGGTGACCTGCACTGCCGTGTGAGACCACGTTGATGTCCTTAGCCTGTGCTGCCACTGAGGGCTATGATAGTGTCTGTGGCCCGTGTTGTGGCAGAGGGCCACATCAGTGTCCATAGTCTGTACTGCCACTGGAGACCATGCTGAAGTCTACGGCACAAGCTAATGCAGGAGACCATATGGATGGCCATGGTCCATGCTATTGCCATGTGGAAGTCCACTATCCATGCTCTTGAATCCTGTTAAGGACAAGAAAGCTGGTTTTTCTGTGGCATCAATGACTGCAGATTCACAGTTGAGAAAGAGGGACACAGAAGGCTTCTGTGACAACCCCCTCTCAAAGTAACATCCTAGACAGGAAACCATCAAAGAGAACTCTTTAAACTTGTGATAAAGATGCTGAAGTGTAGCTCTCTTCAAGTCAGGGGTGCGGGTGGGGAAGGACTCAGTTTTCTTTAAGGGGAAGCCACCGGGAGTTTGACCATGCTTTCCAGTGAGTATATGGGCAACACAAATTGGACTTGTGGCCTTCTTCTTCTTCTTCTTCTTCTTCTTCTTCTTCTTCTTCTTCTTCTTCTTCTTCTTCTTCTTCTTCTTCTTCCTTCTCCTTCTCCTTCTCCTTCTCCTTCTCCTTCTCCTTCTCCTTCTTCTTTTTCTGGGGATGGGGTGTCACACAGTGGGAGGGCAGACCTGGGAGGACTGGAAAATGAGTGTGATTGGGTGCATGATGTGAAATTCCCAAATAATCAATACAAATAATATTTTGAAAAAAAAGTCCTGAAACTCAGAAGGGACTTAGTACTTTTGAACAGTGTTGTAACCTTTAAAGACAGTGGGATTTTTGAAGTTGGACTGGACGCATTTTGCATTTTAAGGGGGACCATATATGGAAGACTTTGAGAGCAATGGGTACAATGCTGTGATTTAAAAGTGATGTCTTTTTGATTCAAGTTTCCAAGAGGTAGACTTGTAATGGTTAATCTTCATTGTCAGCTTGACTGGATTTAGATTGTCTGGGGGTGTCTATGAGGACATTTCCAGAGAGGTGTAACTGAAGAGGAGAGACTCCCCTTGAATGAGGGTGGGACTACTGGTGGACTTGAGGTCCTAAGACTGATTAAAATGGAAAAAGGAGGCAAGAACAGATTCAGCATTCATTTTGATTTGCTTCCTGACTTGAAGTTGTAATGTCTTCCGTTGATTCATGATCTTACCACTGTGCCTTCCTGGCCATGAGGGACTGTATGCCCTCAAACTGTGAGCCAAAATGGGCCAACTTTTCTGAATTTGCTTTAGTCAGCATTTTGTTACATCCTTGAGGACAGCAACAAATGTACTAAAGATATCTTTTTAATATTTATTTTCCTGAAAAAAATAGTGAAGTTATAAAAACCAAAAATTAACAAAACATGTTTCAGATGTTTCACAGGAAGTGGGGAATGAATTTGCTGTGTAATCTGAACCACTCGTGTGAATGCTCCATACCTCCTCATTTCCAGCCATTGCCTAACCCTCCTTTTCACCTTTCTCTGCATCCTCTTCAATCCTTGACTGCTTGGAAATAGCACTTTAATTTAGGAATAGGTTTATTTATGAATATTCCATTCGATAGAGTTATGAGCATTTCTATAGCTACCTAGGCAACAAAAAGTTGTTCTGTGCTAACATCTTTTCATTTTTAGCAAAATGAAATCTAAAACTCTTTTCATAAGCTTGTCTAAATAAAAGTCAATCTTAAATACATCCCTTTATCTTTTTTTAAATTTGAGATGTATTTATTTTATGTGCAGGGGTGTTTGGATTGCATGTGTGTCTGTGTACTATGCGCATACAGTGCCCAAGTAGGTCAGACTCCTGGAACTGTAATTACAGATGATTGTTATTCTCTCTCTTGCTCTCTCTCTCACTCTCTCTCTCTCTCTCTCTCTCTCTCTCTCTCTCTCTCTCTCTCTCTCTCTTGTGTGTGTGTGTGTGTGTGTGTGTGTGTGTGTGTGTGTGCATCTGTGTATTGTGTATTTTGTATCAAACCTGGATCCTCTAGAAGAGCATTTGGTGATCTTATCCGCTGAGCTGTATCCATAGTTCCTTCATTTATGTATTTTTTAATGTGGGTAATATGTAAAATTTGCTGCATATATGACAATGTTTCTTGAGAAAAAAATAGAATGTCTTGAAAAGAGAGAGATACATATCTCAGGATAAAAAAAGAAGGCTTCTCAAACAGCAACGAGATCCCTTTCTGATTTTCAAAGTGCCATTGATCCCTTGAAGAGCATTCTGATGGGCCTTGCACAGCACACACAGAATGCATACAGACTCTGTTAGCATTCAAGCACTTACATGGGCCTACTCCCTGGGACCTAGCAGCAGCCAAATTGTGACACTGTAGCTACTGTAGCCACTAAGTAGAGCACTCTCCCTATGGGCAAGTGCTATATCCCCTGATAAAAGGCAAGCCCTCCTCATCACCTCCCTCTCTCCTTCTGCTCTTCTCAGAGGCAGCCTCTGCATCTTCCCTTAGTAAGCCTCCCACGTGACCTCTGTTGCATGGTGTGACTCTGTGGTGCCCCTTGGTTCCAACCTGCCAAGGCCGCCTTCTGCCGCTGGCTGAACTATTGCAGACTCACCTACAGAATTTTTTAGATTAAGAGAACAATCCTGCTTATTTAGAAAACGTGAAGATATTGAAAACACATTTTAAAATTCTAGCTAGCATGGCCTACCCTCTCTACCAGAAGTTACTTCTCTGGGATGCAGTTTTGAAATCTACATTTTTATTTAAAAGTATATTGTCAACATTCGTCACCCACTAACCGCTTTCAGAATTGCAACTCTTCAAACGACCCGTGTGCCACAGTCTAAACTATTCCAGCACAATTTGTCAGTTCATTTCTTTCCCATTTTTTAAAATGTAAAGACTGTCTTTGTGTGAATGTTTTTCATTCCTAGTGAAAGGATTCTAGAAAAGGTGTTTAGATTCCTTAAACATACTGCTAAACGCTTCCCACCACAGAAAGACCACAGCCCGGGACACTCCTCATCAACTGCTGCTTGGCACTCTGTAGCCCCAAGGTGACACCTAAATGGATTCAGGTGAATGAGAATGCCCCTATAGGTTCACAGATTTAAATGCTGAGTTACCAGGCAGTGGAACTGTTTGAGAAAAATTAGAAGGATTAGGAGTGTGGCCTTGTTGGAGTAGCTGTGGCCTTGACAGAGGAAGTGTATAAGTAGAGCATGGGCTTTGAGGTCTCCAAAGTCCACAGCAGCCCCCCCCTCCCTTCCTTCCTCCCTCCCCATAGGCTCAAATGTTTGAATCTTTGGTCCCCGTTAGTGGAACTGTTCAGGAAATTATAGGTAATTACTGTTTCATTTGCTGTGGCATTAAAGGTGATTCTTGTGTGTGACATATGGGACATGGTAAGCATTGAACTGGACAACATTCCAGTTCAATAATGTCACCTTTGTGGTATTGTAGACCAATCACCTATTATAGGGTGTTTTCATTCGTTCACAGGGTCATTCTGTTCTCGATTCCCAATCTATGCTTGCCCTGGCACCAGTCTAGATTTGCAACATAGCTTCTATTTGCACCGAATCCACTCTATTGCATTCACTTGCCTTTACATTTTCTGTTGTTTGTCTCGGATTCTTATTCAAATCTTCAGCAAAACAAACCAAAGGAGTCGGAGGAATCCACTGAGAGTTCAGGTTGCATTAAACATAAAAACTAATGTGAGTTAAGGCAAGGTTTTTTATATGCATCCACACAGGCACACCGTATGTCTTTCTGTTTACTTAGGCCTTGTTTTATAATACTGCATAGCCTCTTGTGGTGTTTTTCCTGAGGGCTGACACCTTTCTTATTAAGCTTATATTTCTAGATGTTTTATATTTCTGCTACTATTTGGAAGGAGAATTTTCCTCATTATATTTTCTGACTGCTGCTGGTATCTTTGAAACCTATTTGAACTTGTATTCATTCATCTTGCTGAACTCCTAATTATTTTTAATCTAATTCTTCAGGGTCTTCCTATGTGTATGTGATGGTATGATCAGTGAATAACACTGACTTTATGTTCTTTTCCAATAACATATTCTATTTCTGGTTTTTTGCTATGAAGAACATATAAGTCAATATTAAACAATAAGGAAGATTTTAAAAATCCTTGGTTCTTTTTCTGATGCTAATAAAAATATCTTTGTTGGTATTTTTCACAATAGATAATGACATGGCTATTATTATAAGAAATTCTTCAATATGTTAAGGAATTATTCTTTCATCCATAATTAACAAATTGATTCTTTTCTCTTTACAAAAGGTTAAACACTTACTAATGTCTTCTAAAATGTAATAATTATATGACTTTTCTTTAAAAATTCCAACTATAGATATGATATGATCAATGTGATGTTTTCTTGGGTGTGACAGGTTATTCTCTGCAAAAAAAAATGTTAGATTCAGTTGACTGGTAGATTATGTAGGATTTCAAAATACGTGGCTTTCTTTTTATTGTGTTTGGTTGCTTTTGGTGATGTGGATGGAACCTAGGGCTTCACTCACGCTAAGCAAGCATACTACTGCTGAGCTACACAATTAATTTTTATTCCATTTTGCTCAGGTTCTGTCAGTAATGATAATGGCACCTGGGATGATTTTGTAACCTTGACCCTTTTACAACTAAACTAAATGTGTGGGGTTTTCCTGCACAGTTCTTACATTAATTTTATGTACACACTACAGCATATTTAACCTAAAAGGAACTAAGACCAGAGGGCGCTCCATGGAGGAGCCCTGGCCACACAGCTGATGAGGAGAGCATACGCTTGTTGCTATGAGGGTTTACTCAGGAGCCCTCTAGCTTTCCATACTTCAGAATAGTTCACATGGAAGAGAAAAAAATCTGCTTCTTTGGATGTGTGAGAAAATCAAGCCACCATTCACAGATGGCAAAGTGATGCTATGTGTGCACTGGGCTTTGGAGCCACACAAAGTTTGCTTTAAATTCTAGCTCACCTGTTACTCAGAGGTGCTCAGCTAACAGCTGTTGTCATTCGCAGAACAGCTCCTCCCAGAAACTTCTTTTGCTGTTTGCCTGAGTCTTTACCTAATCTATTTACTATGTCCTCTTGTCCTAATAAACCATGTGTTTCATCTAAGTAGTGAGGTGCCTTATTAAATAAACTATCTATTATGCTCTCAGAAAGCACCTATACTCAATATCGTATCACCTTTCGCTTTCGTATTCTTGTGTTCCCTGTTTTATCTTAGCTGGATTTTCCAAGCTTTTGAACCTATAGGTGTGTGCCCGAATGCATGTGCACGGATGTACATGTGTGCCAGTGCAAATGGAGGTCAAAGGTCAACACCAAGTATCTTCCTCAATTATACTGCATATTAATTAAGGTTTCTCGATGAATCTCAAGCTCACTGATTGGGCTAGACTAGCTGACCAGCAAGCTGCAGGGATCCTCCTGCCTCCATCTCCCCAACACTGAAATTATAAATTTGCATGCCTGATTTTTTTTATGTGGGTTCTGAAACGTCAAACGTGGATCTTCGAGCCTGCATGACAAGCACCTCCTCAGTGACTTAGTCATCTACTCAGTCCTATGTTTCTTTCATTTTTAAAAGAAAGTATAGCAGGGGGCTGGAGAATTGGCTCAGCAATTAAGAGCAAGCACTGTTCTTGCAGAGGACCTCAACACCCAAGACAGGTGGCTCACAACATTCTATAAATGCAGCTACAGGGGACTCTAACCCCTCAGGCCTCTGTGGGCAACTGTATTCCCATGCATATACCCACATATACAAACATTTTTGTTTTTAATCTTAGAATAGCATAGCAGACCAAATGATAGTGCCCGCTATGTTCTCATCTCTGGAATGTTACGTAGCCAAGAGTACTTTGCAGGTGTGATTGAATCAAAGATTTTATGGGGAGACTGTCCTTGATTATCTGAGTTGACGATGTGTGCTCAATCATAGACCCTTAGAAGGTCAGTCAAAGGAGAGGTGTTACGGCAGCAGAAGGAAACACCAGATGCTGCCACAGCTGAGGAGTGCTAGCAGCCTCCCAAAGCTGGGAAACAGGAATGGAATCTCCCCAGTGACTGCTGAGTCCTTGACTTCAACCCATTAGGACTCACTTTGCATTTCTGATCCTTAGAACTGTAAGAGAATAGATTTGTGTTGTGCTGAGCCACTGAAATCTGTTGCAACAGAAGTAGGAAACAGCCTCAGAAGGATGTCTGGATGGCAGGAATCTCTGTACAGCCCACTGGTGACATCTTCTATTAGGACGGCATATTTGTCACAACTAATGTGTCATATTGGTCACAGCTAATGTGCTGTTGTGGGGGTGTGGAACTGTTACTTCATTGTACTTCTTTAGCTTTTCCACAAGTTTTCTCTGGTCCCAACTTTACTCTAACAGTGGTTCTCAACCTTCCTGATGCTGTGACCCTTTAATACAGTTCTTTATGTTGTGGTGACCCCCAATCATAAAATTGTCTTCTTTCTCTCTCTCTCTCTCTCTCTCTCTCTCTCTCTCTCTCTCTCTTTCTTTCTTTCTTGGTTTTTCAACACAGGGTTTCTCTGTGTAGCTTTGGAGCCTATTCTGGCACTCACTTGGTCTGTAGATCAGGCTGGCCTTGAACTCACAGAGATCTGCCTGCCTCTACCTCCTGAGTGCTAGGATTAAAGGCGTGTGCCACCAACACCCAGCCTCATAAAATTATTTTCATGGCTACTTCATAACTGTTATTTACTGGTTATGAATCATAATGTAAATATTTGAAATGGAGGATATCTGATATGAGACCCCTCTGAAAGGGTCATTTAACCTTCCCGAAGGGGTCGCCATCCACAGGTTGAGAATCACTGCTCTAGGCTAGCTCACTTCCTTTAGCCATCATGTTTCCTTCATCTGGAGGTTTTCAGACCCCTTCATTTAGCGTGACTTGACACTGAACCAGGCAATATCTTAAATTCCCCTCAGTGGGAACTTATTTCATGTTTCCCACATTAGACCTGGATCATGGATGTGGGGAATGACGATCACTGAGATAAAGTGTCATTGTCACCCCATCCTACCACTCATGGCTCTGCACTGTTGACACCAATCGCTGTCATCTGGCTGAACGTGTGCTTATCCCTATCTTTACTGCACTGTTTCTCTTGTTCTATGGGTTGATAAACAAGAAGCTTTTAAAGATGCTCTCTAGCTCTACTATTTCTCGGGTTTATAATTGACTTCGTCATTCTTGTGGTTCCTTTCCTGGTATCTTTCTCACCTCTTGAGTTCAATCCTAAGTCAAATTATTATAGATTTTTTTAATACACAAAGCATTTAAGGGGATATGGTCTCCAGTTGGCAAGTTGTTCTTAAACACTTGTTATTGATTCCCATATCTGTAACTCCATGATAAAAGAATGCAATTTATATAACTTTTTTTTGTCTTGGAACATTGTCAGTTTTTAATTTGGCTTTTTGTTATATGATTGTTTTCTGAAAATAGTCCACAAATAACTTCAAAAGAAGTTGTGTTTTCTATTTTCAGGGTATAAACTGGACCCTCAGTTTTGCAGTGCATGGGAATGTGTCTGTTTTAATATCACAAACCTCTGTTTCCTCATAAAGAGCCTACTATACAGCAGGAGTATGGATGACTCTCAGACACGGCGGATCATCCTGTTACAGGTGAAAAACACTCTCATCTGTGACTCTCTGCTCCACGATGACATGGCCCCCAAGAAATGCTTCAGAAAGTATGAATGTGACTATCTGAATTCATCAAATTACTTGGTAGATTAAAGCAATTCAGTATACAAAAGAAATTCAAGATATTTAGTAGAAACAAACATTTGAAAAATGTGGTTTGAAATAAATAGCATTGACATAGAAATAAAAGTGATAAAAATCATAATAAAATACATTCCAGACTCTCTTGGTGCCTTATAAAAACATTATAGAAATAAAGCATTTAAAGCCTAGGAGCAAGGAATTTTCCTGTAGCTGTCTAAGAAGAGGCATTGTTCCTGAAAGTTCTTTGTTCTCAAACTATCTATGTATATATGAAGAGTTTTGTGGGACTTAGCAGACTACTTCTAAAATTTATATTTTTGTATTGAGAAACATATTATACAATAAAGATAGCTAAGCAGCTTCAGGGGACAGTGATTTGGAAGGTACATTATACCTGGTGACAGCTTTTGCTCTAAAGCTAAAGCCATCAAGGACAAGACAGAAGATGAGTGTGGTAGCCCAGGCCTTTAATCTCAGCATCTCTCACCTGAATTGAATTACATTGTCTCTCATTTCTACCCTTAAAAACAATCAAGAGAGCTTCTATTCAAGTATATTCTGAATGTATCTGTGTGCGAAGATTAGAACAGTCAACCAGGCCTGGTTTGGCTTTGGACACACGCACAACAAGGCAACATTGTATCCTCTAGTTAACTTTAAAAAAGATTTTCCCATTTATTATCTTATGCCAGTGCTTAGTTACACATGCATATAGTTAAAATTAGATGAATTATGGGAAGGGATATGTGCAGTGGAGAAAATGAATACATTATCTGAGTTATTAAAATCAAGAGCTACCCCTTTGTGTCCAGGACCCCCTCCACTTGAACTCCATAAAAAGAAACCTAAAGAATAATTGGTCTCAACCGTTGAGAACTCTCACTCATGTAGCCTGCTGCCAGTCTTGACGGAACATCCCTCTATAATGTACACTATCACTTTGCTCTGGATGACGTTATCACCCTTCTCTTGCTAATCTGAGAGGCCTTATTTTCAGTTCTCCGGATTAGAGGACCAGAGCCTCGAAGCACCGGGCCCAGACCCCGACCACTGAGAACAGTTAGACTTAGGGAAAAACATTTGGTTAGAAACATCCAAGAGAGAATCCTGCCTTGGCAAGTTTCTCCTTGAACTCAGATGCACAACTTCGTCTTCCTGAACCACTTTTTCCTGCTTACAAGTTGAGTGAGATAATCTTTGTAAGATTGTTGTGATCGTATGAAATGGAGCAAATGTTGATACATACTAACCTTGACCTATTTCCCTCTTGGTTTTCCTATTCTGCCTCTTTCTACAGTACTGTAATCTTTTGGAAGCAGGATAGGTGTTGACCCTTCGTAGCAAGTAACCATAACATGTTGCCCAGTGCCGAGTGCAGAGTGGGAGCCCCAGAAATACTATTCATCCTATGTATTATTTTATTGACATTAAGTGAAGAACATGGTTAACTTAGATGAACAATGAACTCACATCCATCTTCACATTTTTATTCACTTACCTTTTACATGAATTCCCATATGTGACAACATAGTTTATAAACAAATAAAATGTTAGCCTGGGATGATATTTCTAGCTTGTAATAAAGCTAAAGTTCTTGAATAAGATTTAAGAATCTACTTAATATTAATCCCTGAAAAAATTAAGTTCTCCTAAATACTAATAAACATTTTAGTATAAGAACTCCAAATATGAGAAGCAAAAGAATTTCTGGACACATCCGAGAATCAACCCTAGTTGACTCTGGAACCATGCCACACAGAGGTAAGGCAAAGTTCATGATTTCCTATTGTACAAAGTCACGTCTACAAAGTGACTCTTGTCCAAGTGGCCCTGTCATATGAGACTGCTAAATGTTTTTCACTTAGCCTTCCAGACACATCCAATGTGTCATACTGCCAGAAGCAATTTTTTAACACATGACTAATGGAAGCTCAAGCCAAAGCTCAAGGCAGTTGCAGTGATGAGAACTGTGTTGCTCCTAATGAAGAGAAAGCAAAGCGCCAAAGCTCACAGAGAACATGTATCGTACAAGACAAGCAAGAGTCAAATTAAGACACAAGGTCATTTTGGGAATTAGAGGCAAAGATACAGTTCAGGAGGACAAAGAGTAGGTGTATTTGTTTTGAGAACAGTTTGTGGCCACACATCTATAATCTTAGCATACAGGAAAGATGGCAAGTTTGGAGCCAGCCTGGGATCCATAGTGAATTCAAGGCCATACAATGCTTCTTAGCCAGGATCTGCCTCAAAAACATAAAACCAAACTAAACAAATTAAAAAAAAAACAGTTCAATTCAGAAGGGAATAAATCAAAGGCCACTTTATGAATTGAGTGAAAGAAAAACAAGTCTTCCACAATTGTTTAGAAGGTTCTCCAACATTCCTTAATCACCAACTTCTTTGTATTACATCAGATGTCTCAGAGAACCAAGACATAGTGTGCCACTGTGAATATGAGCCTTACTGATCTAAAAGTGGTGACAATCTGGAACCTAGATCAAGTGCTAGAGTGCTTGCCCAGCAAGCGTAAGATCCTGGGTTCAGTCCCCAGGGCTACTAAAATGAAGACTAAAGGATAGCATTACTGCCGTTTCTAATGAGGATGCTGGCCTGATTGGAGGTAACAATGCTTTCTCTTTTCAAGGATACATAAATATTCAGAAAACTTCAAAGAAAGATGATTGAGATGTTATAAGTGGTAGAGACACTGATGTGGCCAGACTTAGACACAGTGATGTTTACTCCTCATTACCTCCTGCTCCACCATTATAAAACTCCCACCTCCTACTTTGTACCCAGTCGGTTAGACAGAAAATGGCATCACGGCAGCTTGGAGAACAGGGCAGGCTGTATTAGGAGAATGTCAACCACTGGGATCAGATGTTGGGCAGAGTTCTGCCTTGTCTGCATTTTCAAAGCCTCCGTTTCTCCCTGAGTTCAGCACATAGTGCTAGGGCTGAAGTATTTCATATCTGAATCTAAAATATAATGGGAGTCTTTGCTACTCAGTGCAATTTGCAATGTGCTTTCTTTTATTCAGATGCTTCTCAGCAAGAGAACCTGAGATGTGACAAGAGAGATTCACAAGATTAAAGACTAAAGAACACCAATTTATTGATCCTGCAGGCGAGACATTTAAAATGTTATTTATGGGTCAAAACAAACACACATCTATTATTAAATATAATATATTTTTCACATGAATTCCTCAGAAAAATTGTGAGACTCTGGAGAAATGCCATGACTCTAAAGCATTCTGCGAAGGACTAAGGAGATGACTCAGTGGTTCAGAGCATGCACTGCTCTTCCAGAAGACCCGGGCTAAGTTCCAAGCACTCACATACATGGTGTTACTCCATGTATAGGTGTGTGTGTGTGTGTGTGTGTGTGTGTGTGTGTGTGTGTGTGTAATTTTTCTTAAAAAGCATACTATGTATCTTGGGCATGAAATGTTCTGAAGAGACTTGAATAGAATAGGAAGCATTTTCTCTCATTTTGCCCCTCAAAACCTAAAATAGCCCACAAGCAACATGTTTGCCATTGTTGCCTAAAAGGGAAAGGTCAATTTGTAGTAGCTTCAGCCTTTGGCACTTTCCCATTGACAAAGCCCTTTCTAGTTGTCTGGTTCAAGTGTAGTCATAGGGTCCGTGGGAGGTTGAAGGATCAGAGTCAAAGAGTAGGACAGAAAACATGTCAGAGGAGTGAAGATGTCACAGTATGAGTCTGGAAGAAAGGAATACAAACTAAGGAACATTGGCAACCTCTAAAAGCTGGGGTAAAGGTAAATTGATTTCACCTAGGGCCCCAAAGGGAATAGCCAATGGCAGCATCTTCATTTTTAACTCAACATGACTCATTTTGGCCTTGTGACATACAGAACTATAGGAGACTAAATTTATGTCTCTGAGCTTGTGATAATTTGCTATCACAAATAAGCAATAAGTTATAAATATGAAATAAATAAGAAATAAGTATGCCTAGTAAGGCTTTAATAGTCCCCAAATTCTGTTTTCTCTCTCCTTGTGCCATTACTGGCATCGCCTGATGGTTTTAGTTTATTTAATAGTTTTATCAAGTCATATATATCAATGGTTCTCAACATGTGGGTCTCAACCACTTTGGGGATTGAACAACGCTTTCACAAGGGTTGCATAATCAGATATCCTGTGTATCAGGTAAATTTACTTTATGACTCATAACAGTAGCAAAATTACAATTAGAAGTAGCAAGGAAAATAATTTCACAAGTAGGGGTTACCATAACATGAAGAACTGTATTAACAGGTCACAGCATCAGGAAGGTTGAGAACCATATACGCATAGTCTTTAGTGATTAAAATCTCTGTAAGGTTTAGTTCCATTGAAGCAAAATGGAGAAGGATGGAGACAGGGCTCAGGAGTAGAGCAATTTGCCTAACATGTGTGAGACCCTTGGTTCTGCTCAGTACAGGTGTGGGGCCATGGAGAGGCCTGCAAGCACAAAGTGAAGCAGAATCCTTTGCTGGTGGGATTGGAAAATAGAACAATACAAGCCATTTCCATATGATCTCATTTGTACATGTCTACAGTTAGCAAATGTAAAGAGACAAAAGTCCACTGGATGCCAGTGGCTTGGTCAGTAGGGAACCTCAGTGACTATTCAGTGGGCCCAGGGTTTCCTTTTGTATTAATAAACATGTTTTATTTATTTAATTTTTTCTTGGTACAGGAGATTGAAGCATGAGCTATGTGAGTATTAGTCAAGAGAGCTTTACCACTGAGCTACATGCTACTCTAAGCCAATAAAATATTCTGGAACAAGATATTAACAATATTTATATAACACTGTCAATGTACTAAATATCACTATTACTGTGTGTTACGATAAATCTTTTCGCCAAATGCCACCTGAGCCCCACCACCACGTGTGAGCTTTATGCCAGCCGCCCGCCCAAGTTAGGCCCAAATGAATACACAGAAACTTGTATTAGGTTCAAAGCTGCTTGGCCAATGACTAGGATTCTTCATCTGCTAGCTCAGTCTTAATTATCATAAATCTATATATTTTATAAGACTTATCTTATTGGACACCTTATTGGCGTCCCTCCTTGCCAGTGGATCACATTGTGCCGTTGGAGCAGCAGCGGAGGGGAAAAGGGCCCCTTCCTGTTTCTCCTTCCTTAAATATGAGTCTCCTTACTATGTCACTTCCTGCCTGGATCACCACTTCTCTACTACATTTCCCAGAATCCTCTTTGACTCCTAGTCCTGCCTAACTTGCTGTTTCATTGGCCAAGCCGAACTTTATTAAACAGTCAATAAGATAAACATACACAGAAGCACTTCCCCCATCAAGTGTGTTTTAAAATTCATATTTTACAACAATGACAAAAATTCCTAAAACATATAGAGCTGGACATAGTAGTAAATGCCTATAATTCCAGTTCTTTCGAGCTGAGGCAGGAGGATCATGAGTTCTAAATCAGCATGGAATACATGGCAAGACCCTGTCATTAAAAGAAGGGAAGTTAGGGAGGGAGGAAGGGAAAGATAAAAATGAGGTGAAACAAGTTTTTTAAGTCAACATGAAGAACATTTTAGGCTTAACTCCTTGCCTTCATCTTGAATTCCCAGGTCTGAATCTGAGGGCTGAAATTCATTAGTGTTGCCTGATTTTCTAGCAGCTGATGTTTTCAGAGTATTTCCAAATCATATGTTCCGTTGTGTTCTGTCACCCACCATCCATTAAAAATGGAATAAGAAGCCTTACAAGCCTTGATGTTACCTATTGAATCCTAGTTAGAGTAGATAAGAACACAGTTCTGCTTTTATTCAACATACTTTCTGTATCCAGGAGCCCCTTCTCACTCCCTGACTTTCTGTTTGTACCAGCGGACTGATCTAGTTGATACATTGTTTTTTCTCCCTGGGGATATGCTTACACTGGTCTTGGTTTTATACTGTTGCAACCTGCCCTCTATTTGCATGAGGCCTTCTTACTGCAGTCGGAGTTTCCTCTTCGCCTTTCCCACTGAAAACCTTCCCATGCCTATGCTCCTCAACTGTTCATATTTTGAAGTAAAGCACAGATCACCACTGCATCCTTTCAACCCTTCTTACCACTATCCATAAACAAATGACTGGCTGGTGTTTTGATTCCTTTGCCTACTCCTTACTACAGTTCCTATGGGAAGCTAAGATAACTTCGGGGGCGTGCGTTTACAAGCTCATTTGTTCCAGGTGAGGTAAACAACTCACTTCTACTTACCTTGCATTCTTCAGTGAAAACTCTCTGCAGTGTATGTGCACTTAGTATTATCCTCCCCCCTTTTTTTTCTTATAAGGAAACAGACAAAGAAAATATCTGTGTAGTTTTTGTTGTTTTTACCCTTTGGGGGCCTGCCACCCAGCTCCCAAATAATATATATATATATATATATATATATATATATATATATATATATATATATATTATCCTGTTTGTCTTTTTCTACATTTTGTCTCTGGGCTTTTTAACTTTTCTTTATTCTATGTATCTTTCTTTCCTTCTTATTCCATGGCTGGCTGTGTGGCTGTGTGGCTGGCCCCTGGCATCCTCCACTTCTTCTTTCTGTCTTCCCTCTCCTTTCAAGTTTAGATTTCTCCTCCTATTTATTCTTTCTGCCTGGCAGCCCCGCCCACCCATCTGGTCTAGCTACTGGCCAATCAGATCTTTATTAGGCCAATCGGGTATTTTAGGCAGGCAAAGAAACACAGCTTTACAGAGTTAACCAAATGCAACATAAAAGAAAACAACACATCTTTGCATCATTAAGCAAACATTCCACAGCATAATCAAATGTAACATATCTTAAACTGGTATTCCATAACATATCTAACTAGACATTTTGCAGGACGTATAAGTGCTCACTATTATGATTATCAGTGGTGTGTCATTTAAAATAGAGAGAGGACCTTACCTATGCATTGAATGTCTAAGCATTTGAAAGACAAGGCCTGTGGAAATGGCTCAGTTAGCAAAGTGTTTTCCATACAAACTTGAGGGGCTAAGCTCAATCTCCAGCAAGGTAAGGAAATTCTTTTTAAAAAAATCTCAGCACTGGAGGGGTGAAGACAGGTAGGTCCTTGGGGCTCTGTAGCCAGCCAGCCTAGCCTACTCAAAAAGCCCTAGACCCCAGGAAAATTCCAGCCTCAAAATACAAGGTGGGACATTCCTGAAGCTTGACACTCAATGTTGACTTCTGGCTTCCAAGTGCATGAACACATAAACCCATCTGTGTTCTCAAACACACATGAAGAGAGACACACACACACAGAAAAAGAAAAAGAGAAACAACAGAGAGAGAGAAACAGACAAACAGAGGCAATCACACAAAGCAACATGATATATATATATATATATATATATATATATATATATATATATGCCAATATTAAATATTGGCAAGTTTTCTGAACAAATAGTGTGATAAGATAAAAATTCACAATAAAATCATTTTCATAATTTCCTTAAAAGTAATTGTACACGTCAAATACCCAATGTTTTCATTCCTAGGTATTTCACAAAGAGAAGGACAAAGATGTCCACAAATGGACTTGTGTGCATAATAGGCAATAGCTTTGTTCAGAAGAGCCTAAACTAGAAATGATGCTTAAACTCTATCAACATGGAAATATGCAAATAGATTTCAGTTATAATCATATAATGGAATTTTTCTGACCAATGAAAAAGAATTTGGGTCGGGAAGAAAAGATGGATGAATCTCAAAAACATACTGAATGCTTGATGTACAACATGAAAAACCATGTGCTTCCTGCATCCATTTGTATGAAGCTCTGTCTGCAAAGGACAGTTCCCAGAGACGGTGTTAACAGTTCAGTATTTACTTGGGTTAGGGCTGAGATGAAATTAACTAGAAAAGGAGGTACAAGGAAATAGTGCATTCTTTAGGGAGTAGAATAAATCTTAGTCTCAGCTGAATTAATATTCATGCAGACATATGTATTCACCAAAAATGTGCAGAAGTAAACTCTAAAGTTATTATGCATTGCTGCATTTAAAGTACTCCTTCATAAAGTTGACTTTAAAAATGCCAGCAAACAAAAATGTTTAAATGACTTTAAAACATTTAAAAATGTTTATGGACTCCTATTGTTACAATCATGAACTTCTATTTAAAACCACACAGCCCATCTCTACTGTTACAAGAAGATAATGCCACCTGTCCATGCTGGGACACTGGAACAACCCACAGCCCGGCACTGTGTGGTTAATAGTCCTAGACTCTTGTCACTTCAGAGCTGGAGTCTTGATGTGCTTGTGGAGAATAATGCTGGTTTATAACCTCTGGAAATTATCCTGCTTCAGTTTCAGGCCTGACCTCTAGGAATCTGGTCTCTCTAAAGCCTTACAACATCTTCTACTTCCCTGCTTAAGTATGGGTGGGGATGGGGGAATGTCACAGTCTTCACAGAGCCAATCTTTCGGACATCACCCAAAAGACAGCAGGAATGTAAATAGAGATGACTTAGACCTGAAGACCAGAACAGAGACTGCTTGAACACTACTCAAGGTCTCAGCCAACCAAGCCCCGCCCTCAATCTTGATCCACAGAACCGATGTAGTAATTAAGACGTGGTTGTTTTAAGACTCAGTTTTGTTCAGTAATAGTTAACTCCAAATTCATGAAAGACCATTCCCATTCTCTTGCTTCCCCTATTTTTATTCTTCAGTAGCTCCTTTCTATGATACGGCAGAATCAATACCTGTGTTGTAATTATTCTACTCAAGGGATTAAGAAAGGATGGATAGCTGAAACTCATAGAGGCCCATCCTCAGGTATCACATCAATTCCATAAAGAAATGAAGAGGGCTGTCAAGTCAGAACCACTAGCATCCCTGGCTCCTGCCACTGAGTCTGTGCTGTAAGGGAAAAATACAGATCAGCCACAGTACAACTGACCCCCAAAATAAAATAACCTCAAGGTTTCTGTAGATGTTTAGGTATCTCCTCCTCTCTGAAAGGCAACCTCTTTGAAGTGCTGAATCGCTGCTTGTAGTCACAGGTAAGCTACTGGGTGCACCAGAAGGGATAGCATTTGCTGAGATGTTGGACAGCAGCTGACTTCAGCATCTGTGTCTCGACGCAGTTGGATAAATAGAAAATACTGATACTTCAATTTGTGGCTCTGGAACTTTGCTTAGCTACAAAATGCCAGCTGTCCCTGAGGCTCCAATTGCTTACTACTCAAGAACAGAGTTCGTGTACAAGAAAGAAGAGAGGACCATGCACAAGCTGGCAGCGAACCCCAGGGAATAGTGCAGATTCCAGAGCTGTTGAGACTAATCCAAATGCCTTTCAGATAGTAAGACCTCTGTCACCCTCCTAAGCATATTCTTATAGAACCTCGGTTTTGCTGATTGTTTGTTTGGTGATTGTCATAATAACCTATGTGTGAAAAATCAAGGCCAGATGCTCATACTGACGCAATCTGCCAAAGCCATTAAGATTATCCACTTATGCCACCTCCTGAATAAGACTATAATGGTTACTTACTGTAAGTTATTTACAATGACCTAAAAACTTTGCCATGACCTTCTCACTGTCAACCTCCTTCGCTTGATGTTGTCACTGTTGCCCAGTCACAGGCGCCTTTATTAAGCATTTGTTATGTGCCACGGTTTAGACTCATTAATTACCTGGTTTAATATTCATAATAGCCACAAGAAAGAGAGAGTGTTGTCATTTTATACATAAAGATCCAGAAATTGTGTGACTGGGCCAAGGTGACCTGAATAGAGTGTTGGGGCCAGATTGTCAAGCTTCTCTATACCAAATTCAGCCCCCAGATGTGCATCTTCAAGTCATGTAACAATTGCATGATTGCTATTCTCATGAAATGCCTAACAGGAATGTGAAATGTAACTTGATAAATAATCTAAATCGGAAGTTCTTATTTTTTCCCTTTCATCCCCTCCCCCCACCTCAGTCAATGGCTAAATCCAAGTGTTGAAGACGGAAGTATAAATGTCATCTTTCATTGCTCTGAGTTTCTCAGCAGCAGCCACCCAATTCTGATGCTTTTCATTGTTATATCTGAGCCATCTCCATCTCCCCAGCCACAAGAACTTCAGCTCTGCAGACAGAAACCACAGTGGAGTTTGTAAGGAGTTACCACTTACAACATGCCCCACACAGTGATCGCCTCTCATTACACACACTATGACAGACAGACTCCTGGCAGTAACATACAAAGAGGGGCACCCTGCCAGTTTTCAACTTCTCATTGTATTCGGCATTTGTGTGATTGATCATTGCTGCACTTGTTTTTTGGAAAGGGAGTGAGCCCAGGCAGAGTCATGTCAATCATCACCTGTGCTCCACACTAGATCCTCTCTTGATTGTCAGTCAGCTTATTTCCTTCTATATACAGTCCTAATCTACATTCCCTCACCCTAACATAAACAACTATTCCAGTGCATTTCATTTGTATGCTACTGCAAATTGCATACTGATGTCTTAGATGCATTTTCTGCTTGCTTTGAGATGATGGATTGCTGTGGTTTCCCAGCTGGTCTCCAGCTTCTGAGAACCAAGTGATCTTCCACCTCGGCCTTGGAGTAACCGCACTATCAGTGAACAACCCTTCTCCTGGGGACATATGCTTTCCAGTTGTGGAAGCGAAGCTGTGCTAAAACCACACATTCTGCGCTCACTTTTTCACTCAGTGTCATGAAGATGCATCCACGGAGCACACCACATACAGCGTCTGCCTGGTAACAGCTATGAGGAGTCTGGTGCATCCACCATTTGATAGTTTAGCCCAAGGGGGATGGTCATCCAAGTTAGATTGATTCCCACTCTCCAAACCACAGATAATAAATATCTCATTGCAGTGGCCTTGTGTGGGTGTCACTTTGTCAGTGACACTGCTGGGTAATCTTGCATATTTAATTGGAAACTGTACTGCCAAATGGCTCCAATAAAACATTAATAATGAGACAGTGATTGTCACAATGGGATAAGTAAGCTCTATGGGTGTGTCCCATACAAGATGAGACCAAGTCAAATAATATACCAGAGTGCTTCTTTTAGAATGAGTTAATATGGCATCCAAGTGAAAATAAAAGAGAGAGTTGAATATTATAAAAAAATCCAAAATGGATAAAGTATTTAGAATAATATTAATGTCCCCTCCTCTAAAATGCAATTTGGGTAGAGCAACAAAACATTAGCAAAAATCAGACACTTATACATGTACATATATCTGTAAATAAAACTTAACACATTAAAATTATGAATAATCCAAGAAATTAAGAAATATATATATATATATATATATTATATATATATATATATCCAAAAACATTTAAGTTAACTACTTGGAAAATTTTAATCCACACTAACCATTGAAAAAGGAAAATGCTCACACATTGATGGATGAGATACAACCAAAGATGTCATCCAAACTGACAATAAAAGGTCATAATGCCTGTATTATTTTCAATAATGAGAATAAAAACTTTAAAAATCTAGCATCTATCCAGAAATATTTTTTCGAGCTAGATAAAGAAAATTTATAGAGATGAAACCTCAGTTTAACCAAATGAGAAACAAAAATTGATAATGATAGAACAATAAATTAATACAAATAGTAGTATTGTTTTAAAGCCAGTGAAATACATGATCTATTGCAAACTTGAGTAAGGCAATAAGAGAAAGTAAACATATATGATTGAAAATGAGAGGGGCTAGTGAGGTGACTGGGGTAAAGATGCCTGCTGTGGAGGACTAGTAATCTGGCCTTGAAGATGGGACCCCTCCCATAGGAGGGAGAAGAACCAGTTCCACAATGTGTCCTCTGACATCCACACGCACACCATGACGTAAGTGTCCCATACATCTCTTCCAAACACACACACACACACACACACACACACACACACACACACACACACACACCACAAAAATAATAAGTTGAGATAAATTAAAAGGATGAGAAAAGATTACAAACTGCAACTGATGAAAGTTTTAAAAATCATAAGACATAATTGCATACAACATCATGGCAACAAGGTTTCAAATCTAGAAAAAAACTGATAATTTCCTAGTAAAAGATAAATCACCAAAATTAATGCCTTCCCCAAAGATACGGGAAGCCTTTAACAGGTTGATTGGTACAGAAGATGTTGGGAAGTTCTATAGATGCTTTCACTATGAATCTCAACTACTGGTTCACAGCTTTAATCTAACCAGTCTTCAGAGAACAGTGAATTCCTAAGTCAGTTAAATGAGTTCAGACCACAGGAAAAATACAGATGCTCCCAACTCATTTTATAAAACATTTCCAGGTTTAACACAAAAATTATAAAGAAGGTACCAAAACAGATAACTAGTCTCATCTACATACATGTAACATGTATGTAAATATAAAACATAAAATTGGTTTTTAAGTTAGCAAATAGAATCTAATATATACAAATTGGTTTTTTTGGTTGTTACTGAAATGTTTATTGAAGACGTCAATGAGACAGTAAGCATTTTTCTATAAAATTGCATGAATAATTAAGGGTTTGTGACAGGAGACCAAGATTATTGTACTTCAGGAGATATAATAAAGTGAAAATTATATTTAGAGATGCCGAAATGTCACTTAATAAATTCATCAATCATTCTTATCATATTCTAACTAGGGAGCAGGGGTTGCAGAAGGCTAGAATGAGGAATATGGTAAATTTTCTCACCCCAAATAGTAATAAAACTAAACAAAATCATCAGAAGCAATCACTTTAAATTCTAGAATTTGGAATCCCTTAAGGCCTGAGAACTTCACCTTTTTACTCAATTCAGCTGAGTCAGCAATTCACTCTACATGCTCTCCTTTTACTTCTTGTTTTCCACTGTGCAATCTCCAGTCTTAAACACATGTCTCGATGTAGTTTTATTTTTACCTATAAGTTACTAGGTACAATTTTCATTGCTGTGTTTCTCCACCTGTTAACTACAAAGCATTTGTTACATCTTCTGTAAGTGTCTCAGCTGATTCCTCTTTTATTCCAACACTTTATTCTCTTCCTTTTCTCCTTATTTTCACTGCTTTTCTTTTCTTAATTATTACCTTCCATAGCTTTAACAACACAAAAGGCAGGCACGGTCTTTCTTATTTCAGAGTGATTTGTAAATTTTTGTTGTTGCTTCTGATTTTAGAGAGAAAAGTAAAATGACAAAGCCTTCGTTCTTATCATTAGTTGATAGTTTCTACTTTAATTCAGTTTAAGTATTCGAGGCCAATGAAGAACAAAGTACTATATTTGGTCCTAGGAAGAACAAAAAGACAGTAGAAAAATCTAAACAGGTATTTCAAAAGACCCAAGTAGGAAATCTAAACAAATATTTCAAGAACATAGTTATTATATAGCAGTTTTCTCTGAATTGAAACATTACATCCTGGAAGGAGGAGGGAGGCTCTTAAAGACTCCAATAGAGGAAATGTAAAAGACTCAGGGAATAAACACAACTTATCAGGCTCAGGAAGGTACTGAACCTTACAGGATTCACAAGCCCCTCCCTTAAGTTATAAGAGCAGTAAGAATTACCTGCTCTCTGCTCTCTGACCAGCCTTCGAGTTGTGTGTGGAGTTCAAGAGGTACAGCCTTTGTGAGCCGTCATCCATATTGGGGTAGGCTTTTTGATAACGTAACTACCTTTAGTTTAGTCTTCCATATTTCCGTAAGTGACCCCAATAAACTCACTGGCTCACTAAGCTATAATCATTTCACTGGTTTGACATTGATGCCCTATCTTAAGTGAATAAGTGTTTATTTAAATCTCCTCAGAAAAAGTCAAACAACAAAAGTTAACACCATTTGGACAAATATAGACTTCATTTTGA
The DNA here is from genome assembly GCF_003668045.3 of Cricetulus griseus. Classification (NCBI taxonomy): domain Eukaryota; kingdom Metazoa; phylum Chordata; class Mammalia; order Rodentia; family Cricetidae; genus Cricetulus; species Cricetulus griseus. Next base: position 39,460,470 of record NC_048598.1, read on the forward strand.
TAGCCAGATTCATATTTGCTGTGGCCACTGTGTTCTCCAGAATGGCCATAAACAGATGGTAAATCTCATAATTCAACACAAGGAACTTCCACACCAGAAAGAATGGAAATTACTGACTTTGTCAAATTTGGGCCATTTTAGAAATTTGGAGGGAGTGGTTAGACAGAGTCTTGTTATGTAGCCCTGGCTTGCTTGGAACTCCCTTGAACTCATAGTGTCTGACTGGGGTAAAGATGTGAGCCTGGCCATTTTAACTTTTAAGAGCCCATGATCGATTCTCATTTCCAGGTGGTTAACTGGATGTTCTCAGACTGGGATTTGGGGAGGTTTGGGGCGGGTGTGGATCATGCCATCTTCTTTCCACTTTTACTCAAGTCTTTGACTCACACCTGGCACAGAAAGAGTGGCATCTTATGATGGGGAATGTACTGTGTATGTTTATCTTATTGATTGTTAAATAAAATACTGTTTGGCCAATGAGATAGCAAGTAGACGGGACTAGGAGTCAAAGAGGATTCTGGGAAATGCAGTAGAGAAGTGCTGATCCAGGTAGGAAGTGACATAGCAAGGAGACTCATATTTAAGCGAAGGAGAAACAGGAAGTGTCCTTTTTTCCCCTCCTCTCTTCCTCCAGCAGTGCAATGTGTGTATGATGATGGAGACTGAGCTAACAGATGAGAATCCTAATCATTGGCCAAGCAGCATTGTACCTAATGCAAGTTTCTGTGTATTAATTTGGGCCCTAACTCGGGCGGGCAGCTGGTGTAAAGCACACACGTGGCCGTGGGTGGCGGTGGGGTTTGGCGGCTTTTGGCAGAAAGATTTATCGTAACAATCTTACAATCCATCCTCATATGGGCTTTCTTGCTTCTTGGTTTTTTAGTGCTTGCAGTCTCAACTGAACATCCTCATGCTTGATTTATCCAACCATTATTTACTATCTGTTTCACAGACTTATCACTCATGTCCCAGCCCAGATGTCACCTCCTCAAAGGCAGCAACTGTCTCTCTTGTCACTATGGCATCCCGAATATCACTGCACCAAGTTAGATACTGTAAACATAGGAGAGATATTTGGTTATTTGTTTGTGGAGTGTAGAGATGGATGAATGGATGGATGGATGGATGGTGCCTATTTCTCTTGGCAAGTCAATTTAAAGAATAAAGTTCTTCTCAAAAGCAGATCTCTTGTATTTTCAAGGAGTTGAATAGTAAATTATTGAGAAGGAATTACAGATTGCCATCTGCTTTTGACACTGTGTTTTATTTGTCATTAGTGATTGCCTGCATATTCCTTTTAACTCATTAGAGAGTTGCTGGGTACCCACCACCTACTGCCTACAGAAATGTGTCTATAAGCTTATTAACTACTTGTCTCAAGTGAAGTGTGAGACGGACCCAGACAAGCCTAGGAAATAAGCAATTTTAGCTCTCCCATCCTTCCCTTTTAGGACTGTTCACAGCCTGCCCATCCCTCACCATCTTCTCTTAACTAGTCATCAACCAATGAATTATCTGGTGAGAACTATTATATATGCATAAATAATAGTTAAGTGTGTGTGTGTGTGTGTGTGTGTGTGTGTGTGTGTGTATAGGCGTCTAGTCTGTAGACCTGTAATAGTGGCCACACCCCTTTGGGTGTGGTTTCAGGCAGACTAAGTGGAAAGAGAGGAGCTTGAGGAGTGACTGTTCTTGGCACAGTTTTTGTTGTTGTTTGTTTGTTTGTTTGTTTGTTTATCTGGTGGGTCAGTGGATCCAGTAGGAAGCACAGGGAAATGCTCCCAAGGTCCTCTGTATTTTTTCTGTGTAATTTTCCCCCAATAAACACCCAATTATCATTTATCTTGGCTTTAGTGATACCATTACATCCTCATTTTCATATATATATATACTTTATATGAAGTGTTACCTCTTTTTTGGACTATTTTTCTTTTAGCATTTAGAAAAATTAATCTGTAATCACAAAATTTCTACCTTGAATAACAGTGGGAGAAGACACGTAGTGACTGAAAGGTTGCTTCACCCAGTCATAAAGCCAGTGCTTGCAAGATATATGCAAAAGATCCCATTTCTATGTGCAAATTTAAAATGTATTTTTTAAATTTTGCACAGGCAAATTCATGCTTTGGGGGAATTGAACTAATGAAACTCACAAGTCATTAATTTATCAGTTGAAAAGTAATTAGCATGTTTTTGTTTTCCTTATTATAATATTCATAATTTTTCTTTAAGAACTAGGTGTCAAACATCTGGTAGAAGTGCCAAAAATGTCCCCTAACTCAGCTCAGCACAGAATTTAGCATAGCAGGTGGGCAGACATTACTGTTGAGCTATGCTGGCTGCGAAATGAGACTTCTTTTGGCTGCCGTTGTTCTTCATGATATCAAGGGACCTAGGAATTAATAATTCATTGAACTACTGTTTGTCGAGATGGAATAAGAACAATGATCAGTTATCAAATCACACAATTAGGAATGAAAGCAGCACAAATAATCAGTCAGATTTAAGAGATTATTAAAGGAAATGGAGGTTAGGTTTATGGAAGGGATGGATTTCTACATAATTAATGTCATCTGAATTTAATGTTTGTTTGATTCGTAATTTTTTAAAAGATAAAAAAATGGAGTAAGAAAGGAAGGAAGGGTAGAAAAGGAGGGACATGTATTTTGTGTCTTTATTGTTTATGGTGAACGGTCTGGGAACCCACTCAGGCCCCATGCACACTCCACATCTGCTCTACCTACCCTCAGCTACATCCTCAGCCAGCAAAACAGTTTTAGTAGACATCAACAGGAAGGACAAGTGGCATGTTAAGCAATGTCCTTATTTTGATGGCAGTGAATGACATAAAGCTATTGACTATACATGCTATCCCTTAGGCAAGGCCAAGGGCAGAGGCCTCAGGCATAATTCCATACAGACAGTTTCAGAGACAAACAAGATTATGTGTTCTAATTTGATCCCAGAAAAAAGAACTTAGACTACTAAATAAAAGGTGTGGGTGGAGAAGGGAATCTGATAGCTTTGCAGAATCTTTGTCAGTTCTGGATATTGCTGCCAGCCCACTACATAGGACAGCTTCCTGGAGACTGCAATACCAAAAACGACCATTACCCTGAGTAAGCTGAGAAAATGTTGCCCCCCTTCTGTGTCTGTAAGGAGTCCTTTGAGCATGCCAGAGACTTCTGCCATTACATTCCTTCACAATGTTGCTATGCTCTGTATTAAGGTGCTTCTAGAATAATTGTGTTTTAGAAGAACTGCTTCTTTCTGTTTTAATAGAGGAAACATATTAAACTGACTCGGTTTCTTGGATCCACAGTGTGGGACATACCAATGCCGCATCCTTAAGTATGGCTATTCTAATTTCAGTTGTTTTGCAGTCTAGAACATACCTGTGCATTAGTGCTCAACAGTTGTGTTTGAAATCAGTGGAGGCCAAGGCCACCACTATCATTTTTCTGCTATACGTTTCATTTTCAGAAAGGGTTTGCTTGGTAGACAGTGTCTTGTTTTAATATGTTTGTCATTTCAGGCCAGGATATAATGAGTTTTACCTTCTGGACTTAATGTAGTCCAATGCAAAGGAGCCATGGCAGCCTGATCTTACAGAGCTCTAGAAATTGAAAGACTTCAGAGATTGCTTTTGACCCTGTTGCTTCTGGTTTGCTTGTGCATGCTATTTGATTCGTGTTGTGTTTCACTTCACGGAAATTAAAAAAATAATTTCCTTTCTTTCATTCTTTTGAATTGTTTATTTATTTTATGCATATGCATGTTTTGCCTGCATGTATGTTAGTGCGATACATACAGTCCTGGTGTCTATGGAGGCTGAAAGAGGGTGTTGGATCTCCTTATAACTGGAGTTACAGATGGTTGTGAGCCATCATTTGGGTGCTGGGAATCAAACCCAGGTCCTCTGGAAGAGTAATAAATGCTCTCAACCACTGAACCGTCTTGCTAACCCAAAGGATACTTTCTGCTTAAATATTGCCTTAGTTGGGGAGCTTTTTGAATTGCTGTATGCACCTCACTCCATAAACCCAAACAAATTCCTCAGCCAAATTTAAAAGATAATTGTAGGAAAATGTAGCATTAAATTTAAAAATTGGCAGAAATGTTTGTTGTATTCACTTCTGTGCTTTCTTGTCTGGGGAATCTCAGCTGAACCTTGTCTGAAGTCACACATATAAGTGGTTTCAGATCATTTGACCCCAAAGTCATGAAGCCCTGTCGTGAGCACATGTACTCTTACAAGACTCTCTGTGCATCAACAGATAGAGCATTAACTCAAATAAGCATTTCCTTTAACAACTTTGCTTGGAAATGACTGCATGAAACCATGAAATAGAATTGAAAGTTTCTTGTTTCATTGAAATTGGATCACCATTTACTGGCAAACACTAAGTGCTGTGGTCAGTGGCTGGCCAGGTTTCTCTGTTAGCTGCCTGGGTGTTTCTTCTTTGTACAGCTAGGAGGCACAGGAAAAGTTGGATGGTACTGTCTTCCAGAATCCTGTAAGGCTCTCTGAGCCAGGCAAACCCTTCCATCTGGCATGTCAGTGCTTCCTATGAACTCACTGGCTGGAGATCTGTCATCCTTTCAGGCGAAGCCTTGCCTGACCACTTCTGCCTGTAAGCCCCTGATGGACTGGGTACAGTCTGCTTCCCACATCTGCTTGTTTCAGCAGACTTGAAGTTCTGTGAGGGCAGGGATGTTATTACATATGTTTTAGGAGCATAGTGGTCAAGCACTGTGCCTAAAATGTAACCATTCAAAGGGAACAACTGGGGTGGGGATTGGGTGGGGGACTATGGTTTTAGATGCCTTAGATTCTCTCTGGGAATCAATGTCTCCTAAGCAGAATGCTAATAAGTTGTATTAGCTGTTTTTCTATTGCTGTGCAAACAACAAAACAAAACAAACAACAACAACAAAAAACTGTGACCAGGGCAGCATATAGAAGGAAGAGTTTGTTAGGATCCAGGGGGTTAAGAATCTCTAATGGCAGAAAGCATGGCTAAGCAGTAGGCATGGTGGTAGAGCAGGTAGCTAAGCGCTCTCATCTTAAAACACAAGCATGAAGCCCAGAGAGCAAACTGGAAGGAAGTGGCTCAAGGTTTTAACTCTCAAAGCCAGTGACACACTTCCTCCAGCAAGTCCATGCCTCCCCATAATCTCCTGAAACAATGCCCCCTACTGAGAAGGAAGTATTTTAATACATGAGCCTGTGGGGAACAGGCTCATGCAAACTACTACACTGGGTGATTGCTGGAAATCTTTGAATTAGAGTCTGTCAATTCCCTAGCTCTCTATGCTGGCAAATTAATTCCTCTTGAGCCTCAGTTTCCTAATCTCTTAGCTGTACTGGTCAAGACTAAATGACATAATATTCTTCTCCTGACATTGGAGGCATTAATAATCTCTTGTCTATGATTAGTGTTTACCCTATGCTTGTAAGAACAAATTTTCCCACCAATATTTTCTTTTCTTTTTCTGTACAGATTCTTACTTTTTCACATCAACCCCTTTGATACTCTAGAGCAGTTGTCAACAAATATGTTCTGTAAAAGGTCAGATAATAGTTATTTCATGTTTTAAAAGCTTCATGGTCTCTGTTGTGGGCTGCTGTTTTTCTTTCATTACAATCTTTTTAAGGTATGACATGATTCGTAGTATACATGCTGTACAAAAGTAGGTCTCCAGTCAGCTTAGACCTATAAGCTCTAGGATGCTGAACTCACTGTCAAGCAATGGTCCATGACCAGCAGCATCAGCAGGTTTGGGGAACTCATTAATAATGCACATCCCTATGGTTCCTCCTACCCCCTGCCTACTGCATCAGAAACTTCCAAGTTGTCCAGAAGTCTGTGCCACGGATAAGCCCTCCATGTGATTTCACTGCAGGTTGTCAAGCTTGCTTGCATATTAGACTTACCAAAAGGGCTTTAAAGCATGTCAGTACCAAACTTCCTTGGATACCAAGTTAGAGGCTCTGGGGGTGGGACCAAGGCATGGATGTTGTTTAAAATGCTGCAGGTGATTCTGTTTGCAGCTTCTGCTGAGAATGACTATAGAAACCCAGGCAACCACATCTGCAAAGATAAATTCGGTACTAATAATGCTGCCAAGGATATGTAATACTTCAGAGTCTTTGTTTTGATATTTTTTTAAGGGATCTCACTACAAATAGTTAATCAGAAGACAGCTGTCTGGAGCTACATATAAAGCACAATATTAGATGCACTGGGCATTTTAAAAGTATATTGACTGATGGCTGAGATTGAACTCGGTTGCAACAAGGGTGGTCCTATTGATTATTGAAAACATATTGAGTTCCTACGAAATGACAAGCACTATGACAAAATCACAATGGCTGAGAGAAACTGTGACAGAATAAGTAGGTATCAAAACTGATTGGCACACTGTGGGTGTAGTGCATGTTTAGCACACCAGAAGTCCTGGGTTCAGTCTCCAGCACCATATAAACCAGGAATGGTGGGCATTGAGAATGTGGAAGATCAAAAGTTCAAGGTCACCCACCCCTTCTATGTAGAGTTCAAGGTCAATCAGGGATTCAATTTGAGAAACTCTGTCTCAAAAAGTGTATAGATGCCTAGCTACATTTGAATAATTTGCATATGAAAAAGAATCCTTTTCATTGCAAAGAAGCCCACAGTTTCGGTTTTACAGTTTAGGAAGAATCAATCTAGAAGCACTATTTCCTTTCCCAAATTTCCAGATGTCTTTCTAGACCCCATGCCTCACCACAGTGGGCTTAATCCATTATCCCACTACTCCACAGAGAGTACACTGTGGCATGTTTCATTCTTGCTTTGAAAACACAGTTTTCCAAGTATTACATGGAGAAACATTTGCACGGTTTCATACTGATAGGATAATTCTAGAGTGTCACATTTGACAAATGACATCAGCTAGTCTGCTGTAGCCATAAACCAATTTAGAACTCTTATGCATAATTTGGCTTCAGGTCAAGGTGGTGTAATATGAACCAACAGGATACACAGCACAGAGTGTCCTTAGCAGCTATCCTAAAGATCAGCAAAACTCATTCCTGTAAGAGAAGCTCATCCTGTCAGGTCAAGCCCTGTGGTCATCAGGGTAGGATCTCTTGACTGGAATTGTTTCTTGCCTGGATGTGCTTCTGTGTTGTCTTTTCTGTGGCAGGCTTGCTGGATGCTTCCTTCCTCAATTCTCATCCCCTCTGGCCACTGACCACTGCTCTCTGCCTTCCTTGTTACAGAGATTCCCATTTTGTTCAGGAACCAGACAGCCATGTTCTCCAGTAAACTCTGGCCTCCTTTCCAGTTGACTCTTGGCAGTGACACAAATTGTGGTAATTCCATTGTTGTGATTATTCTTTGGAATAAGAATGGAATCACAATTCTGGCCAATGAGCCCTCAGATGAAGTGTGTAGGAAGACCTTCTAGAAGTTCTCTGTCATTCAATGGGAGCCTTCATTCTTTCTTCTTTTTTCCTTCATTCTTTCTTTTCATTGTTGGGGCCTGAGCCTAGTGTTACAAGTGCTTTGCCAGTCCCAGCCACACGTGTAGTTTTGTGAAGACATACTGCTGGGAGCCAATGCAGTCATCTTGCAATGGAATATGAATGGAACTGAAAGTCAACATGACACAATAGATGTCTTATATGTTAACTGGGATTCTCTATAGAAATAAAATCAATTGTGTGTGTGTGTGTGTGTGTGTGTGTGTGTGTGTGTGTGTGTGTGTGTATCATGAGATAAAGAGAGATTCATTTAGCTAGTACAATTATAGAGTCCAGGAAATCTCCCAATCTGTCACCTGCAAGCTACGGAGCCCAGAAAGTCAGTGCTGTAACGTTCAGTCCAAGGTCCAAGGTCTCAAGAGCAGGCTGGATGCAAGCATTAAGTCTTGGACAGACATACTGGGCACCAGGAAATTCAGCATCCAAGGGACTCTCAGCCATATAAGCAGGTGTGAAAGAGTCCTGTGTCACTATTTGTATGACTGCGCAAGAATACGCTTATTAGCATTGAGGGGGTGCATTCTGTTGGGAGACTGACTTTGTAAACACTCATTCCTTTCTTAGTTTCCCCACCCTTACAATATAAGTTTCTATATCACAGGACCACGCATCTGCCTTGCTTATGCATAAAGAACTGATGGAGTTCTTAGTTTTGTAGTCCCACCCGTGCCAGACACTGGCACAATGGTCTGGCTACGCCATGCAGGCTCTGACATTTTAAAAAACTGTTTATGCTTATCACTCTTTACATTATTGTTGCCATGGCCACAGTCTGAGCTGCCCCAAGGCTTGTCTACATGCCCAGTGCTTTGCATCTCATAGTGATTCAGTAACCGTCAGATGAATGCACACATGAACTCTGCAAATAAAGGACCAAAGAGGAGTTGGAGAACTTGAACATATTTCTGGTTCTGTCTTGGAGACATAACCCTGAGCACTAGCTAGCCTCTTCTTCCCACATAGAGTTAAAACTCGGAGTGAAAAGTGCCATAGCTTGTTTTGAAGAGCACAGTATATCCTTTCTTTTCCCTTACCTGCTTGCTATAGACATTTCTGAGCTAAGTGGTTGGATCCTTATGGATATTTAAGCCCTAAGAAGTTCATCAATTCAGTGTCTGTGTGTGTGTGTGTGTGTGTGTGTGTGTGTGTGTGTGTGTGTGTGTATACATACATGTGCATGCCTATAAGTGTGTACACATGTATATTTTTGAGAGGCGTGACCAATTATACCTGTTCTACAGTGACAAGTTTATAGGAAAACTTCAAAGGGATGGAGCAAATCCTAACATAGCACTTCTCTAAAAGCACCTTCAAGGGAAATGTCTCACCCAGCAGACTGACTCTGGTAGCTGGCAAAGAGATTGGCTTCATTCACCTCCTGGGTAATCTCTTCTCCACCCACCCCAAGAAAGGAAGATTTGTGGGACTGGGGGTGTGTGTGGACACAGAAAGCATGGCCTCTTGCTTTCATACAGAAACATCATTATCTACTTCGGAGAAGTGAGGCTGCTTCATGCTCAAACTAAATGTCACAAGAACCACGGAAAAAGAAGGAATGACTTCAAGCAAGAGAAAGGTGTGTCAGCGGAGACCTGGGTTCCCTGAAGTAGACTCTGATTTTGAAATTAAATCCTTTGTGGACAGAGCATCCTCAGGAGTTCAGGGAAAGAGGAGAACATGCTAGAACAAAGCAAACATGCATATTAAATATGCTTCTTGTACTCTTTAGCCATCCATGTAAAGAGGTAAAAACTATTGGCTGAATAACTGATATCAATATTAGTATGAATCCCACAGCAGTAGCCTGTTGGACTCCTTGTAAAACATTTAATGTTCCTTATAAAATAGTGACTTGCTTATATGTCTGTCTTTTTCATCACATTTTAGGTATCTTAAGACCTGTTACATGTTTTGAGACATCTTTGAACCTCAGGGGCCTAAAACACTTCCAGTAGCAGACACTCAGTAAATGTTTTGAAATGGAACTAAATCAGTATTTAATGGTGAAAAGGACCAGACTCTGTCCGTTGACAGATATTTACTAAGCCTAGAAGAAATAAGGCAGATACTGCAAATAAAGATATTTTGCTTATATAAAAGAAAAAGCCTGGGACCTGGAGTCAGATAGGCCTTGTTTTGAATCGCAGCTTTTCCATTTACTTTTTATTCTAGTTGCAGGTACTGTCTCACTGAGCCTCAGTTTCCTCCTTGAGAAAATGGGGACATCAAATTTCTCAGTGGCATACTGGGAATTATATGAGGTGCTGTCATAGGTTGAATTGTGCTTTCTTCCAAATTGCTATGTTGAAGTTCAAATCCTCAGTACCTCGCAGCATGACCTTTGGAAACAAGGATACTATAGATACAATTAGTTAGAATCAGCTCCGGTATACCCATCAGACTAGAATACAGCTGGTGTCTTGGTTGAAATGGAAAATTTAGGAGGCAGACTTGCACACGTAGAGAATACAATGGGAGATTAAGGCAAATATCTAAATGATATTTCTGTAAGTTGAAAAGCCACCAGATGCTAGGGAAATGTAATGGGACATATTCTTCCTCTAGCTCTCAGAAAGAACCAGCCCTGCCAATCATTTATCCAGCCTCTGGAATTGTGAGGTAATGGGTTTTTGGTATTTAAGCAAGTCTTTTTGTGTATTTTGTTAAGATAGTCGTAGTAAACTCATGCACATGGCATAAACGGCATAGCCAGGACAATGCCTGGTGGAATGGGTGTCCAGACTCTGTACTTATTACTTGATGTATGTGTTATAATTTCCTGGGAGATTATGCTTAAGAATGACTTTGGCAGAAGGTAAACATTTGATGGTTATGGGGGACCACTGAACACAACAGTAATGGGCAACACCATGATTTATGCTAGAAAGGTCGATACTGGCTGCTATGAGTTCAAATAAAATGTGAAGAGTTGGCAGTAGTTAGGGAATGATGTATATTGTAAGTGAAATATCCCTCTCTAGAGAACCACATTTTCATGAGCTTATTAAGAATTTCTCTTTCTCAATGTTTTGCTCTTTCATTTTTTCAGCTTTCTTTATACAATGAAAACAGTATTTTTTTTTCCTTCTTAAAACTGAAAATGCTGATAAATGGAGAATGCCTTTGTATTCGTCTCCTATCTGGTGCTGTAATGAAATAATTGAAATGGGTGACATAGAAGAGTTTGTTTAATTCATGGTTCTGTGGTTTGAAGAGCATGCCACCGCTTCTGTTGGGGTTCAGTTAGGGCCTTGTGGTAACTGGCCCCACAATGGCAGGAGAGTGTGGAAGAGGCTGCTGCTGAGACACAAGGCATGCTGGGAAGGCCTGGCTTGCTCTTTTTATAGCAACTCACTCTTGTGAGAACCAATCAGAGTCCCACTGCAACTACACTAATTTCTTTCATGTGCTGTACCGCCAAAGACTTGCTCTAAGACCCGACGCTTAAATGTTCTTACCATGCCTCACACATCACAACAGGAGGCTCAAGCTTCTAAAGCAGGAGACTGTGGTGGACAAAACTGAACTATATCTGCACTGTAATTGTCTTCAAGGTATATCTTTGAAGCTAAAAGAAAACCAGCTGGCCCAAACTGTAATCAAATACATCAAGATGCCTTTAAATACTTACTCTTAACTATTTAGAATAAAAAATAAAACCCGTGGCTTTAATAGGAAAAGTACAGTAAATTCTTCCTTTGTTTCCCATTTTTTAAAAAAGGCCATTTCTTTCAGTGTCCAAGTTTTAAAACAGTGGGCTATTCATAGACATCCAGTCCTCCAGCAGGGGGATTCTGAGTGGGCCTTTTAGCTCCACCGGATGCTGCAGGCTGAGGTACTGTGGTCTCCCTTGAGAGCGTCTCAAGCCAGTGGGGGATGAACAGACACGCTAACAGTCACCATAGGATGAGAAAAGAACACCTCAAGATTCAGGAACATGGAGGGATGATGCTGGGGAGAAACAGCACGGATGGAAGAGGGCAGAAGGACTCCATGGGGCTACAGAGAAGTCCCATTTCAAGGGATGAGCAGGAGCTGGTCTGTGTGTGATGCAGACCACAGACGGGAACACTTGGTGTAGCATAAGGAAGAAGCTCCTCCCCTGAACTGAGAGTTGAAGGGAGAGGGAGGTCTGGAACTCCAGGGTGCTAGAAAAAAAGCCCAGTGCCTTGCAAGGTAGGGAAATGTGCAGAGGTGAGGCTGTACAGGGCGGGGATCGTGATGTCTCATATGCTGCTGGTCATGTGTTGTGTGGGGTGTGTGTGTGTGTGTGTGTGTGTGTGTGTGTGTGTGTGTGTGCGTGCCATGTTTACAAGTGAGTTGACACAGGTGTGTGGTTTTGTGTGGAGGCCCAAGGTCTATGACAGGAATTTTCCTATAAATCACTCTCCCACCTGTCCTTTTAAGGCAGGCCTTTGCTAGGCAGCTCATTCAGGGAATCCTGTCTCAGCCTTCTGCCTTGGAATTGCAGACTGGGTGCCACACCCATCTGGCATTTACATGTGTCCTGAGGATCCTATCCAAACTCCAGTGCCCTTGTTTGTGAGGTAAGTGCTTTAACTACTGAAAAATCTCCCCAGACCTGAGACCATGAAAACGCTTATTATCCATGCCAAGTAGTCCTGATTTTATCCCTTTGGCAGTAAATGAGATTTTCATTGTGAGAAAATATACATCACAAAATTTACCATCTTAGTAATTTTTTAGTTTGTAATTCAGGAACATTAAGTGGACCCATCGTATAACAAAACCGATACCACTCACTACCTGTTGCCAGAACTTTCTTACCACCTCACATGCTATGGTAATGAAATATTCTACTCAGTACCCACCGCCCTCTTGAGGCCTTGGAAACCACGATTCTATCTGCCATCTCTACAGATTTATCTATTCCAGGTGTCTTATATGAATGGACTCATTGAATGTTTGTCTTTTATCTTCTGGCCTGGCCCACTTAGCATAAAGTTTTTGAGGTTCGTCCACGAATAGAAAGCTTAGGAACTGCATTCTTTTTGTAAGGCTACATAATATTTTGCTGTGGATATACCACACCGTGTTGATAGTGGCTAGTGGCTCTGTTAGTGGCTCATAGGGCTTCTTTTGCCTTTTGGCTCCTGTGGATAAAGTAGCAATAAACTGTGGTCTCTAGCTACCTGTTTTTGAGTCCTTGCTTCTAACTTCTCCAGTGGAAGTGACAGGCCATACAGCAATTTTATATTTAACTTCATATGGGACAAACTATTGTCTCACAGCAACTAGTCTGTTTTATGTTCCTACAAGCAATGCACAGGCTTTCAAATGTTCTATGTCTTTGACAATATTTCTTACTTTCTATTGTGGGGTGGTCATTAAAAGTAGTCATCCTGATAAGGATATTGTGGCATCCTACTGTGGGTTGTTTTAACATTTAATTTTTTGGGGGGTATTCATGCATGCAACAATGTATGCATGGAGAACAGAGAACAACTTGCCAGTTTTAGCTTCTACCATGTGGAGGCAAACACTACCTGTTGAACCCTCTCTCTGGTTCATCCCTGGGTTTCAGATCTGCATTTCTCTAACAGGTAGCTGATGTTGGCATTTTTTTTTCATGTGTTAATGGTCTCTTGTATGTCTTCTTTGGGAAAACGTCTGTATAGTTCCTTCCCCTGTTTTAGGTTAGGTTGGTTTTTGTTTGTTTTTTGTGTTGAGTTGTAAGTGCTCTTTATATTTCCTGGATATTAATTGCTTACCAGATCCAGGATTTGCAAATATTTTCTTCCTTTTTTTTTTTTTTTTGGTTTTTCGAGACAGGGTTTCTCTGTGGCTTTGGAGGTTGTCCTGGAACTAGCTCTTGTAGACCAGGCTGGTCTTGAACTCACTGAGATCCACCTGCCTCTGCCTCCCGAGTGCTGGGATTAAAGGCGTGTGCCACCAATGCCCGGCTATTTTCTTCCTTTTTATGGTAGTCTTTACATTTGTTGACAATATATTTTGATGAATAAAGGTCCATAAATAATTTTAAGAAGGTAGATACTATTTACTGGTCAGTGTAGAGAATGTAATGACAAAGGCAGGGAGATAGGTTGGATCATCATAACCTTTGGGCAAGAGATAACAATATAAGAGCCATGAAAGAGAAGGAAGGGTTGGGGAGGGGATGGTTCCTCTAACAAACTGCGTGACACATAAGTATTAGAATTAGAGTTTGAATTCCCAAAACCCATGTAAACTCTGGGTGGGCATGGTCAACCACCCATAACCCAACTCAGAGAGAGAGAGACAGGGTAAGGTAGAGGGAAGCTTAGCTATGATAGTTGAATTGGTGAGCTCTGGGTTATCTGAGAGACCTTGTCTCTAGAAAAGAGATAGAGAGCAGTCAAGGAGACACCTGACATTAACCTCTGACCTCAGTGTACACATGCTTTTGTACATACACACACACACACACACACACACACACACACACACACACACACACGTAAACTTGTGTACACACATGCAAGTACACAACACAAACATTCAAGAGAGGGAGAGAGAATGAGAGAATAGAAAGGAAGGATTCTGTTGTGTGACCTTTCCTAGTGATGCCTGAAAACCTCATGTATGCAATGATGACACACCAAAGAAACTATTCCAATGAAATCTAGGTTAGTGAACCAATACACTTATGGGGTTACTAAAGAATGGGTAGAAGTTTACTTGTGGAAGCATAGATGACTCAAAGGTAGCCACACCATTGAAGAACTCACTGGGGATGGGTGACGACGACAACAACAAAAAGCTACATTCTTGATGCTCCCAAAAACACATCCCAGGCAGTTCTGTAGAGGGAGCCTCCTCTCCCAAGCAATTACTAATGCTTAAATAACCTTGTGTACCACCACTTGTATAACCTTGGGGAAGAGCCTGGCAAATCAGGAGCTCCCTGACCCTTGTAAGTTTCATGTACTTCTGGGCTTTGGATGCTTTGTTTACTTCCCATGTCTCCTGGAGGGAATATTTCAGAGGAAACAGCAACTTGCTTAGAAAGTAAAAGTAAACAGGAATTGGAGGTTGGAGTATGGTAGGGAAAGCTGGTTGGCAAAGGGAGGAGGATGTGCTAAAACTATTTGGATAGTCAGCAAGAGATAACCACAACCCACCTAAGGTAGTGGAGATAAGTGCAGATAAAGGGAGCATTTGAGAAGAGGGAGTTCTAATGGGTAGGGTGAGTGTGGGGTAGATAAAGGGATGGATGGTCCTGGCCTTTTACAACTCAGTAAAGCATCACCTTAGTTTACTGGTAACAACCTAAATGAAGGACATGTTTGACACAGTCTAGACTGGGTGTTAGGAAGGCTATAGAGCAATACATAAACGTGAAAAACAAACCTACGTTCAAATCTGCATTGCCATTTGAATGTGTCCCATGAGCTATCACTGAGCTATATACTTTTGAATTAATATCTGATAATAAAGATCAGAAGGGAGATGGCTCATTTGTTGCTACTATTGCCGAGGACCCAGATTTAGTTCCCAACACCCACATAGAGTGATGGTTTGCAGCCTTCTGGAACTCCTGCCCCTGGGTATCCAGAGACCTCTTCTGTCCTCCACAGGCACTACATGCGTGTGATGCCTAGAATTATATGCAGGCAAAACATTCATAATGTCCAATAAAAATCTATTTTTTAAGAAAATGAGATTTCATGCAGAATCCTGCCCTTTTTTGTCTCTCTTGATAAAACACATAGGATGCACTTTGCAAATTCCAACTAAGATGGCTACCTCATTCAGATACCCCAACATACCTCAGTTCTTACCCAGCCTGCCCTAATTCTAAAATTACTTCCAAGTAAGGGTACACATATACCATACACATTCTGCACCATTCCATATGCAAATAACCAGCTAAGGAGTATTTATGAAGCATCCTAAATGCTTATTATGGTCTTCATTGCTCTCCTAATTCAAAAACAGAGACACCCCTATTATACTTGCGGCACTTATGGCCTAGTTATATAACACATGGCACCCAGCTTCACAGCCTCTAGTCAGCTGGGGTCACTGAACTCCTGAAATACAGTTAAACTCAATGAAGATGTGCTGTTAAGTGTAAACTACACACTGGATGTCTCATTTGGGTCAATGATAAGCAGCATCATTATTGAGGTTTTTATATTGACTCCATGCTAAAGTGATAATATTTTGACATCGTGGGTGAAATGTAATCTCTTATGAAAATAGTTTCCACTCTTTCTTTTTAGTCTCCGATGCAGGTGTTAGAGAAATTTAAATTACACAAGGTTGTTTGCTTTATATGTCTTATTTGGTAGCACTGATCTTGACTGAATTTGGGCTTGGCAGAACTTTATCCAACTCCCATGTATTGGGAGTGAAATTTGCACTTTCATGAAAATGTAGCATGAGTCTGAAGAGGTGAAATGACCCGGTCTGCATCTGACACTTTCCAGAACGGGGGCTGGAGTGGCCTGTTTGTTCTTTCAGTCTATTTGAATACATTTCTTCTGCCATAGCTGAAAAGGTGAAGGTGATGATGATGATGGTGAGGATGGAAAGGTGTCGGGGAAACTGCAAGGTTTAGGATTCAAGATTGCTGAGAAGTTGTGTTTGCTTACACCCTCTGAGAAGCCATGTCAAGAGGAGCTCGAATGTGCAAAGATTTTATTGAGGGAAATGCTTGTGGAAGAAAAGACAGAGGAAGACCCTGTGTGTGTGGGGGGACGTGTTGGCTGGGCCAGCAAGTCTGAGACACAGGCAGAAGAGAGGAAGAGAAGGAGAGGGAGAAGAATCCTTGGGTCTCCATAGCCTAAGAAAAGCTCTACAAAGGATCCAAAGTGGGAAGAGTCTGTCTCTGTCTTAGTTACTGTTGTGTTGCTGTGAAGAGACACCATGACCAAGGCAGCTTATAGAAGAAGCATTTAACTGGGGGCTTGCTTAGAGTTGTAGAGAGTTAGTCCATTAGTATCATGTCAGGGAGCATGGCAACAGGCAGGCAGGAATGGGACTGGTGCAAGAGTTGAGACCTTTTATCCTGATCTACAGGCGGGAGGCAGAGGGGGTGGGGAGCGGGAAGTTGGGGCTGCTGTGTGTAGTGTATCCAAGCCCACTTCTGGGTTTGAAAACTCACACAAATCCACCAATCCCTGAGCCCCCAAACCCACTGGTGTCCAAGCTTGCAACCCCACCTTCTCTGGGCTTGCATTGAAATCTCAGCAATCCTCATTCGGAAAATCTCCACCCTGGAAAACTCCATCTCAAGAAACTCTATATAAAGCCTGCCTCCTGCTCAGTTCTCTGCTGCTGCTATCTGTGCAGAGACGGCCACCCACCTGTGTGCTTCCCAGTAAATAGAAATCTCTTGTGTGAGGTTGACTGCACATAAAGGTGAGTCTGTTGTATTCCTAGGCTCCTGACTGCCAGGATATCTTCCCCTTCGGAGCTGCAACACTTGTGATTGGAGGAATGCTTTCCCCTCAGAGCTGTAACACGGTATGAGCTTTTGAACACTCAAAGCCCACTCCCAGCAACACATCTCCTGTAACAACCCACATCTACTCCTTCCTAGTCAGTCTACCAACTGGGAATCAAACATTCAAATATATGAGCCTATGGGACCATTCTCCTTCAAACCACCATGTCTCACCGGAGTGGGCTTTAGTGGCTCAGTTGTACATAGTTGGGGACCAGAAACAATGGCTGAGGACTGAGGTTTGCATTGGTACAGTGGTGTGTTTCAGAGTGCAGCCACGAGAGCCTGGGACATTGCTTCTGCCTGGTGCAGATCTGCAGGCATACCACAGAAGCCAGCCTTGATGACACATAGGCTAGTTAGGCAATTTAGAAAAAAAGCATGGCCAGTATATCACTGGCAAGAGATCAGAGACCTAAAATAACCAGTCTTTTCTCTTATATACTTAAAGGAAAAGAACAGCCGTGGTATATAATTAACTATAGTGTAAATTGAAGTGCTGGGTAAGCTTCCAGAGAGTCTAATAGGGATTTGAAATGAAAATCTTAAAGGTCACTTCCACTTCCTTACCTGGTATCCCTTCTCTGTTTCCAGGGTAAGACTGTCAAGAGTGCCCTTCTCACAGTAGGAACATGTCTGTGACCGCAAAAATGAAATGTTTGCTTTGTAGAAGATGCTATGAAAACCAAAGAAGAAACAGACACACAGGAAAAAGGATACACCATGTCACTCAGACTGGTGTGAAACTTTCTGTGTATCTCAGGCTAGTCTCATGATCCTCCTGCCTCAGCCTCCTGAGGGCTATGATGACAGTCTTGTACTACTGCACTTGGCTCGATATAATGTATTTTTCAGTTTTAATTTATCATTATTCATAATAACTATTATTATTACTAGTGTGTATGTGTGTGTGAGAGAGAGAAGGAGATGTGTGTATAGGCATGGGTGTGTAAGTCAAAGAACAACTAGTTAGAGCCAGTTTCTTCCTTCTACCTTTACCTGGTTTCCAGGCATTAAACTGACTCACTCACCCTGGCCCAAGAACGTGTGTGTGTGTGTGTGTGTGTGTGTGTGTGTGTGTGTGTGTGTGTGTGTTTATTTTTCCCTTTTATTGAAAACAGATTCTTTTATCATACTGTAATATCCTAATTACAGTTTCCCCTACCAGTTCCGCCCCATCTCCCCCCACCATCCAGGTCCACCCCCCCTTTTCTGTCTCTCATTAGAAAACAACAGGCTTCTGAGAGATAAACCCAAACATGACAAAATAAAATATAACAACCTAAAACAAAAACCCACCACACCAAAGTTGGACAAGGAAAACCAACAGAGTGAAAAGTGTCTGAGAGAAGGCACAAGAGTCAAGAGACCCATTTATTCACGCACTCAGGAGTCCATAAAACCGCTAAACCAAAAGCTATAATATATATGCAGAGGACCTGGTGTGGACCGGTGCAGACCTTGTGTTTACTGCTTCAGTCTCTGTGAGCTCATACGAAGCCTCACTCAGT
Organism: Cricetulus griseus; assembly: GCF_003668045.3. Classification (NCBI taxonomy): domain Eukaryota; kingdom Metazoa; phylum Chordata; class Mammalia; order Rodentia; family Cricetidae; genus Cricetulus; species Cricetulus griseus. Next base: position 39,478,963 of record NC_048598.1, read on the forward strand.
TGATTTAGAGGGTCTTGTTCAGTTCTACAGTCATGCCTCCCTGAACAAGCCTAACCTCCTCTGATAATACATATTTTTAAAGGCAATCACTCCAAATTCTACAGTATAGAAGTAGCCATTATTAGTAGTTTGTTTTTTTTTCAAAACACACGAATATATAACTTAATTGATTTTACTGGGTTTTTAAAGGTCTGTTTATCTTTATTTTATGTATGTGAGTGTCTTGCCTTCACGTACATATGTGCACCACATACCTGTATGCCTGGTACCTGTGGAGTGCAGCAGAGGGCTTTGGATCTCCTGGCACTGAAGTTGCTGATGGTTCTGAGTCACCACATGAGAGCTGGGAACCAGACTCAGGTCCTCTGCAAAAGTAGAAAGTGCTCTCAGCTACTGAGCCATTTGAACAGACCAAATTTAATTTATTTTTGCCATCCCAGGACATGTTCAATTTTCACACTCTTTATAGTATAGTCACAAACATTCCCTATCATCATCAAGCCCTTATACTAGTGAGTTCTAGTGAAGGTCTTGTCTTGTGGTAAGGTCCTACAAAGTGAGTAACGGTTGAAGGTAAAGCCATAACACTACTAAAATAGAAACAGGAGGGCTTTACTTTTCACTTTTAAACATGTCATCATCCAACTGGAATTTAATTTTATATTTTGCTCAGAGTAAGCACCTATTTGTTTTTTAATTTTACAGCTGTTGCCAGCTTGTCCCAGCAATTACCATAGCATCACCTATTATTTCCCCTTTCACCTTTCTCACAGGTAGCCTGTTGTTCATTCCTAGTTTTGTTGCAACAGATAATGTGGTCAACTCATTTTTCCTATGTGAGAAAATGCAGTCACCGTTCTGCTTTACCAAGCACTGCAGGTCTCAGTCACTGTGAGTTATCATGTGGTGTTGCATACAAAATGAGTTTTTATAGCCAATAAAGTATTTAAGCTTCGGAATGATGTCAATTTCTTTTTATAAACTAGACTGTTTTTTGATATTTCATTTATAGTAGTATTTGGTATTACAGTGTGTGGCAGTGGGCAGACTGATGGTGGCTCTATGCAGTCATTTCAGTGCTTGGGCTGTATCTTCCCAGCTTCCTTTGTGTTGGTATTTGTGAGGCCTGGCCATTCTGAGATTTCTGATCTTGCATTTCCAGAAAGTTTCTATTTCACATTATGCTTCAGAAAGTAATTACAGTAATTCTTCTGGTCCCTCTGACTCAAGCAGTGATGATTAAGCCTCTATTTCTTATAATTAAAAAATAAATAAACCTACTTGGAACACCATGCATTTCCTTCAGGGCTAACGAAGAGACCAATTCATCAAACGAGGGGGTGTGCCTGGAAATCCAACTGGATGTCTAAGTAGGCAGGCAGTCCTGGCAGTGGGGACACCCTCTACTGAGTTAGCTGACCTATAAAAGCTGTTCAGAGTGACACCAGCTTAGCTGGGCTACATGCTTTCTTTCAACAATCCTAGCACTGTAATGAGGTCTACACTCAGACACTGTAATGGGGTCTACACTCAGGCACTCTGGGTTTTGTAGGCAGTGCATTCTCCAGGGATTAGTAAGTGCCTCTTCCCACCTCCCTGGCTGCTGTAGCTCTAACCTCTCCAGACTTTCAACCATTGTCCAGTGACTGTCCACTGCACATACCTCTCTCCCACGTGGGTGTCCACTGCATACCTCCTGCAGTGAGTGTCCACTGCACACCTTTTTCTCCTGCAGTGAGCGTCCACTGTACACCTCTTTCTACTGAAATGAGTGTCCACTGCACACCCCTCTCCTGCAGTGAGCGTCCACTGCACACCCCCTCTCCCATAGTGAGTGTTCACTGTACACCCCTCTCCTGCAGTGAGCATCCACTGCACACCCTCTCTCCCGCAGTGAGTGTCCACTGCACACCCCTCTCCTGCAGTGAGAGTCCACTGCACACCCCCTCTCCCACAGTGAGTGTCCACCGCACACCCTCTCTCCCGCAGTGAGAGTCCACTGCACGCTCCTTCTCCCACAGTGAGTGTCCACCGCACACCCCCTCTCCCACAGTGAGTGTCCACCACACACCCCCTCTCCCGCAGTGAGCGTCCACTGCACACCCCTCTCCTGCAGTGAGCGTCCACTGCACACCCCCTCTCCTGCAGTGAGTGTCCACTGCACACCCCTCTCCCGCAGTGAGCGTCCACTGCACACCCCTCTCCCACAGTGAGAGTTCACTGCACACTCCCTCTCCCACAGTGAGTGTCCACCGCACACCCTCTCTCCCGCAGTGAGAGTCCACTGTACACCCCTCTCCCACAGTGAGTGTCCACTACACACCCCTCTCCTGCAGTGAGCGTCCACTGTACACCCCCTCTCCTGTTTCTCAGGTCTTTCTTTTGCAAGTACTGAATTTAGGGCTCCTATTCTTTTCTTTAAAGCGAGTCCTGCTTTATCAAAACAGTGTTTAACAAGTATTTCTTATCTCTATAATGTAGTAGTACCTGAGTTGAGTGTCTAAGAAGTTTTCAGAATTGCCCCTATTGTTTTAATTCTTTTGAAAGTAGATTTTCAAAGGAACATAGAGAATTAGGCTTTTGTGCTCCAACTACCTTCATGAGGAAGAAATTGCTTCCTGGTATTTAATTATTTTTCTTATTAAAAACTAAAAAAGAATTAATTTTGAAATAATACTTCCTTGGTAAAGTATTATGGCCACACCTTTTATTCCCAGCACTCAGGAAGCAGCGGCAGGTAGACCACCGTGAGTTTGAGACTGGCCTGGTCTATTTAGCCAGTTCCAGGTCAACTAGGGATGCATAATATGATCCTGTCTCAAATAACAACAATAATAATAGTAATGATAATAATAATTAACAATATTCCTTACTGATTCTGCCAAAATAGTCATGGGAAGAAATGCAAAACGATGGAGATTGTTAGTAAAAATGCCAGGACATTTTCAATAGCTGAAAATATTACTCAATATATACCTTGAATCCTCTCAGATGGTTGTCCTTCCTACCTTCCCTCCTTCCTTCTTTTCTTCATTCTCTCCCATTTGTTAAGATTCCTGTATTCTTCCTCTCATACTATTTTGTTATTTGTTGTTGTTGTTCACTTGTTTGAATCAGGGGTTCATGTGGCAGAGGCTGGTTTTGAACCCCATGAAGCTGAGGATGATTTTGAATTCCTGATTATCCTGTTTCCATCTGGGATTACAGTCATGTGCCAGTTTCACACTTACTTTATTTACTGTCTTCTCCTTCACGGTCAGTTTGTCCAAAGATACCCAGTGGGTATGAGAAATAAGCTCACTCAGTTACCACATTTGAACCTCACCACTTAGTTGTGTGCACAGGCTTGTAGCAAATTCCAAGGGAAACCTGATGCTGGATACCACAATGGCTACTGTAAAACCATAAGCAGGCTTCCAAAGGTGGAACAGATGAAAAGACACAACATAATTTGTCATTAGGTAAATGGAAACAGAGAGCACAATAAATGGCATTTCATATCCACCGGGAAGTGGGAATTTAAAAAGCAAACAATAAAAGACCCTATGAACTCATAAAGATGTTGAAAATGATTTGTCCAGGATTCAGAGAACATGCTAGAATTAATAGCAGTGATGACTGTGTAGTCGTGTGTGTATACCAAAAGCCACTGAACTCTATGATTTTAAAAAAAAATCCATGTATGCTTTATAATAGTAAAAATGGATTGGCTAGTACAAGAAACACACTACATTTCAAAGTCTTTTAAAAAAATATTTAAAACTTTAAAGAGAGTAAAGAGAAGAAGAATTTGGCTCAGACAAGGGAGACTTTAGATGAATTCTCTGAAAACCTAGCACTGAATTCAGACAGAACAGAGCTTAACCTAACACACACCTCAAGTCTTCTCTGTCAGCCAGGCCTTTTCCAGTGCTCTCGGAAGTATGAACTTGAGGCTGAAAAACAGTGGCTCACTGGGTAAGAGTACTTGGTACACAAGCATGAGGACTTGAATTCGAACACCCAGAACACACCCGAAAAGTCACAAGTCCAGTGAGGTTGCCTTGCATCAGTAACGAACGCCATGGAGACCGGAGGGTCCCTAGGGCTGGCTGACTCAGTCTAGCTCCTGGTTCAATGGACTCTTGTCTAAAGAAAGAAAGGCAGAGAATGGTAGAAAGGAGCCTGGTGTCTTTCGTTCTCTTGTCTCTATGTGCACATACAAGTGCTCACACACAAGTACAACACACACACACACACACACACACACACACACACAATCTCGAGGTTAAGAAGGTCAAGGTAGCTTACCCATGACCGCACAGTAAGCAAGCAGCAGGGCAAGAGGATTGGTTGAGAGCAGCTCTGGAGAGTTGAGTGTTTTACCGGAGTTTGAGTGGTCTACATAGAGAGAATGCACAAAATTGCTCAAGGAGAGAAAACTACACAACGTGGGTGGGAATCTGTCAACACTTGGATATGAGGACCAGTCTGGAAAAGCAGGTAGGAATGAAACTACAGGAAAATTCATGTGCCTGATCAGCATTTCAGATAGATTTCCTTCTAGACTCTCCAATGAGCTAGAGTCTTTTAAACTAAAATAAGGGTTGTGTAGTGATTTCCTCTAGGATGAAAAGGAGAGGGGAAAAAGGCCCCCACAACATTTCTTTTTCTTTTTTTAATAATTTATTTGAATTAGTAAGATTATTTTAAATGTCAATCCCAGTTCCCTCTCCCTCCCCTCCTCCCCTGCCCCTGAAACTAACACCCTACCTATCCCATCACTCACAAAATTTCTAAGACACTGGAATCTCTGTACACTTACAGGCTTAACAAGCCCCGCCCCGTCAAGCCCTGCCCGGTCAAGTCGTAAACAGTTGTTGGGTAGATGAGACTTTGGTGGGGTAGCTTCCTTGGGGGTGTACAGGGAACTCCAGTGACACAACTTTTTCGAGTTGTCACTATGCTTGGGTCTACTTTTCTGATAATGCAGCTGCTTGAGTCAACCATGCTCCTGTAACATAAACTCATTTTTTCACCAGGCAGGCCAGACTCCTATAGAGCATTCCTTTGGCCTGTGGTGGTCCTTTCTGTTACAAGACTAGATGTTTCAGTGCATCATTCCAGGAGAAGTAGTAACCCAGCAATGAAATGTCTGTGCTGTAAAGAGAACACTCCAACAGGATGGCTTATGGGAAATCAGTTACAGAAAAAACTGGGTCCAAATCTAGGAGGAAGATTGAGCTTGGATTGGGGTTGTAGAACTAAACAAAGAGGAAATAAAGAAATAAACCACCACCCCAAGCTGCTGAATCATTTTAATTATTTATTTATTTACTTGTTTGTTTGTTTTACTGTGTTGGTACTGATAGCAGGGCCTTCTGCACCATAGGCAAGTTCTACTGACTTAATTGTGTCTCTGGCCTTGTTGAGAGCATTTTAACTGCTTGTGTTTATACTTAACTTGACATTAACATCTAGCATTTTGAAAAAGGTAAAAGTATGTTTCACCAACAGTTATTCAGAAGGGGGATGGGGTTAAGTAAATGGAATGCTGAAGCATAAGGCTAATGTCTTGCTCCAAGCCTGCTAGCCACATTTGTGCTGTAATCTCCAACCTTGCTTAATGGTCTCCTGGCTAAATGCACAGGGAACTCCTGATCAGTCAGCAACTCCACAGTCCTAGAGCAGCAAGCCCCTCTTCTGGTCCTGGCACCTCACACAGGAGATGCTAGGAAGCATACCGAGGGTGCCTACTATTCAGTAGATTCCAGACATGATTCTTTCCTGTGTTAAGTCACACTGCCTTGGCAGGCACAACAGGATGAGTAAGTGGTGAAGAATCCTGTCTAGGACCAAATCTCAGCTCCGTCATTTATCATCAGAATGGTGTGGTGTGGCGCCTATGTACTTAACCATTGTGTTCCTTGAATTTCATACATAGCAAATAAAGGTAACAGTAGTTACTTCACGGCATTGTTGGAAGCTTTCATGAGCTGAAATATGATTTAGGAAAATTTAGAAATTACCTGATACATACCAATATTCAGAGCACTTTGAAATCTGGTTTTGAGATTTCCCAATTTCTTTCTTTCTCCTCTTGGAAACAGCCAGAAAATAATACTTTGCTGATTTTTCTATGGTAGCAATATTTTCCGTTAGGTCTTAAATGGTCAACTTCTCAGTAATTGTGCCCCAACAATTTTGCAAGCACTGTTCACAACAGCTGAAATATGGAATCATATCCAGATATCCATCTCTTCACTGGATGCAAAAATAAAGAGATTGCAGCGTGTTTATATAATGGAATACTACTCAGCCATAAAATATTGTGGATAGAATTAGAGGTCCCGGTGTTAAGTGAAACAAGCCAGACACAGAAAAACAAACACCATATGTTCTCACTCATTTAAGAACTGAAAAGTTAGGCTTGTAGAGGCATCAAACAAACAGTGGTTACTAGATATGAAGAAGAACAAAAGAGTAGGAGGGCAGAAAAATTAAGAGGAACTTGTAGACACTGGAAAGATGTTAGGGAGCATGATCCTTGAGAAGATACCAGGGAGGGGATTGGTCCTTGACTAGAAGCAGCTGAATGTGCAAAGTGAATGCCCAGTGTCTGCAGTGAGGAGCTATCGATATCAAGAATTTCATTCATTATACAAAATTCCATTAGTTATACAAACAATATGTATTTAAAGTATAATTCCCCCAAATCACCAAAGATAAAACAACACAGAACTGTATCACAAATCAGTTCACACCACCACCATAACCAATGAAACTGATCTAGCTATCTTGAAGGCTGCCGTTTCTTTGCAGGGATAGTACTGGAGCTGTCTTCTTCTTATTTATTTTAACATTGGGCCACTTTCTGAAACAGAGTAGAGAAAGGGGAGGGCATTTTTAAAGAGGCAAAGTTGAGTTTCCTGTTCTTCTCTCCCAATTTCTCTTCTTTATCTTACATTCTTTCCTGGCACAGTTGCTTAGCTTTTTGAATGCTGGTATTTGCTGTTGCCTGTAAGAGGAGGAACACAGCAACTTCTGGTAAATCCCCCAGAGCCCCCTTAAGGGTGTGTTGAGCCAGAGTGTTGGAATCACAAGGCCTGCCTCACGGAGTTTAGTAGCCTGGAGCCTGAGACCAATGTGTGAAACAACAATCCTATTGCACAAGTAAAATGTGAGCAGGACATTTACTCAGCAAAGATTCAAAAGAACCAAATGACTTGTGCGTCCAGGGATTCCCTGTCAGACTCAAGATGGAAAAGGTTGCATATTGGAAGACTAATCTCACTATCCTCCAACATCTGAGCAAAGCCAAAGCCATGAAGCGAAGAAGGGAGGAAGCTGGCGGTCCTGGGAGTCCAGCAGTCCTGCTTCTGCATCTCACATCCATCTCAGTCCTGAACCGCTCTGAAACTCCTGGCTTCAAGTATGGATATCTTGGTCTACCTACCCAACTTGTGAAAACAAGATAAAAGAAAATATATACCCTACGGAGAAACCCAAGGAAAAATAAATATAAGAGCTATAATTTTCAGATCTAGAAGAGCAGGTTACTCAGAGTAATTCACACATTGTTGAAAGGCCAATTAGAGAGCCATTAACAAGTTGTTGGCACTGACCTTATCCATGTGGGAGCTGCCTGCCCATCACAGGATGCATTTTAATCAAAACACATAAATAGCTCCCTAGCTACAACTGTACATAAGGCACTTAACCTGTGTGTATAAGTTTTATCCCCCTACCCCCATTCTCAAGACTCTAGCTGCTGATTTTGACAATGAGACTAATATAATAAGAGATGTGTGTGAAAGATCTCCAGAAGTGTGGAACCGTACAATCCAGCAAGTGGAGAAGCAGACGCTGGATGATACTCGAGAGGTGGCAATTACTCAGATGGATCCTTTGTTTAAAAAAAGACTTAAGGGTCTGAATTTGGCTTTGGAAGACAAATAAAAATGAAGCAGAAAAGGAGACCAAAAGGAAAAGAAAATGTGTTTCATAAAGTGTGGGCTCACTCCAACTCCCCAAACTTTGTCATTGCACCCTCATGGGAAGGTTGAAAACAATAGCATCTGACTGTGACGATGGGAGGGTTCGGTGAGTTAGTTCACAGTCATTATGAATTACACAACATACAAATGACACACAGCACGTAATCAAGGCTTACTGTACAACACGGAGCAAAAATGAGCAGAGCAAATTTCAGGATGTTTGAGGATCCTTTGTGTTTGGATTATCAGGCCAAAGCTACCTACCTCTGTTTATTCAGAAAATTTAACTGTATTGGAAAACCTCTTGGAACTAAACCACATCAAATCAATTCCTTGTTATGAAATGCTCTGGAAGAGCAGGGCATTGCTTTACTATCTTTTCTTCATCTTATATATTTCTTTGGGTTTCCTTTTTATATTCAAAGGTAAAGGGAGTCTGTATGTCATCTGTAGCAAGGCATCATAGACTGGGTGACTTAAATGGCAAAAATTAACTTCTCATTGTTCTGGGGACTCAAGTCCAAGATCATGATCAGTATGGCCCAAATTTTGGTGGGAACCTTCAGGGCGCCTTCTTGCTGTGCTCTTGTGTGAAGGCAGGGGAGAGAGCAGAATGTCCAATGGTTCCCATCAGGGCACTGATGCCATCGTGAGCATCGGGAGCCCACCTCAGAGACCTCATCTACGTCCAACCTCTTCCCAAAGGCCCTACCTCCTAATACCATCATATCAGGAGTTAAGTTTAATATATGAATTTTGAAAAAACACACAGTTCATGATACAATTATATTTAAAAATAAGAAAGAAATTTAAGAAGCTGTGTTGTATGAGTGGCCTTATGAAGCTAAATATTCATAAGCAAAAGCTTTAGGAACTGAAAAAATTTTGATGATGATGATGATAATGTCTTTGAAGATTTTTTAAAAAGAGTCACTCATTTGTGTGTGTGTGTGTGTGTTTGTGTTTGTGTTCATGTGTGTGCTGAGATCAGATGACAACTTCCAGAAGTCAATTCTCTTTCCTTTATTTATTTATTTATTTATTTATCATATTTATTTATGTGTACATGCATATAACACAGCTTGCACAAGAAAGTTAGAGGACAGCTTGTGTGAGTCAGTTCTCTCCTTCCACCACCGGAGTTTCTAGGACCAAACTCAAGTCATCAGGCTTGAAGGCCAAGCCCCCTACCTTATTTTGAGGCAGGTCTCTCTTGTTTCCGCTGCCCGCTGGCCTGGGAGCCTCCACTGGTTTTCCTGTCTCCTGAATGTAGGCGTTCTGGGATCACAACCATCTGGCTTTTTATGTTGATCCTGGAACTGAACTAAGGTCGCCTTGTGCAGCAAGTACTTTTACTAGCTTCTATCATCTGGCCCTATCTTTGAGGATTAAAATGTAGCTTTTCTGGGCAAAAATGGCCATTTTCTGGAAAGTTATATTTATAGTGTTGGATGACACAGAATTTATCATGTGATGGGGAAGGGCAACAGAGTGAAGCCAGGGAGATATTTCGTCCTTTTAATATAAGTCTCTATATTTTTATCTCACTACTCATGTGTCAGTAGAAGTTATTTTGCAATAAAATGTCTAGTAGGTTGGGCTGACCAAGCAGTTTTTTGTTGTTGTTGTTGTTTATTTATTTATTTATTTATTTATTTATTTATTTTTGAGACAGGGTCTATATAGTCCTGGCTGGCCTATAAATTGCTATGTAGACCCTGCTGTCCTCAAAACCCTCATGAGACTTACATATGATCCCCATGTATATAAACCTTCCTTAAGAGTTAGTTGTTTTGTTTTTTCGAGACAGGATTTCTCTGTGTAGCTTTGTAGGCCAGGCTGGCCTCGAACTCAAAGAGATCTGCCTGCCTCTGCTTCTCAAGTGCTGGGATTAAAGGCCTGTGCCACCACCTCCCTGCCCCTAAGGAGTTTTTGATGTTTTTTTTTTTTAAAATAATCTTAAAAGTGGCTCAAAATTGTAAGTGCTTCATGCCCCATGAAACTAGATTGCCTGTGGTCAGTAGGGACATTTAATAATTAGAATCCATCAGTGAGGCTTGAATGGATAGTTTCTCAGAGGAACAAATAACACTAATGGTGTATTGTAACTGGGACCCGATGATGAATTAGCTGGTCCCCTAATGAGGTGCTCAATAAATAAGTGGTGACCGAATAACAGTAAAACAAATGAAAGGAAAACGGTCGTGCTTGAAGCACTTACCAAGTGCTTCTCTCTGGATGGTGGAATTATGATGATTTTTATTTAAAAACATTTCACATCCTGGTATGGTGACACATCCCAGAGATCTCAGCATTTGGGAAGAACTTGGAAGATAATTCAAGGTAAATGGAGGCCACCTACATGAGATACTGTCACTCAAAAACAACAAGATCACAAAGGAACATGTAATACCTTGATGATTTTTCAAACTGTGAATTTAGAGGTTCACAGAATGGGTCGGCTTTCAGCAGGACATGTATGAAAGTGCTTGCTCTGTGACCTTCTGTTACCTCTGAGGATTTTTAAGTCACAAGGCAACCTCAGAGCTTTCAGCTCAGGAATTCTTCAGTACCAGTCCTTGCCTGAGACCAGAAGGAAGAGGGTTCAAGACATGTCTCTGGCAGAGAGCTCCATCTATGTAGGGCCCATCTAGTGTCGATCTAGGGTGGTCTGTGTGGATGCAGGAAGGAGAGAAGAGGTGAAGAACAGAGCATGCGGTCCTCAATGTTCCTTTTATGCAAATGTTGGCATGGATGCAACCCTAATCTTCACATTGGTTATATATTTCTTTCATTTTATTGCCAGAGAAGATTTGGGGGCATGTCCTAAACACCCCCAAAGAATGGTTGGCTCTACTTGGAAAGGCTTAGCAGCAATCCCCACCTACTTCAAGAAATAACTTAGAGAGGAAATAAAGAAGTATGCTAAATTTGGGGTTAATGTTCTCATCGTTATTGAGAATGACCACTCCTGTTTATTTACTTATGGTAGACACAAAGTGTCTTACTCTAAATGCCACCTCAGTTTAGTTTCTTCTTGCCTTATCTATTTTCCCATGAGGAAGAGGCTATCAATTCCATTTTGCAGAAAGAAAAGCTGATAAAATTTCCCACAAGCACTGTCCTTTCCTAGCCACTCCCTTTCAAGGGGGCTAGGCTACACATCCAGATTACAAAAAGAAAAATAAACTAAAATACGGGAACAAAAAAGATGCACTCCAAGTTGAGTTTCATGAACAATGTAATATTAGCCTTTGAAGTCGAAAAAGAGACGAAAAAAAAGAATTGGATTTAAAAATGAAGAGGCCGATTTTCCAGACACTAATGGGTGGGTTTTCCCCTCATTTCATTAAGCTGAATTACGAATTTACTTTTCAATTAAGTGTCATATCACTGTCACAGCTGTGTCTTTTCTGTCTTCCAACTTCATCGTGGCTCAATGTGGAAAGCGATTCGGTTGTGTGTGTGTGTGTGTGTAATCGGTGAGGTCTGAGCCTCGAGGATCTTTTACCCCCATTGTTTTCTTGGGTGTCCTCGCTCTGGGGGCCTGGCATTCCTCACGTGTCTAAGGCAATGAAGGAGCAATGAAGCGCGGGGAAGTTGCACAAAAGACGGGTAAAGGCTATTCGTGTAGAAAGATCAATTCAGTGTGCACCCGAAATGCCCAGTACGCCTGGGATGAGGAGAAAAATACCTCTTCCCAAAGGGAAGGAAATTGCTTGACCTGTGGGGGTCCACAAAGAACTGGCCCGCTAGTGGGGGATGATCTTTCTGGGTCCCTTGTCAATCTCTCAGCTGGCATGGCCTCGCCCTTTCCGTCCTAGGAGGCCTGCGAGGGTGGGGAGAGCAGAGCAGGGCGTCCTCATCTTTCCCCAGCAGCTTTTGGCTTTCACTAAGTCGCAGAAGCTTCCTTCATTCATCTTGCAGGCGCTGCAGCTCCAATGCAAGGTGGGGACGTTCAGAGGCGGGCCTCGTGGCCTTGGCGGCGGCCGGCCCTGCCCGACTTGGGAGGGGTAGGGCCAGGCGGTGCAGCCTTCTCCGGTCAGCTTTGAGCAGGCACAGCCCCTCTGTGGGGCCCAGGTCTGTGGATCTGCAGGACAGACGCGCCCCCCCCCCCTTGCCGTGAAGCCTCCATCGGTTCCCATGCCACCAACCGAGTGACAGGCCCTGGGAAGGGCAGACAAGACACAGCCTTCCTAGCTGGGTCTGCCCTCCCGCCAGCACGGGTGTGCGCGCGAAATCACACACACACACACACACACACACACACACACACACACACACACACACACACACCTCGCCCTCCGTGCAACATACACACACCTCGCGCGAAATCACACACACACACACACACACACACACACACACACACACACACACACACACACCTCGCCCTCCGTGCAACACACACACACACACACACACACACACACACACACATACACCTCGCCCTCCGTGCAACACACACACACACACACACACACACACACACACACACACAGAGAGAGAGAGAGACAGAGAGAGAGAGAGAGACAGAGACAGAGACAGAGACAGAGACACACACCACCCTCCTGCGGCACCCACACGCGCCACATAGACACGCAGTCCGCCCTTCCTGCAGCACGCACATACACACACACACACCACACACACGCACGCACACACAGAGCTCGCTCCTCTTCTCCCCACAGCACGCACAGCACACACACACACACACACACACACACACACACACACACACACACACACACACACACACACACACACAACACACACACACACACAGAGAAAGAGAGGCAGACAGACAGACATCCTCAAGCTTGCCTCTCCTCCTCCCTCCCCGCAGCCGCGGCCGTCGGGCCCTCTTCCCGGAGCGCCGCGCCCGCCGTCCTCCGCAGGCCCCGCCCCGGGGGAGGAGAGCCGGACGCGCGCGGGAGCCGGGGAGGGGAGGTGGGGAGGGGAGAGGACGGGCGGCGGGGGAGTGTCTGGCTGCCCCCGCCCCTCGAGTGAGCGACTGGGCGCGGAGGTCCCCTCCCTCCTCGCTCCGAGTCTGCCAGCTCCCGCTCGCTCCCTGCCCACTCCCGGGGGGCCGTTCCGTGGCGCGGCCGCCGCGGCCACCGCTTCTTTCACACTTTAGTTGCGAGCGGCGCGCCGCGCTCAGTGACTGGAGAGCTGGCCGCACGCCGCCTTCCTGCACGCACGCACGCGGGCCCGGCTCCGGGGTTTTTCGGCTTTTACTCCAAGCAGCGGGGAGGAGGGGGAGCCCCGGCCACACTGTGGGGAGGAGGAGGACGCGGAGGAGGGAGGAAGAGAAGAGGCGAGGAGGCCAGGGGCGGGGGGCGGGGGGCTTGCCACCTTCAGCCCCCCCCCGCGCGAGCGCCCAAGGTAAGCGGGAGCCACCGCCGGCGCGCTGGGCATCCCGGGTGGGCAAGGAGGGAGGCCTGTGGGGTGTCTGCCGAAGGGATGGGAGCCGCGATCCTGCCGTTTTGCCGGCACTCTGCCCGGGCTGGGCTGCTGCTGCTGCCGCCGCTGCCGCTGCGGGGCTGCCGGGGCTGCTCGCTGCAAGGGACAGGAGCCAGGCTGGGGGAGCTGCAGGGGGGGCGTCTGCTTGCTGGGTGGAGGGGCTGGGATGCGGTTAGGGCTGCTGACGACTTTCGTCACATCGAGGCCTGGGTGGCTGGTGTGAGACACCCCTCCCTTCCCACCCGCACCCCGCGCCGCCCTCAGCCTTCCTGCTCTTCTCAAGCTTTGCCTGTAGCCACTGTTACTTTGCAAGCAGGAGCTGGGAAGGAAGGAAAACAAAAAACAAAACAAAACAAAAAACACCCAAATTTAGAATCTTTTGCTAAGTCTCCAAGTCCCTTCTCTCGCTTCCACTAATGGTGCATTTATGTGGGTGATGTGATCCCCGGGATTTCTGAAGTTTTGACCTTTTCAGGGTGGCTTGTTTTCTGTACATCTGTTTGCCTTCCTGGGTGTATTTATTATTCGTGCCCTTGCGCGGCAGCCCGAGGGTGCTTGGCTATATTACATGAGCAGATCTCTCTCCCCTCTGCATGCAGTTCGAGAAGTGCCGCGGCGGCGCCTGGGCTGCCTTTGCTTGGCTGCTTAATGTCCTTCCTCATCATCCACCCTGCCCCCTCCCTCCAGAGAGATTTTTTTTTTTTTTGCCCATATTTAATGCTTGTGTGGGAGAAGTCTCTAGGCTGAAGGGCTTTCATCGCCCATTCATTCCTCTTGTGAAGGCCCTGAATGGCTCAGGCAGGCATGTTGATAAAATTTGGGGGTGCCTTTCTTTGCTTATAGAGTTGCATGGCCAGAGATAAAAATACACACACTGGAACACGCATTAATCTTGAGAGATAGCAAGCACAGTTTGAGAGGGAAGTGATTTGTTTCCAGTAGGAAGTTGACAACCTATGAGCTAGCTACCTTCGTCGTATGTGAGTTAGGAAAAAGTGTTTTAAAATAGAGCTTGTTCTCTGCGTGGCTGGAAGACAGCCATAAGTTCAGTTGCTGAGCAGCTCCGAAAGTGATACACCCTGATCAGCCAGAAGCTCTGTGAAGACGCTTTTCTCTGACTCAGACATTGGGAGGGGGCCCGTTGGCCACAGATTTCCTGCAGGACTTTTTCCCCCTTTTAGACGTGTGGGGAACTGACAAGCTCATTACACATGGTTCTGTGGAACACCTTCCAGTTCAAGGCGATGGGGTTCACTTTCTACCTAAGGAGCATAACCTTTGAGTTTGGTAGAATCCGGATGGACCACGATGAAAGACCTGGGTAGAGTGGGCCCCAGGCTACTTCAGCTCTGATAGGGAAGATTAAGGTGATGGTTAAGAAGGGTCTGTTAAGTTCGAGGTGCAGAATTTGGGGGTTTCTGCCCTTTTCCATACTTCTGGAGCTGGGGTATACGATCGACTGAGTATGTGTTGTGTTGGCTGTGTGGAAATCCAATTAATTGATGGGATTTGGAAGTGAATCTGAACTCCATCATCTGTTTTTGTTTTTCTACTTTGAAGGAAGGAACGGTCCATGGGATAGAACAGCCCAGCGTATTTAAAGGCATTAGAAACTACGCTGGAATTAGCACATCAGTGCTCACAAGTGCAGCATTGAAATGTAATCTATGTCTGGTACTGTGCAAAGGAGGGCCAGAGAACGGGACCGCTAGGAAAGCAGCAAGGACACATGCTCTGGACCCCTTAGATGGGAGGGCTGAGATACTCTGGCATTTAGCTCTTACCTCATTTGGAATATAAACTACACACACACTAACTTAGAACATACACCCACTTGCCCTCCATTCACTCGGGTGGTAGAGAGGAAAAGGTTCATTCTAGAAGGATCTCAATGTTCTTAGCTTCCTTCTTCAGGGTTAAGTTTTCACTCCAAGCTGAAAAAAACGGATAATTTTGTTTTCTTGGCTAGTAATTTACTCTTTCCTCAACCTACCTACCTCCCTTAATCATTTTGTATGGATTTCTGGGAGCTGATAGGGTATTGTATAAAGTGGTTTGATGAGATACTGTCACAAAAGAGGTGGACAAAGTTCCTGAAGATGACACCTGAAGTTGTCTTCCATTCATCAGATGTACTTGGGCTCTCTCTCTTCTCTTTCTCTCTATCTCTCTCTCTCTCCCTCTCTCTCTTTCTCTCTCCTCTCCTCTCCTCTCTGTCTCTCTCACTCTCTTTCTCTTGCCTATGCACACACACACACACACACACACACACACACACACACACACACACACACCACCACCACCACCACCACCAGCAGCAGCAGCAGCAGCCCAGCACACACACACTTAAAAGAAATGACTTGACTCTCTTAAAGAGTCACAAGATATGAATGAAGAACTCCATTCATTGGTTCTGTCTGTTGTGACTGATTCAGCCATGCTACCAAGGATGGTTCACACCTTGTACCATGTCCAGGATGCGGGTGTTTTCATACAGTGTTGGATTTGGCACTGAGCAGGCTTTGATCAATGTTTTATCTGAGTGGTTTGCCCTAGACTCTTGTTTGGTCACTTGTATTGCATCTCTTTATCAGAGAAGATATCAAAAACCTTGTAAGTGTCCCTCTGCTTCCTTTAAGTCAGAAAGATACAGGGGACATTTAGAGAGAGAGAGAGACCCAAGTGTACCGATTACCACAGGCTTCCTTTCAACTCATCTATGTAACTGGTAGCCATATAAACACCTTTCGTGGCAGGCACATTTAAATACAAAGGTCATGGGCTTTTGTATCCTTCAAAGTTTTCTTCTAGACTATGATGGTAATTCTGGCCGGACTCTGTGGAAGAAGGATGTGAGATAGCAGAAGATGTTCATCTCACATTGTCTTATAATGCAATGCTTTGTTTTCCTTCAGCTTGTTAGAATTGAGTGTAAAGGGGGCGTGGCTTTGCTTTGTGTGTCAATGAACATATTTTCCTCCTGCTGTGTCACTGTTGTCTTAGGCTGTGGGTACTGGTTTAAACTGTTTAATTCTGGGTCTCCTCATAGCTAAACTCAAGAAACCTAAACTTGTCGGAGTCGTGGGTTTGAGGCTGTGCATGGGAATGCATTTCAGCAAGGCTTCCTTCCGAGCAGGCACAGATTGTCAATCAGAAGTGAGGCTTGGCACATTTGCTCTTATAATGCAATTTTACGTGAAAATGGTTTTCACATAAAAGTTGACTCACCTCTAACTTTTCAGGAACCTCTTGACTATGCTAAGCAACCCAGGCATCTAGTAAATAAGAATTCACTCTGATAATGGAGGGGTAGACTTAGTTTCATGAAAAAAGTACAGCTCTTCAAAAATACAGTTTTGGAAATGATTACAGGACAGGCTCCACTTCACAGTGGGTGGAGGGTTATGGGAGATGATACAGGTGTGAAGACCCCACATAGTATATATGGTGGGTGTTCATATGTTTCTCTGGTCCTTCTCTATTTCAGTATGTAGAAGTATTTTGAGTAACCTTTTTGTTTATTGTGTGCTTGTATGTATTTGAACATGTACATGTACGTGCAGAGGTTAGAGGACAGCTTATATGAGTCAGTTTTCTTCTTGTACCTTGTGGGTCCCAGAGGTCATAATCAGGTTATAAGGCTTGGTAGCTTGTACCCTTATCCGATGAGCCATGTCACTGATCCAAGTTGAAATAATTTTTATATTACTAATGAGTTTTTAGCAAACATGTGAGTTTTAAGCTATTTCATGGCCCTTCTTTTAGTAAATTGTTCTCGATAAAACCTGAAAAGCAGATTGTAACAGACAGTGCAAAATACTGTTGAGAAAACACACACACACACACACACACACACACACACACACACACACGGATAGCTCTTTTGTGCAGGAAAGAACTGCAGTATTAAAACTGCATTTTAAAAAAAAGTGGTGACAGTTTTGACTTTTAGGACTCATAACTCAGGAGCTTATCTGAAGTGGTGTGTAAATTATACATATACATATTTTTAAAGTAGGCAATCATTTAGCCTGTCTCAGCTCTGAAGTTTAATTTTACAAGTTACAGTTGCAGTAAGAAACAACATGACATGCTGCGGTTATGCAATTATGACAGGAGCGCTTGGGGGTAAACCAGGATAGGATAAACATGGAGAGGAATGCAAGCAATGTCTGCAGTCACAGGTATTAATCTGATCCTCATTTTCCTATAAATGTGTAGCGAAAATGTATTTTCTCGGTTGTAAGTCGCTCAGTTCCCTACACGTGGGAAAGAGTACAGCTTCCCTAATCTGAATGCAAGCTACTGAGCAAGCTACTAGAAGGCAGGACTGTCTCGCTCATCTCAGAAACCCCCACGGCAGCTGGCAGAGTATACTACTTTGCACTCAAATAGTGATCAAACTGAAGGAATTAACTTAATTAGTTAAGGTCTGTGATGTGTTAAAACCTTGGAGAAATACGTTAGATGCAGGCATAGTTTTTAATAAATCTGTGTGGTAGTTTATTAAGATTGGATATTCTGCATCAGAGTGGAGTTTTATAAACATATTTGACAGGGAAGTAAACATGGCAAACAGGATACTGGAACAGATAACCTCAACTCCGAGTTAGGGTCATCTTAATTTGGGATAGCCATGATTTCCATAGCTGATGAATCCTTCTCTCCTGTGATCTTCTTATGTGTCTGAGGAGCTCAGTCAGCACCTCCGTCTTCTATTTACCGTCTCTTACGATTTTCTTTTCATGTCTCCGGACATTCAACTGCAGTGGTAGCAATCAGGGTTTTCCATGCTGGCATCTCTCCTGGCAGAGAGGTCCCGGGAAAGCTCTAGCACTCCCAACTCCCAGTTTATTTGGTCCACAGCTGCTTGCTCCAAAATAACCTGGAAAAAAGCAACATGGAGCCCTGACGGTGCAGTGAGCTCACTCAGGCTCCCACTGGGAGCTGTCTCAGAAATCTGTTCTCTTGGGCTGGCCTTGCTTACCTCCAAATACCCCTTTCACTTTCCTATTCTTCCTGGAGCTTTTACATGTCTTTCTGGCCCACAGATGCCCACCTATAGCCCCTCTTTTGGCATCTCCTCCCGCCATTGTGTTTTTACCTGCAAGAGGAGGTTCATTTGAGAATGGGCTGCCCTAGTATCTTAACCAGGAGCCACTTTTCCTGTGTTCTTCCCACCTGCTGTCCAAAAGCTTCCAAACCCAGATCCTCCCGCTGCCCTCAGGGCCCTGTGCTCAGTCCCACTTTGCCCCACTCATTCCTCCTACCCGTTAAGCCTTAGATCTTGCAGCACATACCTGCCTCTGCCTGTCTCACAGCCTCCCGCCATCTCAACAGATGTGTTTATAGAATTCGTGAGTTGACAGTCATACACTTTATACCTCACAGGATAGGTGGAGTTAGAGCATGGAAGTTCAGGGAACTTTCGGACTTGTTTTCCCTTTTGATTCCATAGTGCTGTATTGGAGACTTGAAAGGCTCCTAGGCCGTTTAATAAGAACCAGAGCTTTGCGCTTCTTTTCTTCACTTGGCGATTCCATCCTCCACAGATAGTAGCGAAAGGAAAAATCCCGATGATGATTGTTATTTTGAAAATTTTGGTCAACAAATCTCAGGAAGCATCTCACTTCCATGATGGTCCCATGCAGAGGCTTTATTACGCACCAGATTCTCTGTGAGAATCACAAGTCGAATGGCTTCCTTTAGCTTTTCTTCTCCTTTGGTTAAATAGACATTGCTGTAACTTGAACCACACCCCTCCCCCATTTGTTGTGATTTTATAGTTCTCCATGATAGTTTGATAAGCTCCTGGGACACATTTATGCCAATAGAAGGCTCTGTAGCAAACACCTTACATTATCGATTTCACCTGTAAGTCTGTAGTCTGTGTTCACCTTATCAGGAAGACTAGAGTGAAAAGGTGTTTGGGTGAGGACTCTGACCTCAATGCATGAAATGAAGTACAGCTCAGGGGTAGGTAGGGTACTTTTCTAGCAGGTCTGAGGTCCTAGGTTTGATTCGAAAATCTGGGGCGGGGACCACATAGGCCCCACATAAGCCATTGACCTGTTGATTCACGACTGGCCTTTTTAGAAAACCGGACCCAAGAAGTAGCTCTGACACAGGAAGTGCAGTGAGTGAGCCCTTTGTTAGAAGGTGCTTTTATAGTGCCACGGGGAGACCATGGTTTAAGTAAGGCTTCCCTCTCTGATGGCTCTCTGCTTTATTTGATGGTGGCAGATAGAGCAGTAGTTTGAGTTCCTCATCACACCCATAGATTCTACTTCGATGGTGACTTACGGCTTTTCCCGCCTGAGAAATAACATCATTTGCCTGGAATGTGGGGACATTTTTCGTACCTGTTTTCAGAGAGGTAAATGGTAAGTGAAGTGGGTCTCATAACAGCCTCAGAGGTGCTGTGAGCATCCCATCCACTCCTGACAGCCTCTCCTCAGTGTGGAGAGAGAGGGTGCATTCATTGTCTCCAGTGTGGTGGTAGAGGCCCTGGATTCACGTGACTTCTCATGAGAAGATCCGAAGGCCCTGGGTAGAGTAAGGTGACACAGAGATGGTTCCTTCATGAAGAGGGGTGACTTCCGTTCTGTCTGAAAGCGATTTTCCTAAGATAGTCATGTAACAGTTCCTAGGATTAGAAGTTTATGAGGGGATAAGCAGAATATACCTTACTATGTATCTCACACAGATACTCCGATGGAGGAATCCACAATCTAACAATCTCTTGGAGTCTCTTAACATCTCCAGAAAATTCTCATGTGCTAGAGACCCGTGACACTCTGAGAAAGCTCCCTCAAGGCAAATCTGCTCGCCTTTGTTGCTTCCTCAGGGCAGCCTTGGAATGGCCTCTCCCTTATGTTTCTCTTGATACTGAAGCCCTTTCTCAAGTCTGAGTTCAGTGCTCTAAGAGTAGTTTCTTCCTTGCCTTTTGTACTCCTGTAACACGTATTTTATTATTACTTTTGGCTTTCGGTCAGATAATTTTATTTCAGTGCAGAGAACGGAACCATGGATGTTTTACTAGACAAGCTTCCCTACCACTGAGCTATACCCCCCACCCATCATTTATATACTTTCTTGGTCCCAGCTAAATATATGCTCTTCTGTCCTGCCCACCAAGCCAGAAGACTTGATTGCATTGTATAAGTAGTTATTGGCTGATTGACAGCTAGTAATTGATGTGAAGCTTGGATTTTTTTTTTAAATGAAAATGATGCCCTCATTTAAAATTCGCTTCAGCTAAATGAGGAAGTCTAGCTTGGATGGAGAATGATCCTGTTGTAGTTGGCCAAGGTTAAGGCAGCTAATCTTTCTTATTTGCTCCAGTAATTTATTGAACAAACATTTGCTTTTGTTGGTGATGATTTGTGTCATCGCAGTGCCTGGCACCAGGGAGATGCTAGAGATACAGAGACTAAGAGGCCAGGCCCTAGCTTTGTGTAGTTCCCAGGCAAGCAGGAGAATTGTCACGTGAACACATGATCTGTGGTGAATACACAAACATGCTTTGGGAGCTGAGATAAGAAAGCACTTGAGTTGGGAGATAGGGCCACAGAATGCCCGTTTTCCCTGGGAACAGTCTTGATTCACTCCCACTGCTCAACACTGATACGTACCCCTTCACCCTCTAAAGGTGTTAGGTTGGACAATAAATGACAGCTTGATACGTTTTTATTTTTCTCACTCTACTCGTTCACTGACTGTTTGGCTAGTTCAGAGACTGGCCTTTTGGGACAAGCAGGTCTGGGAGCAGGGGGGAGATGAGACAGGCCACTGCAGGCAGAAGAGCTTGTGTGATGAGGAGCCACATGGATATGGCTCTACGTGCCTGCTCTTTCCAAGTGATGGAAGACTGGAAGCTGAGGCTGATGAACTATGTGGAGTTCACTGTAGAATATGAACCTTTACCCAGCATATGAGCAATGGGTATCATTGGAAGAGGGAAGACATGTCTTTTTGGCATGGCCTTTTTTTAAGTGTAGAGAAGAGACTAAAAAGGGGGACAATGACAGAACAAGTGAGCTGTGGTATTAATGCCAGCCTGGTCAGGATGCTGAGAGCTAGCCTGGAGAAGAGGTATAGGAGGAGGATGAAAACAGCAACAGAACTGGAAGGAACCTGTAAAATTGGGGGGAAATGATGAAATAAGATGAAGGATAACTGGTAATATTTTCTGAATGGATCCTGCTCACTGAGATGAAAATCCAAGCATTGAGGGAAAAAGTCAGTGGATCAGTTTAAAATATACTGTGTTTTAGGTATGTTTGTTCTCTTAGATGGAGAGGCCTAATAAGCAGCTGGAATTCTGGCCTGGCTTTCAGAAGCGAGGCTGGGATAGAATTACAAGTTTTATCTCAGCTCAGTCATCATTTTTTAGGGAATCATTTTGCAATTTCCATGGCAAGGTTAAATCCCTCTATTCTAACTTCTTACCATACCATGCAACTCCTCCCTTGTATGTCACCTCAGTGTTGCAGTTGTATGTTCATTTTTGTGATTTTGGGATTAACATTAATACTACACCCCAAGCCAAGTGTAAAGCTCATGAGGGCAAGATTGTATCTCTTTGATCCTTCCCTATTTAAAAAAATCCTATCATACATAGGGAGTACAGCACTTGTTTGTGGAGTGGGTGTGTGGATGGATAGAAGATGAATGAATGAAATGTGGTAGGTGCTATTGTGATTTGTATGAGATTTTCCTGGGAAACTATGTAGGAGAAAACAGAACATTGAGTTCTGGGGAACTCCAGCCTTCAAGATGTGTGATAGAAAAGACAAGGAAGAAAATGCAAAATGGAGGTTCTCAAAGAGGCAAACAACTAGACAGGGGAGGTATCTGTGAGAGGATCCAGCAGTGGTGTTTTGTCAGAATTCTTGCATGAAGAAGTAAAATAATACTGATGAACTTTCTCAGGATTTGTGATGTCTCTTATTAAAGAGAGCTGGGACTATCTACTTCATTGAAGAAAATCAAGTATTTCCTTAGTCTTCAGAAAACGCTGGCAACTTGCCATTGTTATGCGAGGGCCTGCTCCATGCAAGGCTTAAATGTCTATCACTGTGTTAGTTTTTAGTTTGTATGTTTAAAAATCTCAGTTTAACACTATATAACTTATGCCAACCCCTGGTGAAGTGGTAACAATACATTGGAGATGTATTTTGGAAGGAGGATGAAACAGCACAATGTTTAATCGTTGTGAATTTATGAGTGTGTGTATTGATTTATAAGGGGATAAAAATACATCCTGCAGATGAATAGCCATTGCGACTAACCACACAGTTGCAACATTATCACAAAAGATGGTTAATTGTCTCTTTTCTACATAAGTGGAGGGCGAGAAGCCATGTCATTAGAGATTTTAGTATAAGTAGGGAAGCCTACTAAGAGTCTGATTCTTGTTTTCAGTCTCTGCAGAGAGACTGGATGCAGAGAGACGAGGTAGAGGCAGGTGAAGCATCCTAATATAGTGGGAAGGGTATTGGCTTTTGATTCATAGATTCCATTCAGATTCCCCCACTTGTAGCTTGTGATGGTGACTTACAGCGGCATTACTTGTATTAAACAGAAGCTCATGCGTACTGAATATTTACTTTGCTCTCAGGTACTGTACTGACTATTTTATATACATTCTCCTTCTTAGTGTGTGCAGTAGCTCACTGCAATAATTATCCTTACTTCTAATCTATAAATAAGAAAAATGGAGACACAGCGTGCTTAGGACCTCTCACCAATGTCTTGTGGGTAACAGTAGTGGTGATGAGACCAGAATTAATTTCTGACTCCATCGTAAGGTTTTTTAATGATTTACTCTTTGCCAGCCTGTGCTCTCTCCTCTGCCTGTTCCCCCTACCTGTGTTTAGTTTCGAAGCATATTACAGACATGGTTATCATCTTGTCTGTACTGACTAGATTACTATTTCTAAAAGATAAGGACCATTTTTTTTCATACAACCATAATTAGCATGCCTTAACTTGTTTCAACAACAGTTCTGTTTTTGTTTTTTTTTTTTTTAAATCAAATACCGGAAGAGCAGATTCTCTTGATTTCTTCTTTCTGTTTTTTAGTGATTCCTTCGTGACATTCAGGATCCAAATGATGCTCATAGCTGAGGGATTCATCTGTTTTTATAGTTGACTTCCTCTCTCTTTATCTGCATCCCTTCCTCATTTTCTTCCCTAGAGTTTATTTGCTGAAGAGACAGCAGCAGGTCCTGTGGAATTTCTGCATTCTGTGACTTCAGGTTGCATCTTTACATTCTTTTCTTTCCTGTTTTTCCTGCATGCTGGTAGCTCATCACATGAAGTGTGGTACCCATCCCAATACATGTGGTCACAGAAACCCTGCTTCTTTGGGGGAAGAGTTAGGAGACTGCACCTTGACTGAGGTCTGGTAGATAGTATGTGAGGTGCTGAGACTGACATCCAGGGGCTAATGGATGACACAGTGGGCTTTGTTGTTGTCAACCTGTTCCTTCTATGATAGAATTATCTCAGGCCCTTCAAGCTGCTGAGGGTCACTGTCACTATAGAGCAGGTTATAAAATCCATCCAGCCTTTTATCTGCACTTGCTAGCTGGAACTTTTCTCTGTGAAACATATCAACCATTTGGTTACCTTGAGGTATATGTCTTTTGGTATAACTAATGATTGCTTTCCTTCCCTCTATTTTAATTAATGTTCAAAATAATGAGTTGGTTTTCTAGTAGCTTCCAGATGAGACCAGTGAAATATTTTGTCGTATTGTTTATGTAAATATCATTATGAACACATGGATTTTAATGCAGTTTGTATTTAAATCCCCTGTGATTATTTATTGATTTTTGTAATTTTTTTTAGACAGGGTCTTGCTTTTAGACCAGGCTGGCCTCCAATTGGCAATCTTCCTGCTTCAGCCTCCAGATGGTCATTTATTTCAAATTTCTTTCTACATTTTTCCAGTAGGAGAGTCTTTAAATTGGTTTCTGAATCTGCTTGACGAAACTAGGAAGTCAGTGACAGATTCATTACTTTCTGGTTTAACAAGGTTTTTCAGATTTATTTATTTCCTGCCTTAATCTTCATTAGTAACAAATGGTATCTAGATACCAGAGGCTAGATATTAAGGACTCTTGCTGCTTCCAGATCTTATTGTTTGTTTTTTTCAGTGGGCAGAATTAGGAAGGTATATATGTATATGTATATATACTGAGATATGGATATAAACACATGCATATGCAGATGGAAGGCACTAATTAATATGCATATATGCATATGGTATGCTCAGTGCATATTTATATATTATTTTATTTAAGGTAATCAAAACTCTTGATTTTTTTCCTCTTAGAAAAACAGTAGCATCCTGTAGTTCCACACATTCCTTTTTGAACTTAATAGTGTATTTGAGAGATCACTTTGGAGTTTTCTCATTACCTCTTACAAATGTGATTCTGCTGTGTTAAAATAACCAAATTGTTCATTTAGATATATTGCTGCCTCTAGTCTTCTGTACTTCCATTGTAGTGGGGACTGGTTTGGTTTTGTTGATGGAGATTTAGTTGCAAATCAAACAAAAAAGTTGAGTGTACAGGACTGCCTTATGAATATTTGTTAGTTTATTCATGGCTTATCTTTATGGTAGGTTCTAAGAAGTAGGATCACTGGGCCTAAGATTAAATACCGTGCAGTTTTGCTCAATGCAGTAGTCCCCTGTTGCTCTCAGAGATGCTACAAGATCCCCAATGGGTACCCTGGAGTGGCAGATCATGACAAAGCCTATTTTAGCCCTATACTTCTAATAAAACTTACTTTATAAATTAGAACATAGTAAGAGGTCAAAACTAAACAATCATGACACCATGCTGTAATTAAAGTTACTTAAAACATGAGTTAGGTGTTTCTGGAAGTTTCCATTTATATATAGCTTCCATATGTAAATATGGAGTATGTATTTCATATACTAATAGATATACTGTAAAGCCTTAATATTTTTGTTATCTAAATAGTGAGATATGATTATAATGTAATTCAGTACCCCAGTCTTGTGAGTCAGGGTCTGTTGTGTCCCAGGGTCTTGGTAACGAGGATGACCTGGAACTTCTGATCTTCCTGTTTTCACTTTCCAAGTGCTGGGTAACAGCTCTTGCACATCATGCCCACTTTTGGTGGTGACAAACCCATGGCTTCATGAATTCTAGGCAAGCCCTCCCCCAACTGAACTCCTTCCCAGCTTCTTTGTATCTTTCTCATAATGAGCTGGGTTGAACTCTTCTTCTCACCATCCTGCCTCACTTACTCCCTCTCTCCACAAATCATCTCTTAAAAATTCCCTCTTTATGTTATATTGGAGATATGATTCCTAATGATTATGAGCTTGAGTTTACTATTTGACATTTTCACTGATTGCATTATTCTTTATATAATGATTTTTGTCTTTTTTATTACTTTGTGTTTTTGAGTCGTACTTTGGAAAAACTGTCCCTATTTTCCAGGCTTTAAAGTAATACCTTATAATAATATAATATAAACCTTGCATATAATTTGTTAGTAGCTATAGTAAATATGTAGAAGAAATTAATTGTAATAATGTTTAACTCAAGACTATTGTTCTAATAAATAATCAGTATTTAAGTTATTGGTATTTGAATTTTTATTAGCACATATTATTCAGAAATAATGTTTCATTATATTTCATACATACATAGAATGTATTTTGATCACATTCACTCCCATTCTAAAATTTTTAACAATTCGTGTATTATTTAAGTTAAAAAAAGATTTAAAGATAATTTTGTGGATGTATGTGTATGCGTGTTTATATGCACCATGTGTGCAGGAGTACTTGAAGGCCAAAAGAGAACATCAGACCCCTGGAACTGGAATTACAGGCAGTTGTTAGCCACCATGCTGCTGCTAGGAATTGAGCCTAAGACCTGTACAACAGCAGTACATGGCCTTGACCTCTGAGCATCTGTATGTCCCTGTTTTTAACTTTTAGCATATCTCAACTTGGTCACTAGCTTCTATTGTAAATACTCGGTCTGTATTTAGATTTCACCTATTTCTAGTTGAAAAAGAGGAATTTCATATAACCATGTCCCAAGTGTACCTAGGAGTTTACCAATAACTGAATTGAGTATAAGTGTTTGACCTTCAATTTTATTTGGTTAATAGTAAACCAAATAATAGTCACTTCTCAAGTACTCAGTAGCTGTGTCTGGTTGGTAGCTGCCATTTTGGAGAGCCTGGTCATAGAGAGACTCACCTATATTGTCTTTTAGTAGTTGTGCGATTTTTGTCATTAACATTTTATTATGTGTTTATCTTAGTGGATGGTGTGGAGACTGGATCCAATTTCCTCTTCTTTCAACCTGGTTATCTGGGTATTGCAAGCCCCTGCTTAAAAAGTCTATTTTGCCCATTGATTTTAGATAGGCCCCAATTATAGAATTAATTTCCATAAATAATCAGTTGTATTTCTGCAATTTCTATTCAGCTCTGTCCCTTCATGCTCCAGTACCTTGCTGTTTAATCATAGTGGATGTAGAATATATTTTAATATTAAAGCCATTCATGGTGCAATACCATCTCATGCTTGGCAAACCCATCAATGTCAAGTGATGGGCAAAGACATGGAACAGAGGGGCCCTGCTTACAGCACTGGCGATACTAAATTGATGCAATGGTTATGGGAGGATGGTTTGGAATACATTATTTCCTTAGCCATCAGGATAGCAGAATAGGGTCTGCTTAGAGTATGCAGCAAGACTGGAGTGGCAACAGAAACTTTGCCATACCAGCCTTACCAGTTTTTATATGAGTTGGGCTGATTTCCCATTGAGAAACTCTTAAACATGTACAAGAATGCCCAGAGCACTGCTGCTCATGATAGCAAAAAACTCTTGAAATGGCCAATGCATCTGCCAACAGTGTACTGAGTGAGGCAGCTCTGTATTCATACAAACAGTAGTGAGAATAACCTACACATTGGTAAGTCACCCTGACGTACCCTTCTGCCTTGCCTTCCCACAAGCCTGCATGCTTGTGGGAAACCAAGATAGGGCAGCAATATGGGAAGGCTCCATTTATGTGACGTTCAGAATGCTCAGTTAAAGCATCTTTTTGACTAATTGGAGATTCACATGTAGGAACATGTATTCGGAAAATCAAGGGGATGGTGGCATTAGAGTTGGAGGACTGTAGAGTCTTCATTGTGAAGGCAGGTTGTACTTGGGAGGGGGCATGTGGGTAGTTGCATGGGTACTTGATGGGCCAGAGATAGGTGTACAGATGTTTGTTTGCATTCCTGCATTAAAATCTACATGCGTTGTTGGTTATTTCATTGCAAAAGAAGAGCCAAACAGCAGGGACCGGGATAAAGACACAGAGGCAAAGCGAAGGTCAGAGTAAGTGTGTGCTGGAGAAAGGCTGCAGGTGCGAAGCCTTGGCTCGTTTTGTTTCTTATGTCATAGCAATAACTTGTCAATTGTATGAAAAACTGAAGGCAAAAGAATTGCATTTAATGTCTGCGTCAAGCAGCAGGATATATGTTCTCATGTAGCATGACGTGTAGACTTGTAAGTTCTTCCAGACTAAGCAAAAGAAATGAGCTACTTAATTAAATTCTCATCGTGACCGTTTAAAACTTTATTGCATGAGAGCAGATCCATCTTCCCTCCTTCCTTTCCTTCTCTCCTCTTTCCTCCTTTCTCCTTAGTTGGGATCTCATATATCTCAGACTGGTCTCATATTCACCTTGTAGTAGAGTCTGGTCTTGAACTATTAATCCTCCTGCCTCGACCTCCCAAAGACTGGGATTATAGGCATGCACCAACATGGCTGACAAGAGTGAATTTTCAAAGCAAACTCTCACAAAGCACATGTTATATTCTAGACACAGTGCGTATAGGAGCTCATTTAGCTTGAATAGCAGTCCTGTGGAAAACTAGACATGGCTTCCCTTTTTGCAGATTAATTAACCAATGCCCAGGAGGGTAAACAACTCGTCTGAAGTCATACAGGAAGTATGTGTGGAGTTCTGATACAGGTTTATGTGGCCCCCAAATCCACATTTGTAATTTCTGTTCCAGAGGATTCTGACTTCTGTTTCTTTTTGTTGAGAGCTTCAGCTTCTCCTCTATCCCTTTTTGCTTGGTGGAGATCCATCCCACCAAGGAATTTTGGACAGGGAAATTCCTCAGGCTTTTGGGCGAAGTTCTTTGTAATATCTAGGTGAATTTTTAACATCAGTTGTAGGCTTGCTTCACTGTAGAACTGCTAAGTGGCTGTTTCCTACCCCTCTGACTTTCATGGATTTGTTGGTGTGAGTGGATTTGTCCAACTCCTCGTTTCCGTATACAAAGCCATTTCTAGTTTGTGTCTCCAAGACTAGCATGAACTCCCAAACCTTCCTTAGGTACAAACCTCACCTAGGTCTCTCTCCAGCTTGTCAAGTTTTAGTACCTATGATGGTTTCTTGCTTCTTAAAGGGCCTACACATTCAAATTTATAGTGGTAAATCAGACTCATTCCCTGATCTTTTATTGTTGGTATTACAGTTTCTAAAAATCACAGAGAGCACTGATAAGTCTTACTTTGTCTTGGTGGTATAGCTGTGTATCTTCTCAAGTCTCCAGGTCTATTCCTCCATCCTTTTTACTGATACTTCCATCAGCAACTGCTGCTAAGGGGGACTGGGTGGCAGGGTGGGAAAGAAAATTCAAATCAGTATTTGGTTGCTAGGGAACCTGGTTTACTCAGAAATTATGACTTCCAAAAATTCTGTAGAAACCACAGGAGAACCACTTGGGAACTGCTGTCTTTTCCTCTGTTGATTCATGCCCCCATGGCCATTGAGCCAATTTCCCTGGGACCTGTTTCAAGGAAGTAAAATATGGGGCGGGTGTGGGGAAGGAAAGAGCGAGGGACATAGGTCAGTGATAGAGTGCTT
The DNA here is from genome assembly GCF_003668045.3 of Cricetulus griseus. NCBI lineage: Eukaryota > Metazoa > Chordata > Mammalia > Rodentia > Cricetidae > Cricetulus > Cricetulus griseus. The sequence continues at coordinate 39,508,348 of NC_048598.1, forward strand.
GCTTAGCATACAGGATGCACAGGTTCGATCCCCAGCACTATCGGAAGGCAATAACATTTTGTTTTTTTGGTTTTTTTGTTTGTTTTTTTATTTTTCGAGACAGGATTTCTCTGTGGCTTTGGAGGCCATCCTAGAACTAGCTCTTTTAGACCAGGCTGGTCTTGAACTAACATAGATCCTCCTGCCTCTGCCTCCCCAGTTCTGGGATTAAATTAGGTGAGTGCCACCACCGCCTGCCTGGCAATAACATTTTGTAATCAAAAAGAGAAAGTCAGTGTAGGAGTGAAAATGGTAGCTTCTCATCTCTTAGACTCTGTTAGTCTTTGTGTGTCTCTTGATGACAAAGGAAGCACTTTTAGAACAACTGACAAGTCATATATTTCTTCTGTTTTCACTGTTTTGAGTCTTTGCCAAGTCAGCTTTAGGTTTGACTATCAGGAAACATGTTATCTCATTATGTAATCTCTCACATGGTACTTTTATGATAGTATGTGTGAGGATGAAATCTTCAGTTTAAAACGTCATGATTAACCAAATTAAAACCTAACCACATTTTCCCTTGAACAAACTGTTTGTGATTGGCGAAGAGACAGTATGTAAACATGGAAGTGAGTGGGAGCACCAGCTTGGGCCTCTAATACTCTGACAGTTCATGTGCTCACCTTTTCGGGACCCCTTTTTTGTATCTTAAATATCACAAAGAAAGGATTCAAGCAAGGGCCAGTGACAACGAAGGAAAAACAACCCTGATCCTTATGATAAGCTATTTATTGTTCCTTGGGAAGTGTGATTTCTATTTGAAGGTGGGGCCAGGTTGCTTGTTAAATGGCAAGTGGATAGCAATGGGGAGAGGATTTGATGGTCTAGCACTGCCTGCCTTCATAGGGCCCGAAGACATCCCTGCAATGTAGGAAATACATTCAGGATGCTTTTTCCAATGATTGTTCCATTATAGGGCTATTCAGGAAGGACTTGAGGCTGCTTCTGACCCCTTTTTATTGTGCTGTAAGGAGCCAGCTGCATGTGTGAGGAGTAAGGGAAGACTCAAAGTGGAGACTTTGGTTCAGTTTTGGAAGCATATAACAGTAAACGAGTCTTCCTCCTCTTTCTTGTTCCTATACCCCCTATTTCTCCATGGATTTGAATCTTTCGTGTGGAACTGACTGTGAGTTATCACATTTTACATGTCTAAAATAAGTGGGAAAAATTAAATGAATACCTAGATGCTATTTCCTGTAACAGAATGAATATACATTTATCAAGTAGCTTTTAATGTGAAAAACTCAAAGCATCTCTTAGGTTGGTATTTTCTTTCTTTTGAATCCAGCCCCAGGAGTCCCATGTCGAGCTCCATTCCCCACTTAGTGTAGTGTACGCATCTGCTAACCCACTGCACGCTCATCTGGAAATACACAGACATGTTTCCCCCTCAAACAGAATACACTATCTTGGATTGCTTTGATATGTTTAATAACTCCCTGTTCCCCTTGAAGCATCATGATTTTTGTGGGAATGAGGAAAGGCAGACAAGGGCATTTAAGACATTCATGGCTACTGGGTTGTCAGATGAGAGTTATATTTGACATACATATTTTTATTCCTTTTTATCAAGTATTCAGGAATTTTTGTGGTGTGTGTGTGTGTGTGTGTGTGTGTGTGTGTGTGTGTGTGTGTGTGTGTGCTGGTTGCACTAAGAGTCATGATGAAAGGAAGTGTTTACAGAGGCAGGGTCCGTTTCTTGCACCGAATGGGCAGATAGGTTAATGGATATCAGGAGAGGAAGTTTGGAGACCACTAGGTAGCACTGAGAATCTGGCTTCTCATTCTCACATCTTATTTATTAACTTGGCCTCTAACTTTGTTAGCTCAAATGACTGATACACTCAGAGGAGTTGGAGGATTAACAGACCAATAATACTAAGATTAGGCAGCCAGGGAGGAGAAGACTAAATAGGAAGGGTAGCAATTCAGCATCTCCTTGTTGAGTAGGTAGATGACTCAGTACACTTGGTAAAACATTAAAATTGCTCTATTAAAACTGGGAAGTGTGTGAATGTTAATATTATTACATCACAGTGAGGAATGGCTTGTTTTTGTTGGTGGCGTGTTTGCAAATCAGACATAAATCCTGAACTGAAACATTACTTTTCACTGACTAGATGGGCAGCTGAGTGAACACAAAAGCCCAGTTAACTGATTCTGTAGCAGCCTCGGAGTTCAGAAGATTTGTGCTTATAGGTGAGCTCCTGCCCATGAAGGGACCCTGGCATTCCATAACAGAACCCCTCCCAGTGGTGGGAAAACACTGCTGTATTGCCTTGACTATTCATTCATTCATTCATTCATTCATTCATTCATTCATTCATTCATAAATTCATTCATTCATTCATTCATTCATTCATTCATTCATTCATTCAAATCAACAGTGGATTGTCATTGGGTCATCTGCTAGTACCTGGCTGGGGCTTTGTTAAATTGAGGTATAAAGTAAATGTTAGCTATTGTCAGAAATGATTGTATACACCTTTAATCCCAGCACTTGGGAGGCAGAGGTAGGCAGATCTTTGAGTTTGAGGCCAGCCTACTCTACATAGAGAGTTTCTGGATAGCCAGGGCTACATAGAGAGACCTTGTTTCAAAAAAAAAAAAAAAAAAAAAAAAGCTAGCTATCAAAGAGGTCTTAAAAATCTGTTGAGTATTTTAAGGAAAGGAATCCCTGATAAGAGCTTAGATATGGGCAAAGTCACTGGCAGGGCTAACTGGACAGAAAGCCAAGACATGTTTTCCTGAAGGCTCCACCACCCTTAGGGGATTCTCTGACATTTGAAATAGCAGTTGTAAATTGGTCAGATTTCACCATCCTTTCTCTTACATCCCAATCTGATGAAGTCTCATGCATAACAAAAATAACACATTAGTGGCCTTTTATCTAATGCTGACAATGCTTATTCAGAAATCTTAGAAGAAAGTCTGTGCCTTTCGCTGTTCTCACGGTGACCCAGTGGGCTTAGATGTCAGCGGTTCTTTCTGCTGGAGACTACCTAGACTTACTTCAGCAAGAAGGTGAGACGTGGGTAGTTCCCAACACTCTCTTCTCTCTTTTAGGATTTTAAATGATATTTTATTTTATATTTATTTGTTTAAATTTATTATTTTAAATTCTATGTGTGGGTGGGTTCAGGGATGAGTTTGTGCACATGAGTGCAGGTGACCACAGAGGTCATTGGTGTGGGATTCCTCTGGAGCAGATATTACATGCTGTTGTAACCTGCCTGACATGGATGCTGGGACCCAAAATCCAGTCCCCTGTAAGAGCAGTGTCCTCTTTGAATTGCTGTGCCATCTCTTTAGCCCCCAACACTATCTTGCTCAGGACGTTTTTGTTTGTTTGTTTTGTTTTCCCCTTTATTTTTACTCAGTTTACAGAAACAGATCCCTTTGTAATTTGGGGGCACCTCAACCTGAAGTTTGCTAAAATTGATAGGATCTTGCTGTGCCTTCTCCTTGCTCAGGATGAATCATAGCTGGACACTCCCAACCCCCACCCCACAACCTGTTCTTTGTTCCTTGCTGTTTAGATCCCTCTCATGTTGGATTTGATTCTGATCTTTACCTAGTGTAGGAAGAAGTCACTTCACAATACTGGGAAGAGGTAAATGAAACAGAGCAGGCATTCTGGAGGGTAGGGATGTGGACCACAGAGTTAAGGGAAGGGAGGCAATGCCAGCAGAAAATGAGCTCAGTGGACTCTCAAGGCAATTTCTGTCCCATGTGTCCTAGTGGGAATGGTTTCTTCAGTGAAGGGTTTCCTCATGGGTTCCAGCAAATTCAAACAGAAAGACGAAAGGGATCTTTGCCAAAGTATTAGAATTCTCTTGGTCATGAATTACCAACTCCTTACAGAATAGCAATTAATTCCTTGCTGAGTGCAGACTTTGGTCTTTAGGCCCTGCCCATGTGGATAGCTCATCTCTCACCTTGCACCATGCCAGGCTCACACTGGGCTTGACAAATATGTACTGAATTGAGTTAAATGTTGTGGTGACTCCAGGAGCCCCAGGGACTTGTTTTTCATTTACCATCTCTCTGAGTTACTGAGTAATATCCTACGTTCTAGCCATACCCCCATTGGCTTTACTCTTATTTATGCCTTTCCCCTAGCAGGGCATCAGAGTAGCTACCGGCAAAAGAGAATCAAAACATTTATATAAATTTGTGTAAAGGCAGGGAAAGAGATATAGCAGAATGGGGATAAAGGGATAAAAAATTGGCAAGCTTATAAGAAATAAAAATGATATATTAAACATTCTCTATGGAGAAGAAGTTACAGAGATAGTAGGAAATTTATTTTTTCAATATGAACTGAAATAATATTTGTTTAAAAATTTAAAATACTAACTGCAACAGAGTTTCTATAGCAAAATCCTTTCTTCAGCAGCCCCAGCAGGCTAGGCTTGGTCACCTCTTCCCTGTATGCAATTAAAGAGGTGAGCAGTGGGAAGCAGAGAGATTTGTTCATTGTGACTGCCTCTGTAAAAGGGAACAAATAAAGGGGTCCACTGACCCCAATCCCATCCTCAAACTACCCTCGTGTGCTTTAGAGAAAGAACTGATGTGTAGGCAAGAGAGCTGTGTACTTAAGCAGTCCTGGTCAAGATGGGGTCTGGTTGATCATTTTCTCAGTTCTGCTTCTGAAAGGTGATTAAAGAAGTCCTTATCGGTTCTGAAAAAGAGTGGGTGCTTCTTTTTTAGAGGATCTGAGTGTGATTGAGACTCCAGCTCCAGATCTGATACTTCTGCAGACACATACACTCGTGTGTACCAGCCACCTTCCATACACATAATTAAAGTTATTAATAATAAAGAAGTCTTTATTCCTTAAAGAGGTAAGGTGGTTCCCAGGACACATTCCTGGGTATAGCTTCTCTTCAATGGGTAGTTTCTCTCATCTGCTGGGTGGTCTGTCCTGGGTGGTTTTGAAGTTCCTGGAATCCCAGGTGACGCAGGAGGGAAGGTTAAGGACAATGACAACCCTGTGCCTTCAGCCAAAGTGAAGACTAGAGACACAAAATGCAGGCAAATGTCAAGCTTTCATCTCTTAGCTCCACCATAGGCCAAGGGAGGAATCAATACTTTTTAGCAAAAGCATCTAGGAAAAAAGGTTTTTATCTAGAAAAATAAGCTACAAGTTTCTTTCTTTTCTTTTTTTTTCTTTTTTTCTTTTTTCTTTTTTTTTTGGTTTTTCAAGACAGGGTTTCTCTGTGTAGCTTTGGAGCCTATCCTGGCACTCCATCTAGAGACCAGGCTGGCCTCGAACTCACAGAGATCTGCCTGCCTCTGCCTCCCGAGTGCTGGGATTAAAGGCGTATGCCACCAACGCCCAGCAGCAAGTTTCTTCTTATTTCAGGGTTTATTGATATGGCCTGTAAGAAAAAGAAAATGCTACCTAAGCTAAAAGATCTGTGAATAATTTTTCTCAGAAACACAGAATCGGAAGCAATGTTTTGATAATTGTATAGATGAAGATGGCTAGAGAGGTTGGGAATTGTCTTGGGAAGGCCATTCCAAAACATAGGATGATTTTTGGATAGATACCTAGGATTTTATGTCTTCACTCACTCTAGCTTCTGAAGATGCTGAATTTTCAAATTTGTAATAGCATAAGCCATAGTGTAGATTGGACTGTGGGTTGCTATGCAGTGTTAAAACAACAGTGAGAGCCAGTTCATTTCCAGGTGGACATATTTCTGCAAATTGAAATGAATTACAATGGGTTCTACATAGCAAAAACTTGCTAATGGTTTATGATGGTATTGAACAAGAATTTGTAATTAGGTTTTAGATTTTTTTCTAACATATTCTTTGGATTTATTTTACCTGACATAATGAAAGTTTAATTTATCAAAAATACTTCTTTTTTTTTAAAATCTGTCAGATAATCTTGCTTCTCTTGGGCAATCATAAAACTCTACATTGGTAATGTAAATGAAATATTTTCAGTTTGGAGAAAATCTCTCATCGATTCTCTGTATTCTTCTGACAATATTTTTGTTTAAATTTGAATCTTTTTACTTAAAGGACAGCTTATGATCAAATCCAAGATCCAAGGGTCTGTCTCCTTTCCAGGATTTAGCTGCTAAGTGTGCTTGCTTTGAGGAAATTGCTTTGAGACTCTAGAATTCTACAATGCAGAACCAGGGGATGCTCCTTGTTCATGAGTGACAAGTGAGGATGCTCCTTGTTCATGAGAAGGGTGGCTGCTCTTATTCATGACAAGGGAGAATGCTCCTTGTTCATGACAAGGGAGGATGCTAATTTTGCCATTTGTAGCAAGCTGCTGAGCACCTCTTGGTGCTTTCACTCTAGGTGTGAAAAGTGAGTGCCATCTTTCTCTTAATCCAGCATGATTGAAGAGGATTGACTATATGTATTTCTTCAGAGGCTATTCTTTTCTGCCATAAGCCAGTTTAGTTCTGATCCTCCTGGTTTGCTTCACTGAGTTAGGAGCCCCGATGTGAGACATTAAACTTACTTGATGTTCTAATGCTACTGATATGGCTGGGAAATTTGAAAGATGGTTGTGTATTTAGAAATTATTTAAATTATTTAATAGAGATGTCCATCATCATATAGAACCCCAAAGGAAAGGGATTTGCTTTGCCTTTCACTCCAGTCTTCCTGTAGGTGATGGGTTCTGTGATGATTATATCATTGGGTAGTTTTTCGATTTCTGCTTAGTTTAATTACCTTATGTCACCCACATTTAAGCATCGTTCCTGTGAGATAAAACAAAGCTTTTATTAGAAAGTAATGACGCCAGGTCATTGTTCAGAGATGGGCTGCAGGCTTGCAGTGGGACTTCTTGTGTAAGGACTGCATACTTGAAGGTGTATCTTATGGACTCAGGTCTAGAACATATTTCCATGTGTAAGAGTGCTCTGACAGGAGGTAAGCATCCCTTAGTGGGAGCCTGAGTCAAATAAACAATGCCTAGGCACTTACTAAATAGTATTTGCTTAGCGTATGTATGTGTGTGTTCACACCAGCAAGCACACCAGAGATCAAACTGAGTGATTTCCCTAGCCCTATTTACTTGTTTCTTTAAACACCACAATAGTAAAGTCAAAATCCAGAAATTCCATTTGGCATCAGTCATGTGAAACCAGAAGAGTGTTTGTGTCTAGAAATACATTGTGTAAGGCCTGCCTAAGGACATTAAAGATAGTCTACGAAGCTGACCCTGAATTTCCCTGCAGCCACTTGAAAGGAAGAGGCACAATTGGTTGTAAAACTCAGTTATGGGGTAAAAATATATCATTGTTCTGGACAAATGTGGCTATTTCTGTTACTAGACAGGGGGAAGTTCTCCTTTTGAAGGGACCTTGAGCATTGGCAGTCTAACTTCACCTGGGAAAAGCCCTGGTGTGTTCCCCAGGTTGTCTAAAAATAATTCTGTTGATGACTTCGAGCAGGAGCTTTGTAGGACACGGCTTCTATACACCTGCAGGAGTTAACTCAGGATAGGCTCAACACAAGACCCCACAAGCAAGTGGAAGGAGTCTGTTCTCTGCAGTTCCTCCTGCCATTTGCTGGGTAGAACTGTGTTGCTGGAGAGGCCCTGCAGTGGTCACTTTGAGCAGACTTTGAATTCTTCAGTTTAGAGAGTGATTGAGGCTCCTGTATGCCACAGTGTATGGGCATTACAAAAGGTAGGTGAGAGAAAGTCTTAAAATGCTAGTATCCAGGGCTGGGGGCGTGGCCTGGTAGAAGAGCACTCCTCTAATATGTGGGGCCCTGGACTCAATCCTCAGCATAGCAAAATTCCCCAGCATCAAAAATGGAAAAATCTAACACCTACCATCCAGCTTCTGAGGTAAAACTCATCTTCAATTCCCGTAAAGATTATAGCATATTTATAGTCAGTGGTAGCATTCATTGGAACTAAATCTGACAGTGTTAAGAATGACTGGGAATAAGGAAGTGTGTAGTTTCTTTGTATTAGCATTGTTGTTCCCCATGGACAGGTGAATGATGTCATATGATAGTAATATTAGGTTCATTCATGTGTCTGAAGTCTGAAGAATATTTCTTTCCTGTGTTTGGTTGCTCTACAGGTTGTCAGTGAATCTCTGTGGTAGCTATCCTGGACCTCACCATACCAGGTGAATCTTCCCCAAGGGCACCCAGGAGGCTGAGGCACTGAGTGCAAGAACGCACGTACACACAGTTCACTGTCATAGAAAATGAAGTGAAGTACCCTTCATCTTTGCTCTTATTCCCAGAGCTATGGGGAAAGGTGTCTCTACCATTGAAATATAGCTGTGTGTGGCCAAGTTATCTTCAGGCCTGCTTTTCTTATTTGTATTTCTTACATAAGGGAAGTCAAAGGAAAGGATGGGTGTCCTGGTTTGCTTTCTGTTGCTGTGATTAAGACCATAACCAAAAACAACCTGGGGAAGAAAAGGTTTGCTTCAGGCTGATACTGAGGCAAGTCAGATCCGGAACCTGGAGGCAGGAGCTGTTCCAGAGATCATGGAAGAGAGCTGCTTACTGGTTTCCTGTCCATAATTTGCTCAGCCTGCTTCCTTGTATCACCCATGACCACCTGCCCTGGGGTGACACTGTCCCCAGTGAACTGGGCCTTCCCATACCAGCTGTTAATCAAGAAAATGTCCTCCAGACTTGCCTACAGGCCGGCATTTTATGGAAATATTTTCTCGGTTAGGATGATTCCCTCTTCCCAGATGTGTTGGGTTTGTACTAAGCTGACAAAAATCCAACCGGCATAAAGGAGACAGGGATGTGTCAGATCCAGACAGGCGGAGCAAGAAGGAAAGTCCCTCTGACCTTCGCTTCGCTGTGCACACACTGCAGGTATATCTTCATCATTCTAGGTGATTCCCAGGTACCATCGTGCACTCTCGTGTGGGATTTATTATAACAGCAAGGCTGACAGGCCTACAGAGTTGTTTTGTAGTAGATCACATGAAATGTAGAGTGTCTCTTCTCACCCTGGAAAGCCTGACACTGAACCAGAAGTTAATAGCTGCTCATTGAGTTCATTTGGTTAGACACTAGCGAATAGGCTTTGGGTTGTAAATGTCACACGATCTTCCTATGGGAATCACTGTGTGGTCCACAGCTGACCCTTTAAACATGAACCAAATGGAGAAGGCCTCTTGGTGGTGGTGGTTGGGAGATGTTATTAGAAATGCAGAATCAAAAGCCTAACCATGCTATCATTTGGCAGTAACCATTCCAGCCTCATGTTTAATTTCATCTTCTTGAATAGCTTTATGTAGCTTCCATAGATCAATTCTGCTTTTGGTTGATATTGGCCTTTTGTTAAAATCTTGGAGTGCCATTTGTAAGTTTTGTGCTCGGGACTAAAATGGATAGTTCTGATTACTGGCTTATTGATTGTCTTGCCTTCTACAATATCTTTTCCTCCAAATCAAGACTTTCTTTCCCAGAGGGATGAGAGATGTTCAGGAGTCTGAGGAGGCTGAAGAAGCTTACAAGACTGGTGAAGATTAGAAGGTTGTGGTTGACAAGGAGGAGATCATCCATGGAGCAGGCTGAAGTGTGGCTGGGTGCTGCCGTGCAGCCATCATGAGTCTTCAGCCATGCCGGGGTGGGCCCTTTGTCAGCCACACACCTAAGTAACCTTTCCATGCTCCTGTAAATAACCACAAGAAACTCTTTGGTTCACCAAACAGGACTTGGATAGAATCATTTCTTTGGGGCGAAGAGACACTTGTCCACATCTCCCCAGGAGAGAGTGTTAGAAGACTCTTCTTATCTCTGTGGGGTGGGGGGGAGCAAAGCTCTGTGCTTCCATTGTTTCATTTTTCAGCTCTTGAATATTATTTTTGTTAGGTCAGTGGTGCATTTGATGAAAATGGATACAGCTTGAGAAATGTGGCCACGAGACTATAATGCTTCTCCCCACTGCCCAGAGCCTTACTTGGGATTAGAAGTTAGTTATGAACTTGGCCATATGAGTGGTTTTGTTTGTTTGTTTCATATTCTTGGAATGATCATTTACAAATAGTGGTTTCCACTGGGCATGGCAGTTCTAGTTTCTGGAGCATGGGTCAAGTGTGAGTTCTTGGATTAGAGAGGGACATGTGTCAGCAAAGGGGCTTTATGCGTTTAAACACACTCACCTGATGGATAAGAGGCAAGAGCCTTCACTACTGCCTTTGCTGTTAGTTAGAAGTATGACTTTGAAGAATCATTTAGCCTTCCTAACTGTGAGAGTGACCCACTAATGGTCTTGAGTTTCATTTAATAGAGATTGGAAAGCCATTTAAAAGTTGAACAAGAAAAAAGAAAGTACCAGAAGTATCAAGGAGTTAAGAGTAGCTAAGTTAGAAAGGTACCGTGTGTGCTTTTAGGTACTTGTTATACTCACCCATGCTGGCTGGAAAACACCATCCTGCCACCTCACTACCAGGCAACTTGAACAAACAGCACATTGGGAACTCATCTTTATCTTGAAGCTCTGGTTCTTTGAGAAGGATGACCTTGCATGGCATAAGGGTTTTGGTGCTGATGGTGCAACCTGAACTGTCGTAGGATGAGTGTGTTGATTTCACAATTGTAAGGGCAAGGTTGTTCTCTCTATCATAACATAGAGGAAGAAGGACCATTCCTAAGTCCATTACTCAGGAACACACATTAAAATCTGTTACTGCATGGTTTTATTTATTCATTGCCAGCTTCAGTTGAGAGTAAGTGGAAAATTCCAGAAATAAAGAAGCTGTGATTTGAAAGTACATGCCATTCTGATTAGCATGCTGAAATCGTGTGCCATCTTGTTCCGTTCCACTGGAATATGAATGAACTGTTTGTCCAGTGTATCCATACTGTATGCTCTACTCACCTGATAATCATTTAGGAGCCATGCCAGTTGCCAAATCAACAGTGTGTGCTAGTTATCCTAAGAACATACTGTTGAAAACACTTTATTATAGATACTACCTTTTTGGGGAAAAGCCACGGTTCGTAAAGGGTTCATACGCTATGATTTAGATATAGTTTGTCTCCCAAAAGTTCATGTCTCAGAAGCATGCTCACCACTGTAGCAGTGTTGAAGTGATGGAAGTTTAGGCCTGGTGAAGGCTAATTAGGTTTTGAGGGCCTTGTCCTCAAAGATTAATGCTGGACCTGCATATGAGTTATATTGTTTTAAAGTGACATGGTTAAGAGCACTTGCTGCCCCTGTGGGAATCTGGGTTCAGTTTCTGGCACCCACATGGTGGCTCACAACCTTCTGTAACTCCAGTTCCAGGAGACCTGGCACTTTCTTTTGGCCTGCGTAACTGACACAAGACATGAAAGTGATGCACATGTGTTCATCCCGAAAAATAATATAAGTAAATATAAAAAAATTAGCATGCTTGGCTTCTTGAATTACTGTAATGCAGTTGGGTGGGATTGGGGGCGTGCTAGGATGCTAGCTTATGTTCTTAGATTTCTCATGCTATGAGCTAAATAATCTTTATGGACTATCCAGCTTCAAGTGTTTAGATGTAACAACAGAAAATGGACTAGTATAAGTAGTTGAGGCATCCACTGGACATCTTGGGATGTACCTACTGAAGAGTTAGGGTTACTGTAATAGGAATCCCAGTTTCTCTTCTTATTTAAAATATATCCCAAACCAGAAAGATTGCCAGGGAGGAACTAAATCTTCACAAAAACAAAGTAATTTTCCTAAAGAGATTGTCAGTTGAAAAGAATCTAGATAGTTACTCCCGTGAACTAATGTATTCCTCTCTTTGCTGGCATTTGTTCAGTAAATATTTTGGGGGTGAAGGTTCTGTCATGTCACTTCAAATATTTAGGTAAGACTTGTATTTATTTCACTGACAGCTACTAATCAAATCATGAACTCGGGAGTGAACAATTTTTGCCTTACACTGAGTTCAACAATTTTTACATTTCAGTGTCTTCATGGTCATCTTTGGAGCTGCCATTTCTTCCAGAATCTTTGAAGATTCTTTGAAGAATCATATTTTAATGTTTTGTTTTCATCAAGCAGGTGATGAGAATAACAATACAAAAAGAATGAAGTTTGTGGAAATTAGCCCATTTGCTAGACTAGAAGAAAATGAACTGAAGTCATTGATTCAACGTTATCCATCTGCATGTGTATCTCAGTGGTAAATATCTTCCTAGTGCCTTCAGCGATTTTGTACTAATTCCAAAGAAAGGCCTTGTCATTGTGTAAAAACAAACCAAACCCAGGCACATCCATCACCCTGTATATGTGGAACTCCTCTTTAGAATTTTCCTTCAAAGTGAGATTATGATCCGCAGGAGAGAACCAGTTTCATGACTTCAGGGTTACACCTCATTTTTATGAAATACAGCATTACTCAATGTGATTACCTACCCCGTTTGGCAGGCTTGGCTCTGCATGCCTGCTGGTTGCTACTCTGTGTTCAGGCCTTCAGAAGATGACAGATTGCAGCCTCTGGGCTGTTGGGGTGCCATGGGAGCTCAGAAGGCACCATAGTAGGGAGATTTAGTACATCAGGGTAGACTTCCTGGGCTTCTGGAAGAAGTGGCAGCTTCCAAAGATGACCATGAAGACACTGAAATGTAAAAATTGTTGAACTCAGTGTAAGGCAAAAATTGTTCACTCCCGAGTTCATGATTTGATTAGTAGCTGTCAGTGAAATGCCTGAAAGCTGAGGGACTAGAGTTTGGCCAGATGATCTGTGACAAGGAGCTGGGTGGTCTCCTCTGATTCCACAAGTAAGTGAGTGTGTGTGTGTGTGTGTGTGTGTGTGTGTGTGTGTGTGTGTGTTGCACATGTGCCTGTGCTTGCACTTGTGTGTGTAATCCAGTTGATTCGTGCTCTGCCCTCAGTGTTTTGGGCTCAGCGGTGCATGAAGGAAGGGTGACTGCCTGGGCAAGGCGGGACATGCTGCATGTGATATGGATTACTGTCACAGCACTTCCAAGTGAAGAGAAAAGCTGCATATAAAGAATATGGCCTTTGCTGCCATCAAGGGAAAAAAAAAAACAGTCAAAATATAGAGCTGCTTCCATAGCAACAATGCTATTTTTTAAGTATAGTTAGATCCTAAGTAGGCCCTTCCCACAAAGACACTCATGTGTCAGGACAACACTGACAGTGGTTGCAGTTGGGGAAGGCTTTTAATTAATCTTTTTTTCCCTAAGGACAGCCTGTTTATTTTATATTAAAATTGCTACAAATTATAGATCTCAAAATTAAGACTAGGATTGTTATCATGATTAAAACCATTTAGTAGGGATTTAAAATTTGGGGGGGGGTCAGTTAACAGTTACCAGAAAAGGAATTTTTGTCATTTAGGTGGAATCTAATTTTAGATCTTGGGACTCAAAATAGAGATTTAATAAGCAAGATAGAAACCAGTTAGCCATGTATGAGATGTTTCATCAAAACCAGGCAATTTCTAATGTTGAAATGTTAGTTTCTCTTTTAACCTCAGCGCCTAGTTTGTGAGATGGCCACCATCTGTTTTCTTACATGGTGTCTGGGAGAGAAACCATAGGCAAATTTAGGTGAAAAGACAAAGTAACCTGTGCTGGAAGAAGTCTAGGCCTTTCAGGTGACACAGCTTGGTCATATTTCTTGTATGGGGACTGGCCTCCATTCCCTAGTTTCTACTCTCTTTGGTTCAAGAGTTGGGTGAGGTGGCACCAGTTGCCTCAGAGAAGGCATTCCCAGCTCTGTCTCCATGCCCAGCCAAACAAGTGGGAGACTGATTTGTAAGCTTTGATCTCTCTTAAGAGTGGTTGGCCCTTCTGGTAGTTCTTGCTCATAGACTCTGTCTCCTTTGTGTCCAGATATTGATCAAGACTTTGACTTACCATTGTGAAGATGCACAGGAGTGAACTTCAGTAGAGTCATAACTTTTTCTGCTGCTCTGTGGGACCTCCTGGACCCAGCGGTCCTAGTTGAGTTAGGGTTTCTTTGCTGGGCTTGTGAACTGGTTGTCAAACTTCCTAATGCCAGAAGCCATGGTCAAGAAATAGCCGACTTACTGAGTACCATTTTTTCCTCTTTGTGCATTTATAGGCTTCTGTCATTGAATGTCAAGATCTGTCAAGATCAGGACTACATTAGCTGGGGCAGCATGATGCCAGTTACAGCAAAAACTAGTAAAGAGGTTAGTTGTTGTCCTGGTCACGGCAAGCCTTTAGGGAGACCGGGGCTGATTTCAGTAGACTGTGCCATTTCTCTGTGTTCTGTTGTTGGTTTGTCTGTCAGAGTGTCAGGATGATTTTACAAGAATACCAGATATTTTATTACAAAAGTACAGCTTCAGTCGGGCATGGTACATTCCTATAATTCCAGCACTGTGGAGGCTGAGGCAGGGAGATTGCAAGTTCAAGGCTAGCCTGGGCTGTATAGTGTGAACATGTCTCATAAAACAATCAAGAAGAATGCAGCTTCTTTTGTGGTATTCTTCTTGTTCACTTCTTTGAGTCCTGCTTTTCTGTCTATCACTAACTGCATCCAGAGCCTTTTAAAAACATGGCTGTAGGTCTTACTATTTGACACTGTTGAAGATGTGAGTCAATATTGTATTGAGGGAGGCAAAGTGGGACCTCAGCCCTGGGTCTGCAGAGAGCTCACTTGGGCATTTCCAGTGGTGTAGTCTTAGATTATGTAGTCTATTTAGTCTTTCTGAGGCCAGTTTACTCCTGTGTAAAATGAGGACAATGATGTCTTCTTGTTCATTGGCTTCTGTGAAGATGAGATGAAATGTTAACACACCATGGCTGGTGCATAGTAAACAGTCACTAAATGATGTTGGCATTCAAGTGCTTTTGTACTTCAGTACCTTTGTTCATTCTTTTTTCTTGCTGTGACAAAATATCCAAGGCCAGAGTAATTTAAAAGCAAAGATTTATTTAGCTCATGATTCTCATTGCTAGAAGGTCTAAGCGGTGTGGTGTTGGAGTCTTTTGAGGATATCCACCAGATGGTAGAGAACATGCAGTAGCGTGTTCGAGTGTGATGAGTAGGTGCGTGTAGAAGAGGCTGAGGAGTTGTGTAACCTTGCTTTAAAATAATCCACTCCCGAGTGACCAATCCAGCCCCACAATAACCACGATTCAAACAGGAAGCACACCAATTACTCCTTTGGTAGCATGCAGAGTATCTTCCTGTACCAAAGACACTAGCATGTAGGGGTGAAGGCTCTGTGTAGGCACCAGTTTGATCTCTCCATCTTCCATAAGTTGTGTAGGTGTTGTCTTCAGCAATAGGGGCCCTTGCTGTCAGTTTGAGGAGAACAACGTATAGTCCTGGCAAAAGTCTGCGTTGTTTGGGAACTTTCTGGCCAACAACTCAATTAACTGTGACCGAATTCTGGTATTGGAAGCTTCATTTCGTGAGAAGAGATGTCCAGGTGGGTCTCAGTCCCAGTGTTTGGTGGTTTTATTTAGATCTTCATATATGTTTATATTTTATGAAGCTTCTACTGTATTGCATTTCTATACTACCCCTCAAATGGCCCTTAATTTTTGCTGTCTCTCCCTGCATTCCCTCCCTTGCTTCCCTCTTTGCTCCCCCTCTCTACTTGGTCCTCCTGTCCCAGCCCCTCCATCTATCTATAACTTTCTAGTCTATTTCCCTTTCTTAGGGAGGTCTGTCTGTTGCCTTCCCTCCTTACTCCCTACCCAACCTGTGTGGTTCTACAGATTGTAGTTTGTTTATCATTGACTTAACAGTTAGTATCTACATATAAGTGAGTGCATAGCAAATTTGTCTTTCTGGGTCACCTTACTCGGGATGAATTTTTCTAGTTCCATCCATTTTCCTGTGAATTTCAAATTTCATTTTTTAACAACTGAGAAATATTCCATTGTGTAAATATACCACATTTTCTTTATCCATTCTTCTGGTGAGGGACATCTAGGTTGTTTACAGTTTCTGGATTTTATGAATACAGCAACAGTGAACCTAGTTGAGCAAGTGTCTCTGTGATAGTATGAAGTGTCCTTTGGATATATGCCCAAGAGTGGTATAGCTGGATCTTGACATAGATCTAATCCCATTTTCTTGAGGAACTGACACACCAATTTCCATAGTGGCTGTACAGGTTTTCAGTCTCACCAGAAATGGATGAGCTACCCTTACTTCACATCCTTGCCAGCATTTGATTCCTTGGACTCATGTAGTGGAAAGAGAGAACCCATTCCCACAAATTGCCCTCTGTCCTCAATACATGAGCTGTGGCAGGTGGAACACATATATGCGTATATGCGTGTACACATGAGCATACACACACACACACATACACACATAAAAAGTGTAATAAACAACAACAAATTGAAGGGACTCTTTAGGGAAATTGTGGAGCTATCCTTTACACTATGAGAGCCAGGATTTAGGCTGTACAAGAGGGAAATGTGCTGATCTTGTTTATTTCACTAACAATGTGTCTTTGGGGATGAAAGCTGAAGAGGTTTTGTAGCCTAAAATGACTTTTGAGTTGTTTGTCCAAATTAGTTTGGGGGTCTTTGTCTGTGTAGCTTTGGGATTATAGATAGATACTTCAATTACGCAGTAGGAGTTCATTATTTTGACTGTGAGATGTTATTAGAGTTAAATTCTCTATGTCTGGCCAACTGTGAAGTTAGCCACCAGGCAGTCATGGGACCACAATGCCAATCATGTTAAAATGAGACCTGTGATCATGAATCATTTTTACCTAAAGATAGATAACATTGTGAAGTCATCTAATTTTAATTAACTGTTAGGAGGAAATGTCTAATTTGTCTTGGGTTTGTCTTCCAATAGCCTTTTTGTTTTTAACAGTAGTCAGTGCTAGACTAGCCCCTGGCTTTCTGCCTTTCCCCCAAAATACCTTTTTTGGGATTGAAATGCACTTGTATTCTTGTTGTTAAACTGAAGTTGTTAAAAATTGGTTAGTGTGGGGCTGGAGAGATGCCTCAGTGTTTGAGAGCCATTGTTCCTCTTCAGAGGAACCGGATTTGAGTCCTAGCACCCTTGTGGTGGCTCACAAACATCTGTAACTCCAGTTCTAGGGGATCTAGTGACTACTTATGGCCTCTGCCAGGCATGTACATGGTACATAGACATACATGCAGGCAAAACACCTACACACACAGGATAATTAAAATGTAAAAGTAGGCTAATATATAAAATAACATTTTATACATCACTCTCCTTCAGTTACAATTTTCTAAATATTTTAAGCTAGTAATTAAAAAGTGAGATCTGTAGTAAATAAAGATTAGACAGTGTACAGATAACAACTGAATGATCTGGGGAAAGGGCGATTATTTAAGTTTTGGTTAAATTTGTCTTCATTTTAGTCGTTTTGTTTTTTGCCTCATGATTGCAGATCTCCCTCTCTGTGATTGAGCCAACCATGAGAGTCACACTTTCATCATTGTTAGGTTTGTTTGCTATGCATTCCTCCTTGAATGCCTTCAATCACTATGTTTAATTAAACCAAAGCTTAACCAGGAGAGAAATAAAATTCTGTGAATTCCTTTAAAACAAAACTGCCATAATGGTTGATGTGGGCTGATACTAGGAAACATTTGTTTTTTGTTGTTGTTGTTGTTGTTGTTTGTTTTTATCATTTTAAACATATAACCCACTGGGCAGTGGTGGCACATACCTTTAATCCCAACACTCAGGAAGCAGAGGCAGGCAGAGGCCCAGCCTGGTCTACAGAGTGAGTTCTAGGACAGCTGGGTCTACACCGAGAAACTCTGTCTAGAAAAAAATGAAACAAAACAAAACAAAACAAACAAACAAAAAACCAAAGAGACAAACCCCCCAAAAACATATAACCCTCCCCATTTTTCTCTTAATGAGGAAATTTAAAAAGTATATGAATCAATTGCAAGTAAATACTCGCTAGACAGGGTGGAGCTTCTTTTGGTTATTATTCTTTTTCTATTAAGAGTCGCGTCGCAGTTCTCAATAATAAATCAAAGCTTCCTTCCCCGTTGGTCAGAAATCGAAGATGTCAAGTAGGAAGTCCTGTTTACAGTGGTACTGCCTGCTTGCTTTCTAATTTAGGCCTTGCAGCCAGCTGTCATTAGTATAACAAGTGTGTCTGAGCTTGAGCTGCTGAGCACTGTCTGGTGCTTCATAAAATAAAAAGTTGCTTCTTGGGTGTAAGATAAGCATCCCAGGAGCCCCATAGAGATCTGTTCACACACTGTGTGCACTAATATGTATATGGATAACAGTATGTAAAAATACCAAATGCTTTAAATACTAACCTTGGCAAGAGATGTGCCAGCCAAGCATGTGGGCAGTAGATGGGGGGGGGGGACAGTCTTAGATATCAGATGGGTTGGCACTGGATGATGGATAAGATTTCCTGGGTCATGGTTGCTAGAGCGTGCATGTGAGACAGGGAAAAGAATGCCCAATAGTACCAGGGCAAGACGGTGTGGATGCTGAGCATACAGACATTTGTCTGCCCCACTCCCTCTTGCCCTTTTATTTGCCTGTCAGCACTTAGTTCAAACCTCACCATGGTCTCCCTGAGGAAGACTTATGATTTGGAAATACAGTGTTCCCCCAGTGACTCACAATGGAGGCTTGGTTCCCAGTTGGTGGACCCAGTCATTGAGAGGCAATTACAAAGGCTCTAACTTACAATGGTTGGATCCACTGAGAGAGGCATAATTTGATGGTCTGTTACAGGTGTGATGGAGACTTCGAGAGGTGGGGGGCCTAGTTGTGGGAAGGAGGTGCCTGGGGCATGACCTTGGGGCCTCTTCACTTAATGGCTACTATGAGGTGAGTGGGTCTTTTCTGCCACACCCTCTGTACCATGACGATCGGCCTTACCACAAGCTAAAAGCAGCAAAACCAGCAGGCCACAGACTGCAGCCTCTGAGACCATGAGCAAAGTAGGTTGTTTCTCCTCTCTACTACTGTCTCTTGGGTTTTTTGTGCCATTGTTGAGAATCTGAATACAAAAGGCTATTTGAACTGCATGTGGGTATTGGAACCAGACCCTCACTTGCTGTGCTCTTGGGCAAGTTACTTAATAGTAAGTGAGCTTTGTATCAACACCGCATGGTAGCAGTGTTGTTGGTCTGCATTGTTGGTTCAGTCTTTCATCTCTGTGCTATTCCTGTGAGGCAGAAAATACTATCTGTCTCTATTTCACAGACTGAAGGAACTGATGTGTGGAAAAAAAAAAACAAGTAAATTGCTTAAAGGCACACAGCAAGCATGTGGCAGTACTGGGAGTGGGACACTGGCACTTTAACTTTAGAAATAGCACTCTTTATTGTAGTTAGCCTCATGGTATGATTTTCAGCAATGCTCGCCACTCAGTAGTGGCTCAGAATCGGAAGGCATGGTGCTCATATTTTCCATTTCTTTCATTTGACCGAGAGCTTTTCCTTGTACATTTTTCTTGTGTAGTCTTTGATGCAGATTTCGTATATTAGGTTGGAAGTGTCTTGAAGACAGAAACTACATATAGCATGGGTCCTCTAGCAGTGCAATAAATGCTTGCTGAATGAGTAAACACATGAATTATTTTGATCCTATTATAGAAAATCAGCTCTGTGCGGTGGCTCCTATCTAGGACTTCCAGGCATGCACTGCTGGGTTATCAACCATTGCCTTTGTGTCTTAGTATATTGGTTATTCTCCTTTAAGTCTCCACTTCCTTGTTTATTTAATAGAGATAATATACTTATTATAAAAACCAAGGGGGTAATGCCTATCAGAGGCTTGGCAGAATGTTTGGCATGTTATAAGCCAATAGTTCCCATTATTTTAGTGAATTATTGCCAAAAGTTACATGCTCTGTCTCATGTTAGATCTCTAACTTGCTGAGATAAAGATTGTTTTCTCATTCAGGAACTTCCCATATCACAAGACAGAACTGTCACCAGATATTTAATTCTGTACAGTAAGGTACAGTAGACAGAGTTTGGGTAAGCTGCAGGAAAAGAGAAGAATAGTCAGCCCTTTGGTGGGTTTTGGCAGATGACTAAAACTCATAAGACAGAGCAGGATAGGGTCCTCGAATGCCAGCATTGTGGATTTAATTGAATAGGGAATGGGAAGTCATCGAAAGTTTCTAAGTAGGAGGGTGACATCAACAGAGCTGTCCTTTAGGGAGATTAATCTGACAAAAATATGTAGGATGAGTTAGTGGGGAGAGAAGCTAGGAAATAAATACCACATAGACCTTTAGTGGAACCTCCTACACGGGATAGAAATCCACTCTGCAGCAGCCTGTACAGATGGTCATCCAGCTGATGCCTGAACCGCCCAGCAATGGGAAGCTCACTACCCATCAGACAGCCCCCTCTCTCCTCTTCCTCTTTACTCTTATCCATCCATTCCCATCATCCATCCTTGCACCCACCAGTTAAATATTTCCTATGTGCTTTAGGAGGCTAGGTCCTGGGAATGTAAAGCTGAGCATCATTGCCTTGAGAATCTCACAGTCCAAGAGTCATGTTTTTGTTTTGTTTTATTTTCTTGGTTTGTTTGTTTGTTTGTTTTTGTTTTTTGTCTGTTGTTGAATAATCCTGATGGCTGGAAATTGTTTCTTTTTAGCTTGAGCCTGAATCTGCTCTTGAGCCTTTGTCTTGTTGGTCCCATTTGTTGTTGTTTGTTTTCCTCATTGTGTGCCCTCATCTCATTGCATGCATCTTTCTTTCATGTTCACAAACTTGTGTCAGGGAACTTTCTCTCGTCTCTGGGAGACTAGCTTCTCTACGAGAGCTGCCCACGGCAGGCAGATTGTAAAATTTAAGAAGCTGAGTGAAGCTTTGGGAGTCACTTGGAACCTCTATCTCAGCCCTCATCACCCTAAGGTAAGATTTGAGTCACAAATAAGTTGTGACTTGCCTAAGATCACACAGCTGCTGAGCAACAAAACTAGGGCAAGAACTCAGGCTTTCCAGTGTCCAGACTTGCAAGGAGGCTCTTAGGCTGTCTGTCTCACAACTCCTCCCAGATGTTCTCCACATTTTTAATATCTCTCAAAAGTCTGGAAGCAAAAGTTGGGTGTTGTGTTCTGTTGGGTGTTGTGTGATGCTGTTGTGTTCTGATCTGGATAGAGAACTGAGTTGGAGGAATTCTAAAGGCCATTAGTGGACTGTTCCAGCTTCATGTGAACCCCATGCCTGTATGTTCTCATTCAGCCTCCCAGTGGTCCCTGTGGATTTGATGGACCAGTTTCAAGATGACAAAACTGAACCTCGTAGGAAAGAAGTGCTTTCTAACCCTTGGCCACAGAGCTAGTGCATGGACGTGCTGGGAAGCCCTGATTTCAGTATCAGTCCATTGATACTTCCTAGAGAAGGACCTTAGCAGCATGTTTGACCAATCATAGCGAAGATGCACTTAATGAAGCACAGTCTTTGTGAGCTTGTGTTGAATGGCCAGCACCAGATGCTTACCCCTTTGTTCCTCCCAATGGGGCCGATCTTCTCCATTCTTCCACCTCTGGAAGAGTTAACATCTGAATGGAGGACCGTCACTCATTAAAATGTCACACCATTGGTTCTACACATCTCATAGATCCAGAGTGGAGCAAAAACTCTCCAGGGGAACCTGTTTTCTTGGCTGCCCAACTCATGGCTCTGTCCTTTGTGGCAAGATGGGGGAGGGGTCTAGCAACATTCTTAGAAATCAATCAGGATGTGAGATTCAACAAGCCAGGGTGTGTGGAGTGACTTGCAAATCAGCATGTGAGTGCTAATCCTGTGTTCTAAAATAAGGATGAGTCTGCCTTGCCCTGGAGCTCCTGCTGGATGTTTGTCCTCAGGCTTCCGGTGCTGTGAGGAGAGCCCTCCCTCCTCCTCTCCCACCACTCATGATGTTACCAGCCTATGGGGCAAGGCTAGAGGCCACTTTTGAAAAACAACTCATATTTTCTGGATTAGAATGAACTTTTCTTGTCAGTACAAGTTCTGGCAAGCGTGTTTACAGCACTGTGGAAGCCCTTATCACAGCCCGGTGAATTTTTGCTTTGCCCAGATGTGCCCCCAGCTGGAGAGTTCCTTGAGAACACAATCCACTGGGGTGAAGTCTTACGAACCCCACCTTTGCCTGATTCTACAGAGGGGTCAAAGTATGCTTCGGTTGCATCTGGTGTTAAACATTCCGCCCAGAATTACATCCTGGGAGGCTCTGCTGCTTTCCCTCTGGCTTCGTCCCCATCAAGATAAAGATGTTGGAAAGGACAGGGACCAAGGGCAGAGCCAAGGAAAAATGTGGCCCCGAGGAGTGCTTCCTCCAATTATTACCAGAGCATGAACGAACTTGGTTGCTGTTATGTAACTGTGAACCCTCAGACCTGGGTGTGATCCATGTCTGTCCATTCTGACTGAAGCTGCCAGGATTGCCATCGGGGACTCCCCTCACTGGGGGCTTCTGTCCCACCACCTCCCCATCCCCCAGTTTGTTCTGCACACACAGGCCGATGGATGGTCCTTCTCAGAGCCCAGCCCTTCAGCTCCAGGCCCATTGCTCTTGGATCAGGCACATCCAGCATCCCACCCACCTCTCAGGCTTGGCCTTCTCCTCAGCCTATCATATGGGTACACGATGCTTTGTTCCGGCTTCACAGGCCTTCTTTCCACTCACTGAGCCCAACAAGCCTTTTTTTTTTCTTTTCCTAGAACTACCTTCTACCAGCTTTTAATTTCTAACCCTATTTGACTCTTGCCACTTGGTGCTATTTGGTTAAGGAAGTCTTCCCGAATGACTTCTCTCACTGCATCCTCTTAACACGGATACCGTCTGTGTGCTTCTTAATTCATCGAATCCCTGTACTTTTCTGTTGCTGTGATAAACACAGGGACTGTAAAGAAGAAAACAATTTATTTTGGCTATAGTTCTAAAGGGCTAGATGTCCATAGTGGCGGAGAAGGCATGGCGGCAGGTGACAAGAGCAGGGAACTGACTGATCACGTTTTAGTCACACAGAGGAAGCAGAGTAAGTGAACTGTAAATGGAGCAGGCAAAGAATTCTCAAAGCCCATCCCCAGAGATGTATGTCCTCTAGCGAGGCTCATGTTCTAAAGTGAAGGAACCAGCTTCCCTTTCGGCAGCCATAACAGCCGAACACGTGCTTGCCATAAACCTGCCTTGATCACTTAGAGGTCTGATGCCTGTCTCGTGACAAGGAACCAATCAGAAGTTAGCTGGTGGCGCTATGCTTTACCACCCTGGGTATGCTTTACGGACAAGCGCACAGCAATGACATAGAGAGCATAGCAACCACCCTGGGAGGGCCTATGGGCCATAACAACCAGTTGACCAATCAACACAGGGCAAGCCCTCAAAGCCTGGAGGCACACAAATCCTGAGCCTTGCGTACCCCTAGACACTCCCCTTACGCTACCCTATAAGATCTTTTGGGAGACCCTAGGAGCCGTCTTTTCTAGCTGTCCGCCATGGCGGGTGGGTGAAAGACCTGAGCTGGGTTAGCTTGTTAAATTACAATAAAGCCTCGTGCAGTTTGCAGCAAGCTCTTGAATCCGCCTGGTGATTGGGGTGACCTCGACCTGGCCTGGGACCCCGGATACTTGAGTTTTCAGGGGTCTAACAAAAGGACCCAGAACCTCCTTAATCAACAACATTAACTGGGGACCAGGTCTTCAGATACATGAGCCAATGGGGGACATTTCTCATGCAAACTACACCACCATCCTTCTACTCAGGGTTCTCTAAGCATGATGTACTGTGTGCTCCTCACACAGTGTGCATATATCAGCTCCCCCCTCAGCCAACACTGGGGTGCTCCTGTGTGCTAGGCAGAGTTACTACCTTGACTCAGGTAAAGGAACCACTGGGGTGTTACATTTAGCCCAGCAAGTAAATGGCTCCCCAGGGAGTAGAGATGCTGGCTAAGTTGTCTAAAGAAGGTTCTGTTTGAGCAGAGTTCAGCTCTTAATTTGCTATTTTGTGCTACAGGTGTCAAGTGGACCAGACTTTTCCAGCTCACCAACAGCTGTGTCAGAAACAGGACATAACAAGTTAACTTGACATGATATTCTTAGTAAGTCCTTGATAGTATCGTGTGATAAACATCTCAGCTGAAACTCCATTTTAGCTTTGACAGAAAACTGGCCACTAGGTTAGTTTCCCGACTCTACCCCTGTTATTCTTTTATTTAAAAAGAAGAAAAGAGAAATGCTGAGACAGACATATTGACTATACATTTATTATAAGGCCCGGCAGAATGGGGAGACTAAGAAGAGGAACAGGGTAAATGGCTGACCGCCAAAGCCGGTCGCCATAGAGAGACAGAGCGAGAGCATAGGTGGGAGACAGAGTAGAGAGAAAAGAAGCTGAGAGGAAACAGAGCGGGGAAACAGAGAGTAAATGGGCAGGGACCTGTCTTTTAAAGGGGTCCTCTGTACCTGCGTGCAGACTTAGTTGCCATGGAACCTTGGGCTGACCAGGGTACTGCCTTTTCCACCAGGTAACAGGGGCAGGCCAGCATAATGCCTGAACCTTTCACCCCTGTTTGGAAAGAAAGACTGAGAAAAAAGAAAGCTGACCTATCTCCTTGTGTTTGCAGCTGCCTTTTGAATTCTGTGGATCACCAAAGATTCCCAGAGAGTCTCAGAGGCCAGGATAGTCATCTGTCCTCCACTACCTTCCCCCCTCTTTAGATATTTCTTGTTATTTTCCCTTGTTCTTTTCACTAGCAAGTTCAGGGAGGTGTTTTTGGATAGCAAACGGAGTGATGACATCTAGAAGCCTGGTGTTCTCTTCTGCACCCAGCAGGCTTTGGCTCCCATCTGTTGATAATGTAGTTGACATGAATGAACTTGGTGTCTCCTTCCAGCCCTTGCCCCCAGGCAGCTCTACTTCCTGATGTTCCAACCTTCCAGCTCCAAAATACAGGCTGAGCAACTCTTCCATGTCAGTTCAAGGCTTACATGTCTGACCTTTCCCATCCTTTCCTGTTCTCCATGATCGGAAAGGTTGGTTTGTGGCCTTTCTTCCCCTTTAAATGTCTAGCCCCTTTCTTCCGAGATGTAGCTTTTCTGGGGCATGACCATCCTAATTTTGTACAGACTTGGACTGTACTTGGAAATGACTTTGTCCACTCTAAGGATCACTGATGTATTGGGATGCTGATGTTTAAATTTGGCTCCAGCTGTTTGGCTTTGGGTAGGACATCTTACCTTTCTGGGTTTCACTTCACTTTCTATAAAGTTTGTAAGCAATGGTAGATCTCACTTCCGTGGATGCTGTGAGGTGCCAATCAGAGTTCAGTAATTTATTTCTGGTGAGCGACTGTTCATCATTAACCCCTTTAAATATTTGCCTCTTCAAATTTCAACCATTGAAAAAAAATCCCGCAGCAGACCTACAATGAATTCTTTATCTTTTTCATCACCATGTAGGGAACTGTGATTGAAATTTTGCAGGGCAACACGTTTTCTACATGAAGAGGAACATGATTGCAGTGGGCAGCTTTAGAAGGAAAACTTTAGATGGAAGCCAGGGCCCAGAAGGAAAGATTCTTTTTCTAAGTGATCCAAGAGACATGATCAGAGCAGCTGCAGAGGAGGAAGGGGAATAAATACATTGCTTCAGCAAAGCTGGCCTTACCTCATGTGTCAGAATTAATAATGTATGCACATGCATTTAACTACATGAACATTGAGTTGTGTTAATATTTTCCAGGCATCCAAGGAAGGGTTTATTTATTTATTTATGTAGCTTTGAGACAGAGTCTCATGGAACCCAAGTTGGTCTTGTTTCTTACATAGCCAGGGCTGGCCTTGAGCTCCTTATTGTCTTGTCTTCCGGGTGCTCCTTGTTCCAATATATGCTTGTGTCTGGAGATAATCTTTCCTTCCTAAGAACATAGATGTTTCTGTTGTTTCCTGAGAAGCCCTTGGTCTACTGAGGTCTACTGTGCCCTGAGTAGATAAAATAGGTAGACAGAGAGGAAGTCACAAGGTCTGAACAGATTAAAGTGTGAGATCTGTTTTGTAGGAGTGATGAGAGCTCTGTTTTGTTATTAGGGTGTCACAAGCAGAGCACCAGTTAGGGAAGAGGTCTGTGGGCAGGTCTGCACTCTTTAGGTGTTTGCCTCGCCTAGGTCCCTCCATATTTGGTCTCAGTAACTCCAGATAGTGTAGTGACTCGGTTGTTCATCAGACATATCTTAAACACCCATTGAGTGCCCAACCTGGATGGATTTGATGCCCGTTTAGAGGAGCTCATAGTCCATTTCTTTTCTATTTAAGGCCCACTCATAAAGGTGGCCTCCAAGCTGCTGACACTGGGAGAGTAAAGAAGATCTGGAGCCACAGAGCCTTGGCATCTGGCTCCGCTGAAGTTAAATGTGCTGATCACATCCGTCTCTTCCTCCCATGCTGACTTTGGTCATAGGAAAGTTCTTTGCATTTGCAAGTGACATAATTTTTTTTCTTAAAAAAAGAATCTATGAAGGTTTCCAATTCTAAAATTCTGTGATTATATGATTCTAAATTAATTTGGGAAAGTAGGCAGACAGTTTTGAATGTGTTTCCATGGACACTGTGGATGTTGTGTTGAGGTGTCAGCTTAGTCACATTTGTTGCCATCTGTCATCAGAGAATTGCTGGATTTTGGTGTGAGGGCAACTCAAGGCACTGATGGGGATCTGCTGTCCTAATATTCGGCTGAAATATTAGAATGTTCTAGCAACTTTGCATAACAGTCAGACAGTGTTAAGCTTGGCAGGCAATGTATAGTATTCCCCCCAAAAAAGCCACAAATAAGTTTTTACTTATAATAGTTAGAAAAAAATCTTAGTGTAGGAATATCCAATAGGATCTGCTTTAAGAAATACTTATATTTAAAACATTATCTATCAATAATACACTCATTATTCAAATTAACTGGAGGTGTGTGTGTGTGTGTGTGTGTGTGTGTGTGTGTGTGTGTGTGTGTGTGCCAAATTTGACACTCCTAAGCAGCATTGGTCTATAATGTGTTACCTCGTGAATGTTTATCACATAATAAAAAACTTTTCAGTCAGTTCTAGTGATTCCTCCTTACCAAGCTCCTACTCAGAGGAGTTGCTAATGATAATTCAAGTGTGATATATCTTAATATTTGTAGGAATTTAATGTTTCTTTTTCTCTTATTGCTAATGAGGTGATAATATTTTCATTAAAATGATCATAATATAATGTGTATCTTAGTTATTAGTCAGTTATTTATGGTATTGAAAAGCAGATTTTTAAAACAATTAAATTTGGTGAAGTTTGAGTTTAATTTCTGATGCGTCTTGGCTTTGTTTTTCTTTTCTTTTTCTTTAGTTTGGTTTTTCGAGACAGGGTTTCTCAAGACAGGGTTTCTCTGTGACGTTGGAGGCTGTCCTGGAACTAGCTCTTGTAGACCAGGCTGGTCTCGAACTCAGAGATCCACCTGCCTCTGCGTCCCGAGTGCTGGAATTAAAGGCCTGCACCTCCACCGCCCAGTGGCTTTGTTCTTCTTATCTGATAAAACAGACCTGGAATTTATAGGGATCAGGACCTGTTCACTGAACTACATACACACCAGCATCTGTCCCTTAAATAGCATCCTGCAGTTCATCTTTGATTCTCATTAGCCTTGGAATATTTATAACTGTGCCCATCCATCATTTTTCTTTTAAGATCTGGTGCCTGTGTGAGGAAGAAGGGAAAATACAGCCCCATGTCTGCAAAATTTATAGGCTTTTGGTGATTTAAGGTATGCACTAAGTCCTGCATGGAAAATATGAGAGGTTAGCCAAATCCTTGAGGTAATTAGGAAATTCCCCACTTCTGCTTTTGCTACATTTAGTGATGATAACAAAAATCTTGAGTACAAATTCGATGTTTTCATGATCATAGTTGATGTCCAAAGGCAGGGTCTAGAAGTTTTGTTTTTTAAGCCTTGTTCAACCTCAAAACTTCTGCACCGATGTTCATGCTCAATGCTGTCTAAGGTAGACCACAAAGTGTGCTGCTCTCCTGTCAAGTCTGAAGGGTGATGAGCAACAGGTGCTATCGTTTTCCTGTTTCTTCTTGACACCTACTGATGTCACAGGTCTGATGGCAAGGGTAGAGTATAGTCTGTATGCATGATGGTCACTCATGGTCTTGATTCACTCACTCTGTAAACATTCTGTTGAACAATTCCCAGTGGCAGACACTCATCTCTGGGTTGGGAATATAGATGAGAACAACACAGAAGGTTTTGTGGGACACCTTGTCCTAAGGGTGAGTGGTAGCCATAACCAAGAAAAGAACTATTTTCATACAAACATTTCAGGTAATGGTAAATGATGTAAAGTCAACAAACTAGGGCAGTAGATTGTCTAGCCCAGTTGCCGGGCATGTACCTTGGAAGGTCCTTCTAAACCAGGAGTTTTTTTATTTTATTTTATTTTATTTTGAGACCTGAGGGTAGGGAAAAGCCAGCTGTGGGAAATTGGCTACCCAGAGCACTGCCCAGAGCCTCTTTTGCCCATTATGGAAAAGAGGAGACTAGATGGGGGTGTGGCAATGGGACTCACTTGGATTTTTTTTGTTCAGAAGACCAGGATGTTTGAATCTCACCATGGAAGGAATTTCAATAACCTCTCCCCTCCCATTACACACAACCACCACACATGCATTTCAACCATTGTTCATTTCAGGTTACAAACATTGCCCTGTGAACATAAAAGGGATTTGGTATTTGCATGAAGTTTACCCTAAAGGGAACACAGAGAATTGGCCTGCAGTATGAAATCAAGGCTCTCGTTCTAATCATTTAAACAACAGGAATAAAGAAGGAAGTCTTTGTTTGACAAGAGGTTTCTCCCACACCTTCCCTTGGCTCGCCTCACCTCTTGTCTGAACTCCCTGTGTTTGGTTCCTCTATTGCTTGAGAACCTTTCCCCCCTGGTGTCACATCCTGAGTGTAAAGAATGACCATCTGTGGGTGAAGCTAGACAGAGACATGGGGATGTCAGGTGGCATGTATGCTTGCTTGGTGGGGCCAGGGGGAACTTACATGTGATCTACAACACTAGCACCATGTCATGAACTTTATCCAGTGATCAAAAAAAGGACCGGTTGGAGAGATGGTTTAATAAGCCAAGGTACTTGCCACTAAATCTAACAACCTGAGTTTTGATCGTCGGAACCCACATGGTAGAAAGAGAGAACTAGCTCCCTCAAGTTGACCTCTGATGAAATGATTGTTCATGTGCAAGTGCGTGCACACATGGCGTAAATAAATGACTGTATTTTAAAATTTAAACTCAGATAAAAAAGAGGAGGTTAGAGGTCACATTCTCAGTAGCATTTAGGAGCTGACTCGTTACTCCAGATCAGTGTGACATAGGGCTTTGCTCATTTCTACGCTCTGTACTTGCTGGTTTACAGGGGGTGCCACACTGAGAAGCCAGTTTTATTTTCTGGTTGTGTTAGGAATTCAAGAGCTGGAAGTGGTCTCAGAGCTTCTGTAATTACCCAGGAAAGCCCTTACCTTTCTCTTTTTGGATGACATGGTACTGGAAGGGCAGATGGACCCCTCTGCATGTGTGGCCCTTTCTGCTCTCCAGTTTAACGCTTTTAGCTTTCACCTCACAGCAGAGAGAAAGTAGTCATCCTAGCAAGATGTATTGAGCAAGTGGGCAAGATTGCTCAGAGCCCGTCATAGATGGGCCTTCAGGACTAGGGTACATGTTGGGGGGGTGATATGTCAGCACAGCTCTTGATCGGAAGCAGTGCTGATGAGACATACCTCTTAATTAGATTGTGCACCCTTTGCTTTGTTCTTTGAATACCTCTGTGCTACAAAAAATATAAACAGTCAACTTATAAAGAGAGCTATATTGGCTCAGAGTCTGGGAGGTTTCGGTCCTCTGTTGATGATCACTGTTGCTTGAGGTAAGATGTACTAACCAGCAAGAGCACATGGTAAACAAGACTCATTCTCTTCATGACTCATGTGAGGGACAGAAAGAGGGAGGAGCTGTGATCCCACAATCCCTTTCAAGGCATACCCTAAATATCTTAAAACCTTACCCTAGGCCCCACCTCCTAAAGTGTTTACCACTTCCCTGTAGTGCCAAAGCTGGGATTAATCCTGTAAAATACAAGTACTGGGGAGGCATTGCAGATCCAAACTACAGTATCTTAGTCCCTTGCAAAGCTTTCTGCAACTGGAAGAGAGACACAAGAATATAGTCACCTTAAATGCAACAAGGAGCTCACCACTGACAAAAGACACACACACACACCCGAATAGAAGTCAAAAGCTGAGTCATTGGATTGCAATCATGACATAATTAAAAATGTTATTTTTCTGTCCCTGGCTTGTTTGTTCACATCGGTCTGGCTTGACTCCTGGTTCTGACACTGGGTGACTGTTTGATCTTGAGCAGTGTTGTGGTGGTTCTGTCAGAGAAGATCCTGGAACCCGTGAGAGACAGGGCCTAGCTTATGGATGTGTCATTAGAGGCTCACTGTGAAGGCTGTAGTCTAGTCTCGGCTTTCCTATCCATAAACAAGCTGTTCCATGCTCCTTTTGCCATGGGCTAACTTGCTGTATTGCTATGCCTTCCCATCATGATGGACTCCTTCCCTTAAGTTGTTCCCACCAGATAGTGTCACAGCACTGAGAAAAATAACCAGTACAAACAGGTTTGCCTCATCTCTGGTGGCCCTGGTTTCTACATCAACACAAAAGACGGTAATAGGGCTGTGTGTGATAGAGCTGGACCTTACTCCAGGGCTGCCCAGACTCTAAAGCACTGTTTACCTGATTATTACATTCCCCTGGAAAAGCTAGCTTGCTTGCTTGCTTCCTTCCTTCCTTCCTTCCCTCCCTCCCTCCCTTCTTCCTTCTATTCCTCCATCCCTTCTTCTCTCCCTCCCTTCCTCATTAGTTAAAATAGAAACTGTTAACAAGATTTGTAAACTACTTGAGACCAATCCAACAGTTTGTGAACTAGAGACAGGTCATTCAGCATTTGTAATGGGACATCATCTTATGTGTGCAGAGTTACAAGGACAGTTAACGCTATGATGCAAAGAAAACTGGCATAAAAATGGAATCTAATGATCCCTAAAGGGTTTTTCTTTCTTGTGGTTGATTTAGAGAGAGAGAGAGAGAAAAAAAGCAACGAAATTAAGAGTTGGCCCATTTGGTAGTCAATTGGTTTCTCCAGATCCCATGACTTGAGGAATCATATTAGATACATTTTCTGGTTCTGCTCCCCCAGTTCTGATGAGGCTGAGTCTTAGTGGGGGCCACTAAGATGTATTTTAGAATGATTTTGGGGGGATAGAGTTATAGGAAGTGACTTCTGATTCCTCCACAGTAGATATTGATGGCTTTGGGAAACTTGCTTCAAAATTAACAGCATCGGAAAACACTTCCACTTACTTTTCTGTTTGTTTATTTAAAGATTCCATCTACATATTTGCCTTGAGGAAAGTCAGAGATTATTTAAGTTTCCTTGAAAGAAATTTAGTAATTAATTTTACTTGCTTCAATATAGCAAGGCAGTAGGTGATGGGGGAAATACTTCTGTGTATGTTTATCTTATTGATGTTAAATAAAATACTGTTTGGCCAATGAGACAGCAAGTAGATGGGACTAGGAGTCAAAGAGGATTCTGGGAAATGTAGTAGAGAAGTGTGATCCAGGCAGGAAGTGACATAGCAAGGAGACTCATATTTAAGCGAAGGAGAAACAGGAAGCGCCCCTTTTTTTCCCCTCCTGCTCCAGCGGCAAGATGTGATCCACTGGCAAGGAGGGACGCCAATAAGGTGTCCGATAAGATAAGTCTTATAAAAATATATAGGTTTATGATAGTTAAGAATGAGTTAGCAGATGAGAAGTCCTAGTCATTGGCCAAGCAGCTTTGTACCTAATACAAGTTTCTGTGTATTCATTTGGGCCTAACTCGGGCAGGCGGCTGGCGTAAAGTGCACACATGGCGGTGGGGCTCAGGCAGCTTTTGGCAGAAAGATTTATAGTAACAAGTAGGAAAAGTGTTTCTTAATGCTTGTAAGGCTAAAACATAAAAAGTGTGTGTGTGTGTGTGTGTGTGTGTGTGTGTGTGTGTGTGTGTGTGTGTGTGTGTGTGTGTGTGTGTGTGTGTCTAGACAGGATGAGGTGGGTGGCAGGGGTGGTGAAGTGTGTGTCATTTAAAGGTACCCTTAAGTTATGCATTCAGCAGTTACCCTTAAGTGTGGTAAACATTACTAAGAAACTATCTGAGATTGAAACATTCCATCCTCCAGGGAAACTCCTTAAACAGGAAAGTAAACAACTCAACATAGCTCACAGAAGTCCCTGAAACTGACCAGATTCACTCAGTCCCTCCCTGAAATAAAAGCTGCAAAAACACAGGGGATAGAGGGGCTCAGTAGAAGATGACTCTAAGATAAGCCATGCTGTGAGAAGCAAAAGCCAGCTGAACTACCCATCAGAGTAGACCAGAAACTTGGGAAGAACACATCCCAGCCTGTTGAGCTGCCTGCAGGCTGTGCAGTGTGCTTCAGCTTTTGCACTTTGTGAGCCATCATTCATTCTGGGGTGAGCCTTGATGAGTCATTGACATAATTTCTGACCCTATAAGTAACCCCTCACCCATACTCCTGTAAGCAAGCCCAGTAGAACTCGTTGGTTCACCACATAGGACTTTGGTGGTATCCGTACTTTGGTCTGTTGTGGGATCCCTGTCTGGGGTAAGTAGACATATGGGTTGTGTCTCCCCGGGGAATGTTTTGTCATACAACAGAAACCTAGTTTTCTTTATTCAATGAGAGAGACCTGGCTAAAAGGCTAACCAGATTCCAGCTTCTCTAAAAAAGTAAAGAGTGGCTTAGCGTTTCCATTAGAATTCAATGCCAGAGACCATCTTATGTTTGAACTTGTGCCCTCTGTTTAGCTCATCCTCCTCGAAACTGAAGTTCTGCCTGCTTCCTTTGGAGTGATGTGGAGAGGAGAGGTACCTTCTGAACAGGCAAGTTTTCTTCTGCTAGACTTCTTCCTCTTTTTCTTAGTGGAAATTTCCATCCTGAGCTAAATAGACATTTCACCTCAGTACAGCTTCCTCTTAATTTTTGTGATGGAGTTATTTTTAGTGAGTTACCATGTTTCTCCTATTCCCTATTTGACTCTGCTGGATCTGTTCCTTCTCTTTTACCATTAATTAATTCCTGCAGCTCTTTCTTAAACCTTTTCTCTATTGAGAGGATATATATATATATATATATATATATATATATATATAATATATATCTTTTTAGGAAAAGATTGGAGGGACATCTGTTTTGTTTGGAAATCAGGTATCAGATCTGCCCTAACTTTAGGAGCTTGTTTCCAGGGTTAGACTTTATTTAGGGTAACACACAATTAGCATTTATTGCCTGGGCTATTTATTCTTTTATTCTCAATGAACCTAAAAGGACCTTGCAGTTTTTTAGGTCCAATTCCAGATGAGAAGGCAGTATCAATGCTGTGTGACTTTAACAGTTTTGAGTGATTATATTCATCGAAGCTAAATTCATACATGACCTACCTTAAAGCCTATATTGAAGCCCTGGGAGACAGATTGTTATGTTTCTTATTTTATCAACAACTGGGCAGAGTTAGCAATTTAAGCATTGTGGAATAAATGTATACTTGTAAGCATCTTGGAAACTTATTAGTGTATTTAAAACTACTGTAAACCCCAAGATAATCTAAATTTTGTCTTTATTGTAGAAGGTTGTCAAAGAATTGGAGAATAGTTAAAGTAATTTGTTAGCTTGTTTTTGCAGTATTTCATGTCCAGCAGGTGGGGATGTTGACAGGGCCTGGTGTTCACTGGTAAGATGGAAAGTAGCAATAACTGTAACAGTCCAACCTTTGGATTCTGTTCAGTTATGGTGCGATCAGTAAGTAAGTAGAAGAAGCTGATAAGGAAAAGCACCTTGGACTGTGGGGGGTCACAGTCAAGTCCTGACTTTCCCCTTATTGTTGGATGATCTTGCAAGTTACTTAGTGCCTCTGACTTTAGGATAGTCATCTGTAAAGTGGAAACAGTGAGCCCTGAGGTGGCAGTGGTCCCATTAAATGGAAAAATGTTTGTAAATTGCTTGTAGCTGGACACATAATAAACATTCATTCGAATGATAGCTGCTCTTAATTAGTCGATGTAGTCACGGACTGTAAGTTGGGTGAGGCCACACAGTGCAAGTTCTAGGTCTGTTAGCAGTAGAAACCCCATTAAGTCCCTTTGTCTCTGAACTTCTTGATTTGTATGATGGGGACATTTAAAAGAGAGTTATAGGACCTTTAATCCCAGCACTTGGGAGGCAGAGGAAGGTGGATCTTTGTGAATTCAAGACAAGCCTGGCCTACAGAATGAGTTCTAGGACAGGCTACAAAGAAATCCTGTATCGAAAAACTAAAAAAAAAGGGGAGGGTTATAATAAACCTTATGAGATATTTGACATTTGAAAATATAGAGCATTAGTTGATCTTTGTAAATGGTGATGAGCCAACCTTTTGGCTGACAGACTCTGGGACAGGGCTGCTCTGGGCACCTAGACTTAGTAGTGATTTATTTACACTGGTCATTAGTTTTCCTATGGCACTTAACAATTTGGCTCCAATCCCATGTTTCTAGTGATTGACATACGTTTTCTGGGTCAAGATTTGGATTAGATCTTTAAATACTTTGAGGATCTGAACTCGTTTGTTTGTGAAGACTAACGTCCTTATTGTAGAGTTGATAGTCTTTGTAGAGTCTTTCCCTTTTCTGTTTAAAATTAAATTTTAAATAACGATACCGAGTAACCCGTTTCATTATGGCATTTTAATGTGTATACGTCATTATACCTTGTTTGTATCCTCCTCTACTCCACCCTCTCCCATCCCTTTTTGTTGGTCCCCTTTCCCCCAACAATAGCACATCCCCCCTCTGTTTTCATGTCATATGATAGGTGGTCCTTATCTGCAATTTCTTGGATATATTCTGTGATGAACAGAATTCTGTGTATGAGAAAGGGAGCTCTGTATGAAAGGATTTATGTTGTTTGCGTGTGAG